>NC_143053.1:160870454-161171060 GCF_052426305.1 Pelodiscus sinensis
CTTTTTCTCAATAGCGCATGTCAACACACAAAGTAAATACCCTTTAATCTAGCTCTAATAAGTTCAAAAGCGGAATTCTTCTTTGCCTATTTGTAAATTTCTATTATCATCAGTGGAAACAAATTCATCTTCTTGTGTTTGCAGTGAAAACTACTTTGACTGACATTTAACAATACAAATCTGATTCTTCCAAGCAGGCCCATGGACAGGATAGAGAGAGGGAAAAGGAGCCGCCACCCTAAGGCAAGGTGATTTTAAAGGCTCCCAAATTCCTGGTTACTGCTGCTGCTACGGTAGTAATGGCAGTGGCCAGAGACCCAGGTTCTTTAAATTGCCACCAGAGCCCTGAGTGGCACTGAAGTGCTGGCTGGGGGAGGCTACCCTTAGTTCCACCCCTTTATGGACCCAAAGCCACTCCTACCACCCACCTTGCCCAGGGCCCCGCAAAGTATGCTGGCAGCTCTGCTTCTAAGCCAAAATACAATTACACGGGATGTAAAACTGTGGCACACTAAAGTGCCCAGTGCCTGGATTCTCCATTCCCTTGCCCCTTGTGAAGCTATCTGTTCCCATGCAAAGTGAGCGTCAAACACTGCCAACTTGGAATGGTTTGTTTACATTCGTGTTGCACTGGTGTATGATGACAAGAAATGCAGAGCAGTGAAGAACGAAGCTCTCTGAGCACAGCGGGAGTCTGCATTCGTTCTGTATATGGAACTCCAGCTGAAATTCACCACCATGTCCTTCTGCCAATCTCCTCACCAACTCCTCACCATTTGCCTACTCCACTGCTGCCAAGCCACTGTTGAAAGAACAGGAGGGTGGGAGGGTTAGCGTTTGCCTTGTTGCTATGCTCGTAGTGTCTCAGAAGCTAGTGGGCAACTTTTAATTTTTAACTTTTAGTTTAACTTGGCAGGAGGTTCCAAATTCCCGTCTTTCCCAATATGTTTTTCTTTTTCGTGTTGATTTTATTATATTCAAGATAAACAAAGGAAGCACTAACTACAGAGAGCTAAAGAGAACTAAAAGTTTACACAGACAACCAAAATAACAAGAAAACTATTATATAGTACTAAAAACTGCATTACACAAATATTTAGTTTTATGTTTCTTCTGACAAATTCATAATTAACATAGTAAATTAAAAAACATGAATCATAAATTTGTCCTCACATCCAAATAATCTTCATGGTGAATTTAAATATTGAATACTAGTGAGACACAGTACTAGCTTGGAACATATGAAATGACAGATTAATGCCATTGCTTATTCCAGTTTTGGGCAGCTCAGTAAACAATGCATAAGAACAGTTGACTGATATATGTGATGTGATATAAATGTGAATCTGGATTTGCTTTATTCAAAACTGATTTTAGGACTGACCCGGCCAGGAAATGTATTTCAGCCCTGACAGCAGTTTATCTAACCTGTTCTATATACCCTCCCATGGCAGGGATTCCACAATTTCTATTGAAAGTCTATTTGGGTATGTACACACAGCAAAGTTATTTCCAAATAACTTTACCAGAGTCTACACAGCCAAACCGCTATTTTAAAATTAAATCAAAGTAGCGGAGGGTTTATTTCGAAATTGGTGAACCTCATTCCACAAGGAATAGTGCCAATTTTGAAATTGCTATTTTGAAATAAGCACTTTGTAGATGCTTATTTCAAAATAGCGGGCCTCTAGCCCTTCTCAGGGTGCCCTGGTGGCTACTCTGGGCACAACCAAGAAAACTCCTCTCCCTCCCCCCTCCTCTGGAGCCCTTAAAGGGGTAGACTCTGGCCACAGTGCCTGTGCCAACTCGAAACCTGCCAGCCCAGAGCCAGCAGTCACTGCACCTAACCCAGTGGCCCCAGCATGAGCCAAGCTGCCAGTGCCAGCCAACCCTCCACCACTCCCCAGGAGCAGTCTGCCAGCTCCCAGGAGCCCGCCTGGGGCCAGAAAAAGCAGGCGCCTGCCTGGTCCAGTGCAGAGATCAGGGACCTAATTCAGGTTTGGGGGGATGCCTCCAATGTCTATTATCTCCACACTAAACAGAGGAATGCAACCATCTAGAGGAAGATGGCTGCCAGCCTGGCCACCTAAGGCCACATGCGAACCCAGGAGCAGGTTCACATGAAAATAAAGGAGCTGCGGCAGGCGTATGCCAGGGCCACAGGGGGCAGCTCCTAACCAGGGAAGACCCAGGCCTCTGCCGCTATTTTGATGCCATGGACCACATCCCGGGGGGCAGGATGGTCTGTGCCCCCCAGTTGGTAATCGACCCAGGGACAGAGCTTGCTGCTTTCTGCTGCTCCAGCCCCTGCTGCCTCCCCAGCTACTGCTCCTCCTCCCACTCCCGCTTCTTCCTCCCCATCCTCCCACACCCCCAGGGACGCCAAGGCCCCTGCACCCGCGGTGCTGGGAGACAGTTGGGCCGGCAAGCCCCCCAACCCTGAGCTTCTCCTCCTCCTTGCCTCCCCCTGACAGCTCTCTCCTCCCAGGTTTCTCCCTCCCCTCTCCCACCCTCCGTCCTCCCCTCTCCCACCTTCTTTCCCCAGTCTCACCTCAGTTTCATTTCCCCCTCCCCACCCCAGTTTTGTTCAATAAAGAGGCTTTGTTGTAATGAACATATGTGTCCTTTATTGTACAGCAGGAAGGGGGGTTAGAGAGGGGTAAGTGGAAGGATGTGAGAAAGGAATGAGGCACAAGCCCACAGTGGGGCACACCAGGGAGACTGTTACTGCCTGCAGAACGTGCTGCCAGGCTCACAGCAACACATCCAGGAGAAGCAATAGAGTGCCCAGGGCGGCTCCAGCTTCATGCTTCCGAGTGCTGTGGTGTCCTGAGTGAGGACAACCAGAGCACGCAGAGAAAAAAATGCTTTGCTGTCCCTCAGCGAGGTAGGCAAGCAAGCAGGGAAACCTTAGAACCTGCTGTCTGGGGGGGTCCCTTTAAGCACAGACCTCAGATAGCCTCAGGCAGCAGCCACACAAGGTAACTCCTGACCTGATGCCTTGCCAGAACCGGTTCCAGCTGGCCATAAATGCGATTCAGTATCCTATCAGTGTGGATGCTTTTTTTTGAAATAGCAAAACGCTATTTCGAAATGCATTTTGTGTCTAGACGCATTATTTCGAAATAAGCTATTCTGAAATAACTCTGTAGTGTAGACATGCCCTTCCAGAGTTTAACCCTCTGTGTAGTCAGAAAGCTTTTCCTAAAATCCAACCTAAATCTCCCCTGCTGCAGGTTAGACCCATTAGGGCTTGTGCCTATCCTACCAGATCAGGGGCTAAGCGTCGGGTCCGTGATTCTTTATCTCAGCCTGCACTAATAATGATTCTCTCAAAAGTCACATGATGAGGTCTATTTTGCAGAGTCCCAACCTCTCACCCCACAAGTTCCATTCTGCCCAACAGGATTTGCCACATTTTGTAATAACTTCTACTGTGTCTGGGTCTCCTTCATGAAGTGCTGAAAAAACCCACTGTTGCTCCATCTGCCATCCCAGCAACATTTCTTGCTCACTTGGCTAGAATGCGCTCACTGTTTTCTCCATCTGTTTCTGGTAGTCTACCAGCTACCACATCAGCTCCATCTTTTCCAGGTTCAGTCTGCCTTTTCACAGGCTGCTTCTCAAACCTTCCTGCTTCTTGCTGTTCTATAGATCCTAGATAAATCCACACTCATGAATGGGCTTATCCCCTTTCTCTCCAAGTTTTAGAAACCAAATAGATGAAGATTCTCTTAGTCTTTTCCCCTCCTATTCCTCCACCCTTTTTTATTTAATCAGGAAAACTAAATATTAAAAACTGTATCATGCAATGTTGAAATACTCAAATATTACTTAATTTGTTTTCTGTCTTTCCATATTAAAGGGAAACTACCAAGTTGAAATCTCATCCACTTGGGGGAAAAGATAAAAATATTTTTTAAGAAACAACCATCGTTTAAATTTTTTTTCTGATATTTGCATGATTGAAGAATTATGTGATGGTGCCATATTCATATATATGTAGAACTGCCAATTTCCAACATGCAAAAATCTTGAATTAGCTCCTCACAAATCATAAAATTGACTTACCACCACAAAATTTTTAAGAATAAAAGATTTCATTGATTTATTTGCCTTCTGTTTTGTTTGTTTGTTTGTTTGTTTGTTTGTTTGTTTGTTTGAGTCCTTATGGTTCATGTTTTCCAGCTTTTCTTTGCAATCATAAGGTCTAGAAACTAATTTTTTTAAATGAAAGCCAAAATTTTCTCAAAATCATATGTTTCCAGGACTGCAGATTAAGAAAAGTATCACATTTTGTTAGATTTGTCGCCATCCTGAGGTGGCAGAGTGTGTCTAGCTGTGCATGGCTGATCAAAAGATAGATCCCAGTCCAAAAGCATCTTGGCTGATTTTAGGTTCTTTTGTTTTACTTAGGTCTATTCCATGCTGAGGGGTCTGACTAAACTGCATTATTCCAGAAGGAGCTGCAGGAGAAACTGTGCTTCAGTCACACACACAGTCTCCTAGAGCTCTGAGGTGCCCAGGGGAGCATATAAGCTACTACATCACTGAAAAGTTTGCTATGGATTCCTTTCCATCTTCTGGCACAGGCGGAGAGAAAGGATAGGGCAGGATGAACACAGGAATTGTGATTGTGTCTTAACTCTGTGCATGATGGGGCTCATTTGTGCCTTTCCCTCCAGCTCACCAACAAACAAGCCAGCTGCTGCCTTTCCTTTATCAAATACAATCCTAGGGTGAGGAATTTCCAGTAGAGATAAAGATGTACAAAACACTGATAAGACCACATCTGGAACAGTAAGTACAGTTCTGATCAACCATCTTCAAGAAAGATGAATTCAAACAGGAACAGGTGCAGAGAAGGGCTATTGAGATGATTAAGGGAATGCAAGTGTCTAGGAGAGGCAACTAAAAGAGCTTGGCATGTTTAGTTTAACAAAAGGAAGGCTGAAAGGGGATGTAATTGCTCTCTATAAATACATAAGCAGGGTAAACACTAGGGAGGGAAAAGCTATGCTGGCACAAGAGCAAATCGGTTTGAACTAGCAATGAATACACGTAGGCTGGAAATTTAGAAGTGTCCAAGCATCAGAGGACTGAGGTTCTAGAACAGCCTCTGAACAGGAGTAGCGGGGACAAGCAACCTAACTCATTTTAAGATGCAGCTTGACAAATAAATGAACATGATTGTAGGATGGCGTTGCCTGCTATAGCAGGGGACTCAACGACCAGGAAGCCATTCCAGTTTTCTGTTCCAATGTCACTGGGACTCTGTCTCTTTCCTCGATGGTCCCATACTAAGCACACTGATGTGTCCCAGTGAATAGTGTATCTGTCTTTTATCTTGGGGCTTTCCATTCACTCTTCATAGCACTCATTTCCTCATATCTGAGTGTATGATTAATATATCATGGGTAACATTTCAAAAGCACCTGAGCAATTTAGAAGCCTGAGTTCCATTGAAAATCTTTGGAACTGAGTATGCTAAATGAGTCAGGTGCTTTTGAAACTAGCACTTTTTAAAATATTACCTACTCTATGTGAGAGCAGTCCTAGTTAATGAATGCAACAGGAACCATTGAAACTAAGGAACAACTACGTGCCTTTAATCCTTTCCTCTTCTATGGAATATTGTAATATATTCCACAGGTTTCCTTGAATATACAGAATTTGTGCTTGCTAACGTATAATGTCCCCTAATGAGGTGCATAATGAAAGATAATACTATGTTAAGGGGACAGTTTATCACGAGCTGTCAAGGAAAGATTCAGGTAATAACTTACAGAACTAAAACGTCACTTGGCAGAGCTTGTTTGATTTATGTCATGCTTGTTTGCATGAGTTATCTGGAGTGGCCCCTGGACTGGGAAAGCAATCAGAGAGGCCTAGGGGTAGGGTGGTGAGACTAGAGATTGTAACAGCTTCCTAGAGGGGGCTGCAGCTGCTGGATGGAAGTGCCATGCAATCAGAGCAAAGCCAGAGGGGTTGTCTGATTGTGCCGTTGCTGCTTTCAGAATCAGACTTTTCCTAAAGACGATTGGAAAGTTACCGGAACTCTGCTCCAACCCCAGTTCCCTCTCAACTTTGCTTACAAAAATCTGGAGATTCTTTTCCTACAGAAAGACTGTAAGATTTTTAATTAGTGAGTTTCTTTCTGCTAGATTTTTTCTTCCTTTTAACGAAGTTGTTTTTTTCTGTGCTTGTTTGGTGAATGAGGAAACAGCGTGCATAGATGGGAGCTGTGCAGAAAGGTAAAGTTCAGCAATGCATCTATTCCTATTTTGAAAACATTTTTCCTGTTTAATGCGATTGCATTGTAGGTAGCCATTGCACAGGGCTTTACTTGTGGCTGGGCTTGTTATAGGTAAAGTTGTGATCTCAGTCTTTTGAGAGTGATCTGTAGAACAATGCACTGTGGAATCTAATAGTTTTCATGCCTTCTCTGTCAACTCAAGATGTTCGGCTGATTTATTCATGCAGTTGAAGAATGTTTTTAAGAAGGGAAATCTTTTGTGGTCATGGGATTCAGCTTTCACATGTGCAATAAGAGGGTCATTCCTTTTCCTAAAGGATTAAGATACCCCCCTCCCTGCCTTTCACCTCCCCCTTCTCCGTGTAGTCATTAATCCATTGACATAAGCAGCAAGTATGTGTATGCGTATGTGTGGGTTTTATATTCTAAATACCAAAGGTTAAGTCAGGGTTAAATCTTTTTTTTTTCCTGGCATTTCATCTGTTTTTACATGTTTGAGTCTACTTAAATCACAGAAGGTGAGGGGAAATAAAAAAATACATATTCTGGAAGAATTGAATTGTAATCAGGACTAACAGTGCTCCCTCCTTCTTTAAAGCAGTGGTTCTTAACCCGGGCACATGCTCTCCTGGGGATGTGCAGAGTTCTTCTAGGAGTACATGAACTTATTTAGGTATTTGCCTAGTTTTACAGCAAGCTACATAAACAGCCCTAGCAAAGCCAGTACAAACTGAAATTTCATACAATGACTTGCTTATACTGCTTTATATACTATACACTGAAATGTAAGTATAATATTTATATTCCAGTTGAATGATTTTATAATCATAGGGTAAAAATGAAAAAGTTAGCTGTGATGCTTTCGTATTTTTATGTCTGATTTTGTAAGCAAGGAGGTTTTAAATAAGGTGAAATGGGGAGTACACAAGACAAATCAGACACCAAAAGGGGTACGGCAGTCTGAGATCCACTGCTTTAATGTGTTTCTTAGGAGCCAAAGCTTTACTCTTTTCAAGGCATGTAGATCACTGGGAAAAGGGAGTACACAATGGATTTCAATGACGTTAGGAGCCATGGTGTTATGGTGTATGGCATAAGATTCCCTTTTACATAATGAAGCACCTACTGATAAGAATGTGCTATAGCATTTCCATTAGAGAAATGGTTTTCAGGGCAATGGGAAAAATTAAGTGTGAGAAATGATCATGCTGGCTGCTGATGTATTACATAAGAATCCAAGGTTTGATGTTTTTGTTTGGTTCTGTTTTGTGGGAGGGTGTGAGGAGAAGGCAATTTCCTTTAACATACTGGAAAATGCTTAAGAGTTTATATATGTAAACACAATCCTAGCAATAGCCATTGGAATTGAACAGGTGTAATAGCAGAATTTGCTTCAGGTATGTTTTAAATATGCATCGTTAATAATACTTCTAGGTCAGGCAAATGAGATTTGACCCAGTCCATATTCAGGCTTTTAAGAAAATAAATTCATGGGGGCAGGGGACTGGACTCGATGACCTCTCGAGGTCCCTTCCAGTCCTAGTATTCTAGGATTCTATGCATTTTGAATAAAAATGTATTCTCCAGAGGAGAATCAATGGAGGAAAATAGGATTTTTGTTCCTCAGTTTAGTTTATTTCAGTGTGTATGTTGGTTAAAGAGAAAAATCAGCCTTCAAACAATTCATTCCCAGACTTCATAAATTGAGATGAAATTTCATTTATAGTTTGAACATTTGAAAAGCAAAATTGAATCTTCAATATGTTAAGCAGTGGTACTCTATATGCTATACAAAGCTATTGTTCTGTGAGGACACAACTATAACTTACCTGTTTTCCAGTGCTTTACAGAAGTCATTGGGAGTCTTTGCCTATGGGGACCTGGAGTCTTTTTTCTACTTCTTGAAAACTATCTAAAGTGACAGGCAGCTTAATACATGGTATACTAGAATATACCTTAGACAACCTTGGCTCTGGAGTTACTATCATATGAATTGGAAGGATCTCTAATTTTGTGGAGTTTTATTTTGATTTCTGAGAAATTATGACAACTCAAATATTTCATTTCCAAGCCTAGGATCAGGTGATGATTACAGCTTTTGTACCATACAGAATACTGCTTTCTTTTTGGAATGCTACTTGTATGTTAAGCAGTTTGTGATTTTTCTACTTCGAGCAATTTTAGGTGTTTAGGTTTGGTAAGGTATGAATTTTGCAACAATGTGAGCAAAATCATTATATACATGGGAGCTTATATTACATATTTTATTTGAAATTTGGTAGGTCACTTCTACATATTGCTAACTGCTCAGTTGTCTACATTTGTTATGTATAAAAAAAGCTGTTGCTGGAAAATAGTCAGAATTATTGTATACGTCAGTCTAACAGAGTGCCCAGCCTGCTTCAATTGAAACCAGTGAAGTTTTTGCCATTGATTTAACTGGAACGGTGAAAGTCCCAAAATTTGAAGGCATAGAATATAGTAATATAGTAATAATATAATAATGTTTTTTAATGTTACACAGGTAGAAAGAGGTTGTTTGTTTCAAATAGAAATTAATTACATGTAATAGTTAATGCTTAGTGGAATATTTATTAACTCCTTGATTGCTTAGATATCAGTGCTCAAGAATCAACATCTCATTTCTAAGGATTGCCCACAGGTTAAATTATAGTACATTTAGATTTCCTAATACATATGCATATGCCACAAAGAACAACTATTTAGACATGTAATGGCCCCAAACAATTCAGCCTTTTACAAGTTAATCTGAACTCTCTACATGCAATTCATACATTTCCTCTTATCTTTCTGAACTAAATGTGAGTCTTTTGTGACTTTTATTTATTTTTAGGACACATATAAATTGGGTACTGCATAATCTGACTCCCTCTCCCCTTTCTTTTTGGTCATTTTGTTGAGGTGCATTGTTTACGACATAGATGAAATTGAGGTTATGTCTACACAGCAAAGTTATTTCAGCCGTTATTTTGAAATAACTTTCCTGGCGTCTAAACAGCCAAACCGCTATTTTGAAATTAAATCAAAATAGCGGAGCGCTTATTTTGAATTTGGTAAACCTCATTCCACAAGGAATAACACCAAATTCGAAATTGCTATTTCAAAATAAGTGCTGTGTAGTCACATTTCAAAATAGGGGGCCTCCAGCCTTCCCAGGGTGGCCTGGTGGCCACTCTAGCCTCAACCAAGAACACTCCTCTCCCTCTCCCATCCCCGGAGCCCTTACGGGGGTTGACTCTGGCCACAGTGCCTGTGCCAGCTCCAAGCCTGCCAGCCCAGAGACAGTAGTCACTGCTCCTGACCCAGTGGCCCCAAAACATAAGCCAGCAAGCCACTGGCAGCCAGCCCACCACCGCTCCCCAGGAGCAGTCTGCCAGCTCCCAGGAGCCTGCCAGGGCCCGGAGAAAGTGGATGCCTTCCTGGTCCAGGGTGGAGATCATGGACCTTATTCAGGTTTGGGGGGGATGCCCCCAATGTCCATGATCTCCGCACTAGATGGAGGAACGCGACCGTCTATGGCAGGGTAGCTGCCAGCCTGGCCACCAAAGGCCACATGCAAACCCAGGAGCAGGTTTGCATGAAAATCAAGTGGGTCTGGCAAGACCCCCAACCCTGAGCCCTGAGCTCCCCCCCCCCCTTTTTCCCCGTGCTTCCCCCTTCCAGCTCCCTCCTTCTTGGTTTCCCCTTCCCCTCTCCCACCCTCTCCCCTCTCCCGCCTCCTTACCCCAGTCTCACCAGAGTTTCATTCTCTCCCTCCTAGTTTTGTTAAATAAAGAGAGTTTGTGTTCATGAAAATACATGTATTTTATTTGACATTAGGAAGGGGGGTTAGGGAGGGGTAAGTGGAAGGATGTGGGGGAGGAATGAGGCATAAGCCACCAGTGGGGCAGACCAGGGAGGCTCTTAGTGCTCCTGGGGGTGGAAGCTCTCCCACAGGGCCTCCTGGATACTGACAGCCCCCCGATGGCAGCCTGCAGCAAATGCAGCCAGGCTCACAGCAACGTGTCCAAGAGAAGCACCAGAGTGCCCTGGGGCAGCTCTGGATCCATGTTGCAGAGTGCTGTGGTGTCCCAAGTGAGGGCAACCAGAACACACAGAGTCAAAATGCTTTGATGTCCCTCATCGAGGTAGGCAAACAAGCAGGGAAAGCTGAGAACCGGCTGTCCACAGGGTGGTCCCTTTAAGCATACTCCTCAGATAGACTCAGGCAGCAGCCAAACAAAGTAACTCCTGACCTGGTGCCCTGTCAGAATAGGTTCCGGCCGGCCTTAAATGAGATTCAGTGTCCACTCAGAATGGACATGCTATTTCGAAATAGCAAAAAGTTATTTTGAAATGCATTTTGTGTGTAGACGTGTTATTTTGAAATAACTTATTTCGAATTAACTATTTCGAAATATGCTGTAGTGTAGACATACCCTCAGAGTTCTGTATTCTTTTTCTGATGCTGTTTTACATGCTTGATGGGTGATCTAGGGCAGTTTTTCACCCCCTTGGGCTCTATATCATAATTGAATACCTCTCTGAAAGATCTGTACTTGTTCAACCACGCACTGTCGGGCTACATACAAGTATCACTTTGAGATTCTACATTATGCAGGAGTTCAGAGTACATAATTGTGATGGCTTCTCCTGGCCTTAAACATCTATGAAAATCCGTTCATCTCCTTGTGTTTCAGTTTCCACGTCTGTAAAATGAGGCTAATGACAGGCTGGCACCTCACAGGGTTGTGGTGAGAATTCCATTATGTTGGAATTCTTCTGAGATCATTGAATAAATGCTTTGCCAATGTAATTCTTCTAAAAACTGAAACAGTGACAATAACCAAATTAATGACCAACACTAGTAAAATGTTAAAATCTATAATTTTGTCTCTTTTTAAAGACTTTTATCCAGATCTGGTGCTTAGTTTCAGGTCTCAGTAATGTATTTCTTACTCAGTCAAAACTACTGTGGATTTCAGTGGGATTTTTTCCCAAGTATTGATTACAGAACCAAGAGTGCAATCAATTGTGAGCTGGAAGAATCGCCTCATCCCCATTTCCAGCCTTGCAATGAGGGATGGGCCTGAACCAAAATGTTTGATTCATATACTCAGGCTATGTCTGCACAGCAGCATTATTTCTGAATAACTGACGTTATTCCGAAATAACATAGTCTGCGTCTACACACAAACAGGTATTTTGACATAATGTTGAGCTGGTGGACTGCTTACTCCGACTCCTGTAACCCTCATTGTATGAGAAGTAAGGGAAATCAATGGAAGAGTGCTCTATCTTGAAATAACTTCTGTGTAGACAGCGCCAAATGTCGAAATAAACTATTTTGACTTATGCTACACAATTAGCATAGCTCTAGTTTAGCCCCGCTATGTAGACGTGCCCTTAGTTTCAGTATTACTGTTTTGGATAATACCAGCTTGCCTTGTTCATATAATGTGAAGAGTGTGATGGACTCAATGGATAAGTTTTACATTGAGGTAGCTCTGGTACATTTTTTTTCCCTCAAAGAGGATGTCTACCTAAGTTTTAGAGTAATTTATGGGATTTCAGAGCCACTAGTTTCTGTCCTTTATTGGGTAACCTTGGGCAAGTCACTTACCATTTTTAGCTGTAAAATCACCTGTCAAGTGAGTGATAATATTTACCTACCTCACAGGACTACTGTGAGAATTAATTAACATATATGAAGTGCTTTGAGGTCCTTGGATAGCACTATGATCTCATCACTTTCTCTTTGGGAACATCAGAACGAAATGGCACTGCGGCCTATTGGTCTGACTGAATGAATAAGACCTGACCGTCAGAAAGGGAGAGGGGCCAGGAAGAGATGAGCCTCATATCACCATGAAGTGTGGGTTATCTATGATAGCAACCGCCCTGTGGAGGAGAGGACACATAGCCCTTATTTTGAAATAACAAGCGGAATGTCCACACTACCAAGCCTGTTATTTCAAAATAAGAGGCTGGTTATTTTGAAATAATAACTCCTGCTTTCCGCGAATAACGCTTATTTCAAAACAGTTATTCCGAAATAGTGGTAGTATGGACACTCCACTGCTGCTATTTCAAAATAACGACTCCCCCGAGTCATTCAAAGTAATTACTCCCCCGTGCTTCCTGGGGCTCTAAGTCGAGGTAGTATGTCTACATTAATGTAGCCTGCCTCGGACTAATTTCAAGGCTTCCCAGTAGAGAGGGCACACTATTTCAAAATCATTATTTTGGGAGTTACTATTTCAAAATAAATTATTTTGAAATAATTTCCTAGTGTAGACATGCCCATAGTGAACAGACTCCATTGTGTTGCCTATTGAGGCTCAATTTTTCCCCCTTAAAAGGTGTCTTGGGTTGTGCACAAGGATTAGGTTTTACTGTAAAGTAAATGCAGGTGTTCAAAAAAAAACCCGTTTTACTTTTAAAGAAAGCAAGCCGTATGTCTTGGCGATATCAAAGCTGTTAAAGAAAGCTTTGGCCAGCAACATTCCCTCAGTGAGGCCTGTACTTTGCTACATGAGTGAAAAGAGCTGCAGAAAGACAGCCTGGAAGATGACTGTTCCCAGCTGGAGGTGAAGGACCTTGTGCCCTCTCCCTTAGCCATTCCACAGGAACAGGCCAGGTGTGTCCTTTACTTGCATCCATGCTGGCCTTTAAAATAAATCTTTCAGTCTTTCCAGTGTGTGAACTTCCAGGATAAACACAATGTGTTATGATTGGTGAAGCAGGTGGAGTCTGTCTCAGACTATCTTTATGGCAGATTAGGAGAGTCCAAAATGATAATAAGTGACATGGTAATGGATTTATAGGTCTAAAGTGCATTTTTCCCTGCTTGGTCACCCATCTCCTTTGTTTATATATTTCACAATGTAACTATGCTCCCAAGGTTGCTAATTTGGTGCATAGTTTAAAAATATGATCATAGCTAGACTAGAACATTTAGGATGGTGAGTTTAGTGGGAGAGGATTGCTTCTCCATTCATAATATAATAAGACAGAATTTCCATAGCCTGCAGCATCTACAGTAGTGATCTGTTGTTGATATGAAATTAGCATTGCCTTTCCTCACAGGGACCATGTCCTCACCATCCTTCTCTGACCCTGCTGCTATCTGATTACCCACAGGGTACAGACCTATGTGATAACAGGACTGAAGTAATGAATTGCTTGAGGTGACAGATTGATTTGCAGTGATAATCTAATAGACAGGTGTGTTGACGCAACCGGCTTCCAGTCCACCTCCACTGGAAAAGATCTGAGGAATTAAGTAGCATCAGAGACAGGGGAAGGGAGGATGCTATTAAGGTTGAGTGTTTGTCTTTTTAGTTCTTTAAGATAGGTGGACACTGTTAGCTGGAGGCAGCAGAAAGTGGAAGTTTAATCTATTTAGGAATGTATTGCTCTGCAATCTTGGAGAGAAGTGAGAGAAAAGCCACTATTATTTGGAGAGCAGAGGGTTGCAGTGGAATCACGTTCAGGATACTTCCTAAATGTAAGTAATTCCAAGGCTCTGCCTTGTTGTTTAACCCGTCATTGCTGCATTGATATACTGGGAAACAAGGATGAGTGTGATCCCGTTAACTGTTCACCCGTGTTGAGGAAACCAAAAGAAAGGATATAATTTAGGGTGTATGTTCTTTACCAACCAATTTGAATGGGTCTTGTATAATGAAAATAGAGGGAGAGGGACTTTCATCAAACATGCCTGTGAGGTCATTTGGTTTTATTTTAATGTTAAAGGTTTGATTTTGATTTGAAAGTGTGGTTTTAATTTGGATGAACAGTTCAGTCTGTAAATCACATGTTGAACCATTGATATAATTGAGCATTTAGCTTTTGCCTGTCTTCCCTTGTACATGAAAAGCCTTAACTTAAACTGTGTGTTACATTTCCATCTGACACACTTTACCTCCATATGTATAAACCTGTATGTTCGATGCACTAACATTTTGTAAACGTAATTTTTTTCCCACAGATTCATGAAAGAACAGTGTGCAAATATATTGTTTGGGCAGCTGTAAT
Source organism: Pelodiscus sinensis (assembly GCF_052426305.1). Lineage (NCBI taxonomy): Eukaryota > Metazoa > Chordata > Testudines > Trionychidae > Pelodiscus > Pelodiscus sinensis. The sequence goes on from NC_143053.1 coordinate 160,884,751, forward strand.
TGGTTTGTTCCTTTTTCCTCTATATCTTTCCATCCTATTCCACCCTACCCAAAATGTAATAAGCTACATTTAAAAAAATAAAAAATAACATCCTGGCCGGATTCTAGTTTGGGTAATTATGTTCTGTGCACTAAGACTCCCTATGCAGTTTCTGTTGGATACGGTGATATCCTTTTCCTGTCCTCAACAGTTCTGAAGTATTGCTCTGTCAAATACTATAAAAACAATCCAGCCAAATTCCACCCAGAAATGGCTTCCATTTCAGCTGTGGGCAAAGGCCTAGATCTGCAAAAGTATTTAGACATATAATGCCCACTAATTTCAGTGAAGATCTGAGTCAAAGGGACGGGGAAGGGGGGGATGGGTCCAAATCTACAGATTTCTAGGTCCAAACTTACTCACTCTACAAAATTCCTGTTGAGTCAATGCAAAATTTTACCTAAGGACTGCTGGAAGAGTCCCTATACATGTAGTTTGAAAAACAATTTGGCTACGTCTACACTGGCCCCTTTTCCGGAAGGGGCATGTAAATTTCATGAGTCGTAGTAGGGAAATGCGCGGGGGATTTAAATATCCCCCGCGGCATTTAAATAAAAATGTCCGCCGCTTTTTTCCGGCTTTTAAAAAAGCCGGAAAAGAGCGTCTACACTGGCCATGATCCTCCGGAAAAAGCGCCCTTTTCCGGAGGCTCTTATTCCTACTTTGAACTTCCCCGTCTAGACTGGTGCTTTTTTCTGGCAAAGCCCCGAGCCGGAAAAAAGCGGCAGCCATGTTTAAACAAATGAAGTGGGGGATATTTAAATCACCCGCTTAATTTGCAATTCCGACTTCTCATCTGCATCCCTTTTCTGGAAAAGGGGTGCAGAGTAGACACAGCCGGAATGTCTTCTTTACTATGACAATAAAACCTTGGTTTGTCTATGGACAACTGGATGAAAGTACCTGCTGGTCTCAGCGTGGTGTGCAGTAACAGATCCTGTGCTTTGCTACCCAGTGGCTGAAAGGGGGCAGGCAAGTAGACAGGTGGTGGTCTGACTAATGGAGCAGATGTGGAAGCACAAACTCTTCAGTTGCCTTTTTTAGGGTTATACTGCCCATATATAAGGCTGAACTTAAAAGCTGTAGTCTAACCCAGGGGTGCCCACATTTACTGACTCACCAAGCTACGTATGACAATATTAAACAGATTGAGAGCCAGGACACATTTCCCAGGGCTTCCTGCTGATGCCCGAAACCCTTAGAGCTGAAGTCCTGAGTCCCCCCCCCTCCCTTTTTGAAAAACCCCTTCCCACTGCCCTTACGCTTACAACTCTGATGCAAGGCAGAGATCCTGAATTCTTCCCCTCCCTTAGTCTTGTAGGTGAGAATGTGAAAAGCATGGGAGGAGGTGCTCCACAGAGCACATTTTTAGTGGTGAATGTGCCTCATGGGGCTATAAGCCACAGTTTAGCCACCCCGATGTAGCCCAAAACAAGAAATAGCACCCCCTTCCTTCAAAGACCTTAACAACTAGATTATGAAGTGCAAACCTGTGTATGATAACATATGGTTTAATTCACCCCAAGACAATAGAGCATAAGTGGGAGTTAAGAGGCAGGGACTTAAGCTTGTACCTGGATGTGACTCTCTCCCCCTGCCCCACACTTGAGGGAAACCCAAGGTTACATGAATCAGTTCTGTATGTGCAAGTTGCTAGTACATTTCATACTCTTAAATAAAGAATTAAGGATAGCAGTGCCTTGTTATAGGACATTTGCCTAATAGTTGTTAAGATGATGAATAGCTAATGAGAGAACAAAGCATGTCTCAAATAGTGCAGTAATAGAGATGTAGCCGTGTTAGTCTGGTCTTGCTGAAACAAAAGACAGGACTATGCAGCACTTTAAAGACTAACAAGATGGTTTATTAGGTGATTGAGATTTTGTGGGCCAGACCCACTTCCTCAGATCAAATTGTGGAAGAAAATTGGCATGACCAATATACCAAAGGGATACAATAAAAAAAAATGAGCACATAAAAAATGGACAAATCAGATTTTAGAACAGGGGGGGGTAAGGGGAGGAGATTAGTGTCTATGAGATGGTGATAATTGGGGAAGCTATCTTTGTAATGTAATGTACTGAACACCCACAACCATTGGGAACACCATTCCTCCTCTCCACCCCTACACACAAATTAACTACTTAACTGATGCATCTCAGCTCCCTAGAGTCTCTGCAATGTAACTTGTTTCAAATTGTTGGCTTTTTTTTTTTTTTGGCTTGGTGGTGGGTATATTGCTATATAGTATCACATAATACAAGGCCACTGTAGAACAGCATCTGCCTAGATTTCAGTAACAGACTGTTCCTTTGAGGTTTGAGGAATGAGATGTTATCTAATTGCTAATACACAAATCCAGTTTCTATGGATACGAAGCCTGACCTGGCTAATTCCACAGTTAGGTTTGTTCCTGTAGAATTAATTGATTGAATATTAAAATCATACTCGAAAAAAACCCTCGAAAATTCTTCCTCCTAAGACAAGCTACTTGCAACCACTATTTTAAATGAAAGGATTTCATAGTATGTTTGAGCCACTTTATTTTGACGTGATCTCCCGCCTGTAATTTTGTGACTTGTCATGGATCCTGTGCCTTTAGAATTCTTTTCATTTTCCTAATCATGTGACTTTAATGTGATTTGAGAAAACCAAAGTTCAGGTGACTTCTGGCCTGACTGAACAATCTTTATTAGGTTAGTCTCCCATTGACTGGAATGGGAGTTTTGGCTGTGTAAGAACTCCAAGATCGGTCTCTTAGGTTTTAAATAATAACCTGGCATTCTTTCAAGTAAGAGACTTAGATTAGTATAACTGAATCAAAGCATAATGCCAACAGGCAGAACCAAATCTGGAAGCTCTGGAGCTTAGTGCATGAGCTAAAAGCCAACTGGCTCTCAACTAAGACTGTAGAGGACACTTATTCTTTCTCTCTTCTTTGAGTGCCACAACATAGTACAGCACACCCAGACATGTGTGGGTTACAAAAGCACTGAGATTAGAAAGGTTGTGTGTCATTTAAATTAGGATATGTCTACACTACAGGACAAAGTCGAATTAAGATACACAACTTCAGCTACGTTAATGTCATAGCTGAAGTTGAAGTAGCTTAACTCAGCTTTTGGTGCTGACTATGCTGCAGAAAGTCGAAGGAAGAAAATTCTTCCTTCAATTTCTCTTACTCCTCATGGAAGCAGGGTTACCGGCATTGACTGGAGTGCCACTCTCACTTCGAATTAGCCGTCTTCACTAGACTGCTAATTCAAACCCTGGAAAATCGACAGTGGCAGCTTCAGTCTTCCTCTACAGTGTAGATGTACCCCCAGATAGCTATTTCTTAAGGCCTTGCTCTGCTCACTTACTTCTTACTCAAGAAAAACTCTGAATACATGCTCACTTATATAATTAGAAGCATGTAAACTTTGCTGATCTCCCTGAGCTGCTGCTGTTCCTTGATTGTGTTCTACATGGAAAGGTAATGCCATGTCTTTCAAGTGTCGCTTACACAACTATTTAATATTTGTATGTGCCGCCTCCATCTATAAATAAAACAGGTGAGCAAATATTGACAGATCACCCACACCCTCTTGGCACGCTATCCCTGTTGAAAGAAATGTCTGACTTTAAGAAACACTATGAGGTTAATTTTATAAAGCTCTCTATTCTGTATTTGTTGTAATGCTGCAGGTGTTCCCTTTCACCAGATAATTCAGTGCCATCACTCCAGCTTGCATCCAGCTGTTTGGCTTTATTCTGAAGTCCCTCCAGTCTATAATATTTCTAGTGAAACTATCATCTCTTTTTCTCTCTCCTGTCTGTACCATGACTATGTAAAATGGCCTTGAAACCTTTCTTCCACTTCTGTGTGTATATATTGTTTACCTGAGGCCTGATGGTGAAAATGTTTGCTTGCATGAGTGGACTCTTAGATTTAGATTAGCCTTTCTTGATTAAATGGCACTTGCAGTTCAAAATGCTTTTCAGTGGGAAACAGTGGAATAGTTTGAATACTGAGTTTTCCAAGCCTTTGATAAACACACTTATGATAGAAATTTAATTTTCAGACTTTCTGAAGGTTAGTATATTAACAAAAACTGATATTTAAAGATGGAATGGGTATAGAAATCCTGTGTCTGACTGTACCATGGAAATACCATGTGTACTAGATGGTATTTATATTTGAGAACTGGTTTCTGTTTCTCCTGTTTCTTTTGGTCATGCTTTTTGCCCACTCCCTTACTTGAGCTGTAGAATGCTATTGCACTTGCACATTTATCAGATTGCCTTATCTTGCCATTCTCTTTGAAGCAGTGGCTTGTGGGAGATTTTGAAAGGCCTTCCGGGAGCCCAGCTGAATTGCGGGTAAAGAGATGAAGTTCATTAATTGCCTGGGAAACTGAAATGCCCATTTTCACTCAATTAGCAGAAAACTTCAGAATGCTCACCCTCTCCCCCAATCTTCCCTGCAACTCTCAGACAAATTATTTTCTCTAGAGTTTAAATGTCACAGGAGCTTCAAGCACATTTTTGAGCGTTGTGGCCTTTTTTAAAAAAGATGGGCTTATGTCTTAATAGGTTCCCAACATTCCCAAATGTAATGTGGTCCTTGTTGTCCCCAGTGTGAGAATGCAGTACCTTCATTCACTGTTGAATTCTTGTCATTTCGTATGGTGGAGTTGGGTAGAGTAGGTGTGAAATGTGGCTAGCAGTGATTGCTCCCTTTTTAGGCTAAAATATATGCACAGATTTTCAATCCTGCTTTTGTGAAAAAGCCTCGGGAGACTGGAGAGGACATAAGGATGCCAAAAACCAAGTTGTGGCTGGGGAAACTGTAGAAGCCTAGAGAGATGCTGGGATCTGTAGCACACTGACGGTCCGAGTAGCTGCAGATCTCCTCATCCCCACTTTCTTCTTAATTATCCCTCTGCCTCTTCCTGCACCTTTGCCTTCTTGACACCTGCACCCGCCTGGCAGAGCAGCATGGAGGGCGGCTGCCCTGTATGTTGGGACTCAAGCTGGGGCTACGGTGCTATTTTAGTACCACGGTCCCAGCCCCAGCAGCTGCCATGTAGCTGGGGCCCCCGCTGCTCCCAGGGGCTGGGCTGCACAGCGGAAAGCTGCCCCGTGTGCTGGGACTGGAGCCAGGCCATTGTGATATTTTTAGTACCGCAGCCCAGGCTCCAGCTCCAGCAGCCGCCATGCAGGTGGTGTGGCGGCTACCCAGCTGTTCATGGGGTGGGTAGTCACCCACCACATGGCCCCACCCTTTGGAGCTACTGGGTCTGCAGCTGTGTGGCTCTGCTGAGGGGATGGATGGGAATGAAATTCTTGGTGCAAGTCCACACAGGTACGTACACACCTTACAGGGAACCCTACTGGAGAGGAAATATAGGAGATGTGAGGTAGCAACAAAGGCTAGAGAAGCCATGTAGACCGGCAGATGAACTAAGTTTGGGAAAGGATCAGAAGACCGGAGAAACCCTATGGCCAGAAGTGGATACCACGATTTCTGGATAACTATATGATGAAGATAGCCACCCTCATTTTATGTAATCAATTTTAAGGATGTTAAGGACTAGTGAACTAGCTGACTATCCAATAAGCAAATGCTTATCTGATAGCTGAGTCAACTAGTCAATTCCTCCCCCGTCTATTATATAGAGGCAGCAAAGGGGAGAAAATGGGGGGTATTTCAAAGTGGCAGTGTCTCACGGAGCTGATCCTGAGCTCCATGTAAAGCTGCCCCTTTCAAATGTCATCACAGCATTTGTGTGCAGCCTGGGGTCACCTGTGGAGTCCATAGCTGATCCTGGGTTCTGGGGAAATGCTGCGTGGTGCTTGGGGTCAGCTGGGGGGGGATCCCCAGCTGATCCTGGGTTCTATGGAAATGCCACGCAGAGACCGGGATCATCTGGGGAGTCCCCAGCTGACCCAAGCTCCATGTGGCATTTCAAAGCAGCAGTGCAGCATGAAGCCTGGGGTCAGCGGGGGACCCCAGGCTCCATGAGGGCACTTCTGCTTTGAAATGCACGAAAGACCCCACTGGGGACTCTTCTACATTTCAAAGCTGGCACCTGTGTGCAGCCAGGAGTCAGCGGGACTTCTCGCTGGCCCCGGGCTTCATGCGGAGTTCCGCATTCCTCCTTTGAATGTACAAGATGCCCACCAGGGGCTCTTGTACATTTCAAAGGAGGAATACAGAAGTGCCTATTGACAAGTCAAGTAGTCAATGGCATTCCATCGACTACTCTACTAGTAAATTACTCTATATTTAATATCCTTAATCAATTTACTTTCAGTGTTGCTAGATCAAACAGGGGGCATACAGAGCAATAGATTGTTGGCAGGAAAGATCAATAGCAGAAAAACATAATTCCTCCACCTTCAAACCCCCTGCTTCTCCCCCTCCCACACACACACACCCCTGCAGGAAGCTTGAAACTTGTAAGGGGTCACATTTTCTGGTGTGTCTTTGTTCTATAGTTCAGACAATGGTGTGATTTAACATATGATTTTATTGGAGAAGAAATCTTTTCAAATAAACATACTGCTTTTTGTAACAAGCCCTCTCAGGATCCGAAAGCAGAGTTCTGAGTGTACGGACATGTTTGGCAACTTGGAAAAAAGCAGAAAAAGCAAAAACCTAAATGCGCTGAGGAGGCCTTATTTCTATGAATCAGGAATAATTCACTGAAGACAAATGGGCTTATGCTGGTGCAAAACAAATACAAATTAGATCAGAAATAGGCCCATAGTGGTACTGTATGTTTTTTTCTTCTTACTGATAAAGATAAGAGATCAAGGACAAACATGCTTGTTTATACATTTCCTATTATGATTATTGCATTTGGAAACAAGTTTTGAATACTTGTAGATTATTTTTCTTTGGTGATCTGAACACGTATGATTATCGACCATTATTATGGTCTGGAAATATCCTGCAGCTGATGGTAATTTGTGTAATATGTAATAACTTTTATGTGTAGCTGGCTTATCTGTTCTGAAGATAGCTTTTCCACTACTCCGTTACCCACATCCCTGAATTTAAGACCACACACTAGTATTTTAGCATTGATGCATACCTGGTATGTGCTGCAGTTTTGCATATGAGACCATTTGCTTCTGTTTTGGTTACTACATCAGTGTCTCTTCAGGGCCATCCATGCTTGCCTGCTTCATTATCACTGTATTTATGAAAACCATTCAAAGCCTTTGACAAGCTGAATGGGTTTTTTTAAAATGTTCATTCCATCCACCCAATTTATGTAAGACTTTGGCACGACTGCAGCCCTGCAAAGATGGCAAGTTGTCGGTCACAAATGGATTGCTTTTCTTGCAGCCCTTCCCCAGTTGAGAACAGGAGTCACAAAAGTAAAAGAAATGAGGTTTGTTTCAGTGGAAATGGTGAGAGCGGTGAGAACCAGTAGCTACATTCTCCCATTCAGTTTAGGGATGTTATAGTGTATTCAACAAACCGATTAACCAATATGCAAAAGCTTATAGGTTAATACTATAGACTACATGCATTTCCCTCTCACTCCTCCAACCAGTAAATTTTTTTAGCAGGCTGGCCAGCAGCCCTGCTCAGTTCTGGATCACACTGGGTGTGGGACCTACCCCTGCTGTAACTCTGCATTTAAAGTGTATTAGGAGCTGGGCAGGCAGGCCGCCCGGCTCACTTCCGATTCACACCGGGTCCAGGAACTCAGACCCTGTCTCCCCACAGACAGGGGCTACTGCCACCCTTTATCAGAGGAAGCAGTATACGGCGACAAGCAGCTGGACCACAAAAGGAGCTGGTTTTTAAACTGGTTCCTCTCCTGCCTCAGACCCCGTGCTGCTGCTGGCCCCGCCCTCAGGGAATATAGATTGACCAATAAGAATTCATGAGGTTACTCGACTATTCAATTAACCGTTATTTAACATCCCTAATTCAGTGAGAGAGGAAGAGAGAAAACGGAGTTCACCCTGTCCCTCAGAAGCTGGAGAGGGATGTCAGGTTTGAGATCAAATCCTGCTGGTCGAATTGCTCCATTGCCTTCTTCCTGCATCATACTTCAAGAGCCTGCCCATGTTACACCTCTGCCCAGCACTGCTGCTTGCACTGTCAGTGCATTTCTCTGCAACGAAACACCCTCCTCTTCTATATTATTTGCTAACTCTTAGGCTACAGTTAGATAGTGGAACTATTTTGAAATACCAGAAGTATCCCAAAATAGCTATTCTGCATCTTTAAAGTAGAAATATATTTTGAAATAAGAATTGGGAGCACTATTCCAGCATCCCTGTAACCCTCGTTCCGTGAGGATTAAGGGATGTTTCGGAATAGCACTTTATTGTTAAATTTGGCGCTGTGTAGACCGCGCCAAATTTCAAAACGAGCTATTTTGAAATTACCTTGAAATAAGCAGAGCACAAATTGCGTATTTTATTTTGATGTAAGGGTGTGTAGTGTACCCTTAGATAACCCTGAATTAATCATTTGCTCCCAAAAGGTAAAATATGTTGAATAAATTATTGATTTCAAGCTTATTATTATTGTTATCAATAATAAACATGCATATTGCAGTATCGTCTAGCGCTCTGGCGCTGGTACATAAACAAGCCGGGGTGGCCAGTTAATGTGTTTCTAAAAGTGATTTTATGGAACACTTTCAGAAACACTTCTTTATGGTATTTGGGACATTATAGGCCTGCTTCCACTATCGTTGACGTGAAATGCAAAAGTTCTGTTGATTTTAAAGGGGAGTAGTCTTAGCCTCCATACAGCTCCTTAGAATTATGTAACAGGAAAAACCTTTTCAACTAGAAGGATAGTTGAGCACTGAATCACCTAGGTAGAAGTTTTTAAGAACAGGCTAGACAAACACCTTGCCAGGGATGATCTATGTGTACTTATTCCTGCTTCAGCATGGGGAGATGAACTAAATGACCTTCTAAATTCCTTTCCAGCCTTACATGTGTATGATTCTATATCATCCAGTAGTCTCAAAAAAGATCTGTGAGATGAGGTGTGGTTATTTTACTCTGTATATAGAGAGGCAGAAGGTTTAAATTACCTGTCCCTAGGAGTTCTGGCCTAAGGAGCACTGACACTTCTGTCACCTCTAGAACAGTGCTCACTTACTCACCAGAAAAGATGATGCTGGCAACTTGGCAAAAAAGAGTTTTTATGTTCAGCCATGAACTTTGAAAACTGTAAGTGCCGAGTGTTGGTTCCAAATGAGAATGGCTAAGATATCTGAGGTTCAAGGTTCAGATAACGGTTTGAAAAAGAAACCCATTACCAGAAGAAACTATCAGACAGTTGGCTTTGAAAGGATCATGCTTTCCATGTGAATCATAACATTTCATGTAAAAGTTCAGGGGAGCTATATAACATAAGAACGGCCGTACTGGGTCAGACCAAAGGTCCACCTAGCCCAGTATCCTGTCTACCAACAGTGGCCAGCACCAGGTGCCCCAGAGATGGTGGACCGAAGACAATGATCACATGATTTGTCTCCTGCCATCCCTCTCTAGCCTCTGACAAACAGAGGCCAAGGACACCATTTTATCCCCTGACTAATAGCCTTTTATGGACCTAACCTCCATGAAATTATCTAGCTTCTCTTTAAACTCTATTATAGTCCTAGCCTTCACAGCCTCCTCTGGCAAGGAGTTCCACAGATTGACTACATGCTGTGTGAAGAAGAACTTTCTTTTATTAGTTTTAAACCTGCTACCCATTAATTTCATTTGGTGTTCTCTAGTTCTTCTATTATGGGAACTAATAAATAACTTTTCTTTATTGGCCCTCTCCACACCACTCATGATTTTATAGACCTCTATCATATCCCCCCTCAGTCTCCTCTTTTCTAAACTGAAAAGTCCCAGTCGCTTTAACCTCTCCTCATATGGGACCTGTTCCAAATCCTTAATCATTTTAGTTGCCCTTTTCTGAACCCTTTCCATGGCCAAAATATCTTTTTTGAGGTGAGGAGACCACATCTGTACACAGTATTCAAGATGTGGGTGTATCATAGTTTTATACAGGGGCAGTAAGATATTCTGGGTCTTATTTTCTATCCCTTTCTTAATAATTCCTAGCATCCTGTTTGCCTTTTTGACCGCCGCTGCACACTGTGTGGAAGTTCTCAGAGAACTGTCCATGATAAATCCAAGATCTCTTTCCTGATTTGTCGTAGCCAAATTAGCCCCCATCATACTGTACGTATAGTTGGGGTTATTTTTCCCGATGTGCATTACTTTACACTTATCCACATTAAATTTCATTTGCCATTTTGTTGCCCAATCACTCAGTTTGGTGAGATCTTCTTGGAGTCCCTCACAGTCTGCTTCTGTCTTGACTATCCTAAACAGTTTTGTATCATCTGCAAACTTTACTACCTCACTGCTTACCTCTTTCTTCAGATCATTTATGAATAAGTTGAAAAGGATTGGTCCCAGGACTAACCCTTGGGGTACACCACTAGTTACCCCTCTCCAATCTGAAAATTTACCATTTATTCCTACCCTTTGTTTCCTGTCTTTTAACCAGTTCGCAATCCAAGAAAGGACCTTCCCTCTTATCCCATGGCCATGTAATTTACACAAGAGCCTTTGGTGAGGGACCTTGTCAAAGGCTTTCTGAAAATCCAAGTATACTATATCTACTGGATCCCCCTTGTCCGCATGTTTGTTAACCCTTTCAAAGAACTCTAACAGATTAGTAAGACAGGATTTCCCTTTACAGAAACCATGTTGACTTTTGTCCAATAAATTATGTTCTTCTACATGCTTCACAATTTTATTCTTTACTATTGTTTCGACTAATTTGCCCGGTATTTAGACTTACCGGTCTGTAATTGCCAGGATCACCTCTAGAGCCCTTTTTAAATATTGGTGTCACGTTGGCTACCTTCCAGTCATTAGGTACGGAAGCCGATTTAAAGGATAGGTTACAAACCACAGATAATAGCTCAGCAATTTCCCATTTGAGTTCTTTTAGAACCCTTGGATGAATGCCATCCGGTCCCGGAGATTTGTTAACATTAAGTTTTTCCATTTGTTCCAAAACCTCCTCTAATGACACTTCAATCCGGGACAGTTCCTCAGATTCATCACCCACAAAGGACGGTGCAGATTCAGGAATCTCCCCAACGTCCTCAGCCGTGAAGACTGAAGCAAAGAAATCATTTAGTTTCTCCGCAATGGCTTTATCGTCCTTGATTGCTCCTTTTATAGCTCGATCATCTAGGGGACCCACAGGTTTTTTAGCAGGCTTCCTGCTTCTAATGTACTTCAAAAAGAAATAACAAAATGTTTTTTAGTTTTTGGCTAGCTGTTCCTCAAAATCTTTTTTTTGCTTTTCTTATTACATTTTTACACTTGATTTGACAGTGTTTATGTTCCTTTCTATTTATCTCAGTAGGATTGGACTTCCACTTCTTAAAAGATACCTTTTTGTTCCTCACTGCTTCTTTTACACGGTGGTTAAGCCACGGTGACTCTTTTTTAGGTCTCTTGCTATGTTTTTTAATTTGGGGTATACATTTAAGTTGGGCCTCTATTTTGGTGTCTTTAAAAAGTTTCATGCAGCTTTCAGGGATTTGGCTCTAGTCACTGTGCCTTTTAATTTCTGTTTAACTAACCTCCTCATTTTTGTGTAATTCCCCTTTTTGAAATTAAATGCCAGGGTGCTGGACTGCTGAGGTGTTCTTCCCACCACAGGAATGTTGAATGTTATTATATTATGGTCACTATTCCCAAGCAGTCCGGTAACGGTTATATCCTGGACCTGATCCTGCACTCCACTCAGGACTAAATCGAGGATTGCCTCTCCCCTTGTGGGTTCCTGCACTAGCTGCTCCAAGAAGCAGTCATTTAAGCCATTGAGAAATTTTATCTCCGCTTCTCTTCTTGAGGTGACATGTATCTAGTCAATATGGGGGTAATTAAAATCCCCCATTATTATAGAGTTCTTTATTTTGGTAGCCTCTCTAATCTCCCTCAGCATTTCAATGTCAGTATCGCTGTCCTGGTCAGGTGGTCGGTAATATATCCCTACTGCTAATTTCTTATTACTGGAGCATGGAATTTCTATCCATAGCAATTCTATTGAACATGTTGATTCACTTAATATTTTTATTTCATTTGATTCTACATTATCTTTCACATACAGTGCCACTCCGCCACCCACCCGGCCTGCTCTATCCTTTCTATATATTTTATATCCCGGTATGATTGTGTCCCACAGATTTTCCTCATTCCACCAGGTTTCAGTGATGCCTATTATGTCAATCTCCTCATTTAATACGAGGTACTCTAGTTCACCCATCTTATTAGTCAGACTCCTAGCATTTGTGTACAAGCACGTTAGAAATTTGCCACTGGTTATTTGTCTGCCCTTCTCTGATGCATTGGATTCCTTTGTATGCGGTTGTTTGTCTGCTCTGGCCCATGGTTTGCCCTCTCCCCTCCTCTCTTTCCGACTACAGCTTAGAGAATCTCTATCAATGGATTCTCCTCTAAGAGAAGTCTCCCTCCGATTTACGTGCATCTCCGCACCAATCGGCTTTCCCCCATCTCTTAGTTTAAAAACTGCTCTACGGCCTTTTTAATGTTTAGTGCCAGCAGTATGGTTCCACCCTGGTTTAGGTGGAGCCCATCCTTCCTGTATAGGCTCCCCCCCTCCCAAAAGTGTCCCCAGTTCCTAATAAATCCAAACCCCTCTTCCCTACACCATCGTCTCATCCATGCATTGAGACTCTGAAGCTCCGCCTGCCTACCTGGCCCTGCGCGTGGAACTGGAAGCATTTCCGAGAATGCCACCATAGATGTCCTGGATTTCAGTCTCTTTCCTAGCAGCCTAAATTTGGCCTCCAGGACATCTCTCCTACCTTTCCCTACGTCATTGGTACCTACATGTACCACGACCACCGGCTCCTCCCCAGCACTTCACATAAGTCTATCTAGATGCCTCGAGAGATCCGCAACCTTCGCACCAGGCAGGCAAGTGACCATACGGTTCTCCCGGTCATCACAAACCCAACTATCTATGTTTCTAACGATCGAATCACCCACTACTAACACCTGCCTCTTCCTAACTGGCATTCCCTCCCCCTCAGAGGTATCCTCAGTGCGAGAGGATACCACAACATCCTCTGGGAGGAGGATCCCAACTACGGGATGGTTTCCCTCTGCTCCCATTAAATGCTCTGTTCCCTTTCATCCTCCTTAAGAGCACTGGGGCTCTCAGACTGGAGGTGGGACAGTACTAGAGTGTCCGGGAAAGTCTCATCAACATAGCTCTCTACCTCCCTTAGCTCCTCCAGTTCAGCTACCCTGTCCTCCAAAGCCCGAACTCGGTCTCTGAGGGTCAGGAGCTCCTTGCAACGGGTGGACACATACGCCACCCACCCACAGGGCAGGTAATCATACATGTTACACTCGACGCAATAAACAGGATAGCCCCCACTCTGCTGCTGGGCTTCTGTCTCCATTTTTCTAATGAATAAGTTTAAGTATAAACTGGGATTCTTTTTAAACCTCTGGAGTATAGATTATTCTAAGAGTTATGTTTTAAAGAAGGTCCCAAGTCACTAGTGCCCTCTAAACTCCCCCTCTAAACTCCCTCTCCAAACTCTACTGTTAGCATACACTTCTAATGAAATTCTGTATTCCCACTGACACGGGACTTCACAAGGTGTAATTATCCTGTTTGTTAGACACCTTGATTAAGCTGAACAAACAGAACATATATACAATGTGTCCTTCAGTGACCATATTTTCCATGCAAGGCTTGTAGTAGATTTTTATAAGAAACTCTTGTAAAGCATATGTTTTCAATCCGATGTTTGAGACAGTGTTGACTAGTGCTCAGAGCACAGGCCTGACAGTCAAGAAAACCAGATTTTCTTCCTTCTGATTCTGTACATAACTGCAAGCAAAACATTTACATATTTCATTCCTTAGTATCCTCTCTAGTAACACTCACCTTTGTAAAATGGTTTTAGAAATTCAGATGACAGAAACAAATTTTTGCAAATTATTTTATTACAATATAGTATTTCATTATATTCCCATACATCCTGGACTATATTTATTATTGTTAGCTCTCTTGTAACTTCTTCAGTTACAGGTACTTTCACCAGTTATTTGCACAGGAGAGTTCTGCCTATTAGCATTTTAGAATATAGTAGGTTTATTCTTCAGTTGTTGAGTTCACTTTCTTTGTCTTTGGCTCATTCATGTGGGTACCATTACAGCTGTTTGAAACAAGCCCCTGGTGACTAGCCAGTGTGTTGACCTGTACAGCTGCAAGGGAAGAACTTTTAGAAAGAAATGGTACTGCTTAAGCAGATAGAATGTCTTGCTTCATTATATTTCAATGCTGGGAGAAATGAAGGACATGTATTGAGCAAATCAGTTTTCCTTTGTACTGTAAGTGGTGCTGACAATTCTCTGGGCAAAAGTAATGCAAGACCGAAACACTTGTTCCTCAAGATTATGATTTTTGTAGCACAACTCCTCTTTTTTAAAAATGACATTAGTTACAGAATTTGAATCCAGATTTCATACACTCTAAAGCTGAGGTATATTCAGATGTGAAGTTTTAACTCAGGTGATACGTTGTTGTGTCCAAAATTTTCTTCCTCCATGTGGTTGTTCTTCCATATTGCTGTGATTCCTATTGGAGATGGAGTAAAGTGGGGAAACTCCCTTACTCACTTAAATGAATTCTCTGAACTCTCAGAGAATCTTTCACTAATCTCAAGGTGCAGACAGTTTCCAGGTTGCTTTCACTGTGTTTGAACAGCTTGCAGCAGGAGAAAAGGTATTCACTGGGGGAAAAATAGGAGAAGAAAACTGAACATCCTAATTGCCAAAAGCAACATAGAGGTTATATGGAATCTGAATGAAGGAAGGAGCAAAAACATTTTTGTAATACTTTCAACCTGTATGAGAGCTTGAATATCAAATTCCAGGCCAGTATAGCTGTTGAGGCCCTTTTGGGATCATAGCACATCAGTGCTGCCTGTACTCCTGTGTTTGTGTTTCTTGGAGATTAAGAGCTGGCAAATATGAATGACATATCTTTTTACAGGCATTTTATTTTATGTGAAACCTTATCTTCCCTTAGGAGAAACAAGCTTTGCTTACTTTGTTTTAAATTTTGCAAGTAATTTGTTTATTCCTATGTTTAGAGATGGGTGAACTGTTTGTAACAAGCTGTTTGTTTGGGTTTTTGCTAAAGAGGTTAGTCCAAGAGTCAAGCGCTAACCAAGGAGCATCAGAAAATGTGGCTGGTGATGACATTTTACCATTAGAGACATGAATACTGCTGAACTGGTCAGGGTTTTCTTGAATATATTTGTTGTCCCTTATTTGTAATAGTCTAATATTTGGCTAGTAACTCAGGCTGTTCTTGTGAGTCATTCCTTCTTATCTGGAGCAAGTACAGCAGATTCTGCTTAATAGCAACCCAGATATTTACAACTTCCTGTAAATAACAACATTTATCTAGGAACCAGTCCTGTCCCAATTGATTTTAATATTAATGGGATTTGGATATTGGCAATGACATGCCACTTATTAACAACATTTTTGGGAAGACAGGCTCTACCTGAGGGCAGGTTTGCAAGGCTGCAGCCCTAGAAGAAGTGGCTGGATATGCTGAGCCCATGCAGGGAGGCTTGTGGGGCTGCAGGTGGGGAAGAAAGTGCTGGGACCTGTCTTGGTGAAGGACGAAGTGCAGCTCTGCCACCTTGCCTGCAGCCAGTGGTTTACTTGACCAATGCTTTCTTCTGGGGCTGCAGCCTAGCAAATTGGCCTATATGCAGAGACTCAGAGAAAGTAAGTGGTAGTAGGATGGGAGGGGAGTAGTAAGCTAGGGATGGGGGGAACTGCAGCCCAGATGCTGGAACAGCATAGTGCCTCTTCCTGCCCTCTCTGGACTCTGCCAGGGGAGTGAACATGGGGAAGGAAGCACAGGGGTGTGCTGAGTCCCAATGCTTGGAGAATATAAAGTAATGTGCTGTTATGTAGGCCTCCAGTGCCCCTGCTCCCAGTGGAAAGCCCTGGTGACCAGGCTGCATCTTTCCATCCTGGGAAGGTATATCCCATCACTTCCTCTCCTGGCTGCTGCCTTTCAAACCTGCCTTCCTCTTATTAGCAACTGCCAAATAATAGTAACTTTTTGATGTCCACAGAGGAGCTGCTGATAAGCAGAATTTGTTATAGAGTCTGTTACTTTTTTTTTACAACATTCAGATGTTTTAGATCTCATAATGTGCTTCTTATTTTCACATTTAGATCTAACCCTGATGTGTATGAATAGTTCTGATTTATGGAACATACTTATAACTTTGAAAGGACATATAAGCCGAGTGATTCCCATCTCTAGCTCTTTAGTAGCCTATATGAAATAAATTGGTAGCCTCCATCCTGTCCCTGACAAACTTTTGTCCCTCTTGTGAAAAGCACTATGAAAATTGCCATTCTAAGTGGTGCTCTCGATGGCATTATTGTATCACCAGAGGCAAAAGACTATATCAGGGTTTAGGGGAGAAGCGGCACTCTTGCTATGTATGCATTGCTTGTGCTATGAATAAATAAAGGTCTCCAGAGTTGTTTAATTTCATGCCAAATGTAGCAATTCTAAAATGGAGGGCGGATGACAAAAAAAATACAATTTATTCTGAGAATTGTTGTTTTAAAGAACTATGTTTATTTACCAGAGCAGGGGAGAGGAAGGGAGAAATACAGGAAATGTAACAAGATAACCTTAGAAACCACATGTTTTTTGCAATTCCTTTCAAAGTTTCAAAATTAGTCCAATTTTATCAAATTGATGTGATGATTAGCCTATTTTCACTCCAAAAAAAAAAAGCCAGTTGTTGAGAAAAGCACATAAAACTTTGAAAGTAGAAATATATTTAGGATGAGAATCAATTCAATTTTTTAGAACAAAAATTTTTGGGGGGATTTTAGTTTGTATAGTGCAGATCCCACTGGGATTCCAATCTCTGTTATGGTCTGTGGACATACAAATAATTATTTTTGGTAGTGAAGATCATAAAGAGAAGACATTTTCCCCCTACCCAGTTCTCAGACTCTAAGTAGCATCTTGACACTGAAATATAGAAGGGATATTGCTACTGGTTTGTCCCTGAGGGCCTGCTCTTATGGTAGGTTATCATAGTGGCTGCCCTTAGTGCCAACATGGGTGGTTTGGTTTTGTTTATTTGTTTGTGCCTTTTGATTGGGAGGGAGCACCAAAAATGTTTTCCATTTTTGGCCAAACATATTCCTGGGAGTTTCATTGCATGACATAATATTCAATTAAACTGCAATCTTTAATTCTTGGGGAGTCCAGGACAATCCAGGCAACCCTAACCCTGAAGACCCAACACCTGGCCAGGAGTAAATTTCACACTGAAAATAGCTATTAAGTCCACATACCATAGTGGCTATTTTTTTAACCCCCTATATTGATGCCCTCATCAGATTCACTCATTTTATTTTTATCTGTGAAAACGATTCTCCACAGTGTGTTCCAGAGGTTGCAGTACATTTTACTCGTCTGTCTTCTCTGTACCCTGGAAGAATGTTCAAGTTACAGCCAGAGTGTGATGTATCCTGCGATGAAGAAAACCTTTCTGTCATAGAAACCCCCTTCCCAACAGAAACCTGCAATTAATTCTTTTTTTGAAAAAAACATGTCATTGGGATGGGTATACAATAAGTATAAAATCAGCATTCTGCCGCATTGTGTATTTGGGGACAGGAAGGGAAGAAAAAACATATTATGTTACAGAAAGAAGAGGGTGTGGTGTATTAGGGAACATCATATTTGTATAAAAAACCTGGGTCCATTCTGTAAGCTTGGCTTTCTCCTCTTGGGGGTGGGAATACAGTGAGAGAAAAACAATCCTGGAGGGGATTAATTTTGAGGTGATTCAAATAGACACTTTGATCCCTTCCATCTGCAGGTGGGCATGTTTTAACTTGTTAATATATGGAGAGCAAATTCCCTTTTGCCTTTTATGTTTGGAAAATTACTCATAGCCCACACATGGCTATGTAATTGGGAGAGATTGTTCATTCTTGCCTGCAGCAAGGCATTTCTCTGTCTTCTGAGCTTGAGTTCCAAAACAGAGACGACAATTCTGTCAGAGAAAAAGTAGCATAACTCTCGGACTCTCCATGGAGTCACTATAAAATAGTCACTGAAATTCTACGAGCAGTTGTATTAGAGTTGCTGGCTCAATATACCAGCCAGATTTGTGCTTCACACTGCACATCTGTGAAACTGATTTCTGTAGAGCACTGGCTTTATTTGAGAACAAAAAGGAAATCACGGTGGCAGCTATATCAGGGCATGATGCAAATGGTCACAAGCAAACATCCATAGTCCAAACCATGTTGAGAGAGATTCACTACAGATTGTTAGCCCATGTTACCACCATGAAGCTCTTTGTCACCCTCTAGTGGCTGAGCCTGTGACCGAGGCTTATGAGTCAACTCATGCTTCTGAATATTGTATTGGGTTCTTTGACTCGAGTACTAGAGACTTGTGCTTTTAAATCTGGAGACAATGGGGTCACTCAATCAACTGATAGCTTGGCATAATTATAAAGTGTTGTGTTGGGAACCAATGATTTAATGAGTTACAGGGTATTATATATTAAACTGGTATTGCTGTGTTCTGTGGCACTTGGTGTTTGCTGCTCTGTATTCACACAGTGGATGTTGACAGCTGAAGAAAGTCCAGTGGGCTAAGAGAAGTCACACATACATCGCTTAAGTATTCTATAAAACAGTTACTAATTGCAATGAAGCATGAATACAACTATTTTCAACTTTTGTCATTTTTTTAAAAAAGACCTGTACATAGGTTTTATTACATTCTTCACAGAGAAAAGGATTTAGTTCCCCACATTTCCCTTCCAGTGATATTTGAGCTGCTGAAGATTCATATGAAGCAATTATTAAAAATAATAACAAATCCTTAGTGAGCTAGGTTACCAGCTGCTTCCTTTCAACTTGTATTGCAAAAATGCCTGTTTTTTCACACACGTTCAACAGAGGTATTTGCTGAAGATATTTTAGGTATTGCTGAGCTCAACATCTTTCTTTCTGAGGCCTTTTCCTCCTCTTCCCTACCCCAACGTGCTATAAAAACTCCATGGATCACCTGTATCACAACTGTTTTTCTGCATATAAAAGCCAGGGACTGCATTTGAGGGTAGCAGGCAGGGCAATTACCCAGGACCCCACATCACATGGGCCCCCCTGAAGCTACACCTGCAGTGGGCAATAATTTTTGATGGGGGGCCACTCCGAGATTTTGGTTGAGGGCCACACTTTCCTATGGAGGAGGTGTGGAGGTTGTGTGCAGAAGGGAGCTCTGGGTAGGAGATTGGGGTGCATCAGAGGATGTGAGGTTAGACAGGGAGTTTGGGTGAAATAGGAGGTTCACCCAAGGCAGAGGGTACGGGACCAGTGTCCAGGAGGAGGTATGGGTGCTGGCCTCGGGGATGGTCATAGGAGGGGGCGCAGGGTCAAAGAGGGAGCTGTGAATTGGGGAAGGAAGGTGCAGAGGGTTTGAGTGGTGACCTTGGGCAGGAAGTTGGGGTACAGAAGGGGGTCGGGTGCCAGAGGCAGGCTCTAACTGGGAGGTGCTTACCCCGGCAGCTCCTGGCCAGCAGCCCAGCAGGACTTAGGAAAGCTCCCTGCCTCCTGCAGCTCCAGGCCACTCAAAGCAGCTAGCTGCTCCATGTGCCTCTCTGCGCTGCATGCCTTGCTTAGGGCAGCAGGGTTCGTGCGCTGTCCCTGGCTGCAGCACACTCATTGCCATTCCTACTGGCTGAAAACCAAGCAATGAGAGCTGTGATGATTGTGCTGGGGGTGTGGGCAGCAGGTGAAGTCTTTCCCTCCTCCTCCCCTCCCTCCACACCCACCCATCCACCCACCCAACATGCACTCACATCGCAGAAGGGCAAATGGAGCAGCTAGCCACTTTGAGTGGCCTGGAGCTGAGGCAGACAGGAAGCTCGCCTGAGGGTCCCATCAGGGTAGGCCATGGGTTGGATCCGGCCTGCCCCTGGCCTACACTTCTCAGACTTTGACTTCAGCCTCAGGTGGCAGCACTCAGTGCCTGAGCTTCAGCCCAATGAAGTGGAGCTTTGGCTTTCTGCCCTGGGCCCCAGAAAATCTAATGCTGACTTGCTTGGCAGCCCCTGAAACCTGCTTGTGGCCCCCTCCCCAAGAGGCCTGAAACCTCTGCTTGAGAACCACGGGTATAAGCATTGAGGAACCTAAATCCTATTGACTGTCAAAATATGGACCAAAATCACTTGCATCTACCAAAACAGGGTTTGTGAGAACAAATTTACAACCTATGTAAAAATATGACCCTTATCATGCAAATCCTCCTGCGATGACATAGGTATGGGACTTAACTTCTCTTGGGGAAAAAAAATGAATGGTGTTAAAGCAGGTTGAGAGTGTAGAAAATTATAACATTAAGTTAAGATGAAAAATAAACCCTTGCCCATAGGTTGTAAGACAAGATGCTAACTGTAAAAAAACTGTTAGTTTTTGAAGAACACTCAGATACAGGATAAACTATGACTACAATAAATAACATGAGATAAAAAGACAGGAGTAAATTATGGGGCAGTGTTTACAAAAGGAATAGTTCTGCTAAGGTGTAATTTCAGTGAAACATGCCTAAGGTATCTTGCTCACATAAGACTAGAATTACTGAAAAAATGGGTTCCAAAAGTCAAAGCCTTGTTCACATAAATAGTTCCAGTGAAGTCAATAGGACATCTCACATAAGAAAAATGAGCAGGATCCGACCCACTGCCATTGAAAAGACTCATTCTTTCTGACCAAAGATATGGGACAATTAAACATAGCCAAGAGCTGATAAAGAGCAGAGTAAGAGTAATAGCAAATATCTCCTAATACTCTGTAGGCTCCTTATTTAGGAACGATTGTTTTATATTGACAATGAGCCATGCCACGTCATAACACTTTAACGTAGTCTTAAAACAAGCCAACAGGAATTTGCATATGCAACAAGGATATGAATGCAGACATTCTTTTGAGAGAGCTGTTGCAAGCTGTTTGCACAGTTATGTATGTTGAGTACACACATACATATTTTACATGCAGAGCTTCAGTGCCTATCTTTTATTGGACCAACTTTAGTCTTAAACAGAGATCTTTTTCAGTGTGTAAGGATGTTCAGTGTAGATTATTACACATAGGCTACATCTAGATTGCATCCCTTTTTCGTAAAAGGGATGCAAATTAGATGTATCGCAATTGCTAATGAAGCGGGGATTTAAATCTCCCCTGCTTCATTAGCATAAAAATGGCTGCTGCTTTTTTTTGGCACGGAGCTTTGCTGGAAAAAAGCGCCAGTCCAGATGCGGATCTTTCGGAAAATAAAGCCTTTTCCGAAAGATCCCTTATCCCTCTTAAAATAAAATAAGGGATAAGGGATCTTTCGGAAAAGTCTTTATTTTCCGAAAGATCCGCATCTAGACTGGTGCTTTTTACCGGCAAAGCGCCGTGCCAAAAAAAAGGGGCAGCCATTTTTATGCTAATGAAGCAGGGGAGATTTAAATCCCCGCTTCATTAGCAATTGCGATACGTCTAATTTGCATCCCTTTTACGAAAAAGGGATGCAATCTAGACGTAGCCATAGGGTGGGAACAATTAATAACACTTCATGAAAATCTCTTGTCCTTGCTGCATTGCTAATGAAGCAACCCATTTTTGATCAAATGTATTGGGTCAAAAATTCTGTATAAATAAATCTGTTTAAACACATCAAAATAAACCTAAAATGAAATAATGTTCTTGGAAGTTACACTGTAGTAAAGGAGACAAAAATAAGAAGACAAATGGAAACTGAAAAACTGTAATTAATAATAAGTGCAAGAATCCTTTCTGAAGCAGCAATGATTTTTCCACAGCATGTTAGCTTGTATTGTGTCAGAGCTGGAGAGACAATGTGGGGTTTATTTAAGGTATACCTACATGGCTGTTGACAGGTTAAATATTATTTCTTAAATGCTGTAGTAATGAATAGCAGAAAAGCTTTCCTAATTGTAGTAAAGTATTTTTGGAATTTGCCCCATCAGTTGGTAATATTTCACTAATTAAAGCAACTCTTTGTTTAAACCAGGCTGACAAGAATTCATCTGGAGGATTGGCTGTTGGACAAGCCGAGGTATGTTCATTCTTCAGTAAATCGACCCATTTTATGAAATGACCTTTCTGAAGTAATGCTTTTAACTTAGAAGAAAGTAATCACATCTGTGAATTCCTTATGGTTTCTGACTGCTGTGGGTTGCAGACTAAAATGCTTCACTCTCTTTTACTGCCGCTGAGTCTTGTGTGTAATGAAAATGAACCAAATAAAAGAAATATGTTATAGGCACGAGTATCTTTATGACTGGGAGGCACGTTGAGTGATTGGATAGTAAAATGCATGGATTGTAAATGTTTGAAGATGGAATGTTTGCAGATTGCATGGGCAGGGCACGTATTGGTTTCCTACTGAGACCCAGAGCCAGCTTAAGCTCTTTGTAGGCTCTAGGCACTCTCATAATTGTAGGCCCTTAAATTAGACTATATAGAAATATATGAGGAAGAAATACCCTATCATTTATACACCTAATATCACTCACTTTAATTTTCGCTCTTGAAAGTGGTGCACCATAATAACTGCCACCTTGCTGTATACTACAGTTATACTTAGGATTCACCTGATACTTTTCTTCTTATCAGCTGATTAACTAAGTCAGTATTGCTGGTGCTATGACTGTAAAATCCACAGAGAAATGTATTGCACCATAGAGCTGATAACTTTGGAACATTCTATCTCTAGATTGGTCAGCCTCATGCACCATCAGTGCAAACAAAAAACCTAGATATAAATATATATTTTAAACAGCTTGTAGGTATGGAAGAGAAAAAATTTAAAACAAGGGATAATTAACAAGGAACAATACTTAAGATGTTTATTTAATATCAGGAAAAAAGAAAATTAACACTATCCTAGGATAACATGTATTTTATCATTCTGTCTAACAACTCAAGCTAGTAAACACACCAAAATGCATATTATCCACACAGCTCCACTTTAAGATGCTAAAGCAATCTGTGAGTCAACTGGAAACAGTCATGCTCTCCTTGCAAATATTAATACAATATTTACTTACACTGGAAAGGAGAGAAAAAAAGGCACACAGTCAGGCTTATACAGTTTCTCTGGGATGTCAAGTTTTAATCTGATTAATAGTGCACAAACATAAAACAGTAAAATAAGTAATAATGCAACACAGAAAGCAAATAAAGTCACACATGTGAAAATAGGAAGGGAAGTAAAACATGGGGTAGTTGGTGATGAGTATTTTAAATGAATGTTTAGGATTGCTATTCAAGTGAAACAGAGATCTGTAAACACAGCTAAAAGTTACCCTTGTTTGAAACTTTCCAATTGTGTGTGTGACCAACTCAAAGAGTAGAAGATCCAGAGCTGCACTTTAACACATGGCTTCAGAGTTTATAGACAGATCCATTTTCTAAAGAGCTTGCAAATACAGTCTTCATCCGACAACACACCTAGCATCACACCTAATACGCCCATTGACTCATAAGAGCTAGAACTATACCATATAGAAAAGATCTGGCCTTAATGTCCCTCCCCAAACAAATTCTAAAACTTAATGGAAATCACTTGTCTGGAATCCAACTGAATCCAACTGAAAGGCCAAAAAACAAACAAACAAACAAAACCAAACAGAAAACAGCTTCCATGACAAAGTTCTTCAGTTTTAACAATTTGTCATGTATTATTTAGTAACACAGGATATTTAAGAAAAAAAAAAAAAGATCAGAGTCTTCATATATTGACAACACTCCAAAAAAATCTCTTGAAAGAATCCTTTTCTTTTCGGACCTTAAGCCACTACCACCTATATACACTTTTTTTGAAATGTAATCATGCAAATGTCATAAGCAAGACCTATCCACATAAATCTTATCTACAAAAGCAACCTAATTTCTTGGCAAGAGAAAAACAGCAATCCAAGTGAAAAACTTAAAAAACAACAAATAGTATAGTTGCACCTTAAAGACTAACAAAACATGTAGTTGACATCATGAGCTTTCGTGGGCACAAACCCACTTCTTCAGCTGACAGGAGTATTAGAAATCCAGATCCAAGAATAAATAAGGAGGGAGTGGGGAGGAAAAAAGAGAGACAGTGAGCAGATAGTTCAAATAGTTGCAAGAGGCTGATAAGAACAGTTAGTACCTTCATTGTTAGGTAGTTTGGTTAAGTTTTTAGGATGTGGAAGATAGTGTGTGAGCCAGCCGACATCCCGGTTCATTGCATTTACATAAGATTTAAACTTGTGAATGAAGTTAAGTTTCAACCCTTGGGTTGTGGAATTGGCCTGAAACAAAATGGCGACTTGGAGATCCATTAATGAGTGTCCAGGCAGATAAAAGTGTTCCCCAATAGGTTTTTGTGTATTTCCTTTTCAGATATCTCATTTGTGTCCATTAACTCTCTCCCATAGAGACTGACCAGTTTGGCCAATATACAGGGCAGAGGGGCATTGCTGGCATTTGATGGCATAGATCACATTGGTAGATGTGCCTCTGAAATGAGCCTCTGAAAATACAAGTGAAGTCAGATCCCGCATTAAGATCTGCTAATGCAGAATCTCTCCACCTTCTTTATTTGTCTGCGCTGCATCTGTCTCCCTCTAAACAAGCTAATTTTTAGCTCAGGCTAATTGCCTCCTGTTAAACTCAACATGGCCAAAAGCCAGCTCTTTATCTTTCCCTCCTGATATAATGTAAAAAATATTTTAGTCTAATACTGCTGAGAAGTCACTATTTTGTGTTTGCTATACAAGTCTAACAGTGGGTGCTACATTATTCTTTCCCCACATTATATTTTCCTGGCATACTTAAGATCTTGTAATTATATAACTAATCAGTTGGTAATTAATACCAACTCTTCTCACTCCAGCCTCAACAAGAAAAGGGAAGATATATTTGACTAAACTTCCTCTGATGCATTAATGAGACAATGAAGTTTCCACAGCAGCATCCCCATCATCCACATAATCACATGCCCCTATACCCCAGAATATCAGGGCACCTCCCCCCCCCCATGCAGCCTGCTTCCCCACCCCTCCCCAGCCTGGGAGAGTCCTATGTCTCTTCCTTGCACCAGCAGTTGCAGCTCAGACTGGAGTGAGTCAGGGCACCCAACGAACTCCCCCTACCTCACCACACAGATGCCAGCACCCACCCATGCTCTTTTCCCCCCACCTACCTACCCCACGCAATCTGCTCACCCTCTCCTCCCCTCCCAGGCCAGCAGGCTGGAGAGTGCTGGGTTTCTCGCATGAAACTGCAGCCAAACCCAGCTACTGTAATCCCAAATAGCAGACAAGTTTTTCAAATGCCAATATTGCTTTCAAAATGTCTCTCACCATTTTGGGAACAAACTGTGAAGAGAAGCACTCTCTTTCAAAGTTAAAACATATAAAGAACTGTCTTCAGTCTACCATAGGACAGAAATTATCATCTTCCCTTGTTCTACTTTCAACTGAGAGTGAGCTTTTGAGGAAAGTGAGAAAAAGAGTCGCATAATAAATATTTAATTGTATGTTATACCCGAAGAAAGTTTGTTGACTAAAGATTAATACATCTGCATATAACTGATCTTCAACATTTGCACATGTATTCTAATAAAAAATGCAAATTAAGTGTGATTTAGCAGTTTTCTTTTTTTTTTTTTGAGTCAATTATGAATTTTTCTTAGGCCCTAAATTTTTCATAGGTCCTAGGCACTGTACCTAATGTGCCTAATGATTAATCTGGCCCTGCTGAGAGGAAATGAATATGCTCACTTGGGACATTTGCTTCCTAGGGGACCATGTACCCTATGGCTGCTATTTGGTGAACCCCTATTCCAAACTAGCTCCATGCTGGAGAACTGTGCATTTGTTCTGAGGGGGGGAACAACATTCATTTGCAGAAATAGTTTGGTGCAATGTAAATAAAATTAAAAATTGTAGAAGCTTTGTATTCCAGATGAATGATAATATACAGAATTGAACAGTGTTATATATTAATTGCTATTTTCTAAACTTTAGACTTAAAAATGCCTGTGCATCATGTCAATGGTATGTATGCATTACCATATATACCATTGACACAATCGGTATATTGGCTGGATTTAGTTGTTTATTTATTTCCTGGGTTCCTGCTTGTGAAGAAGCCCAGTTTGCAAGATCAAGGAAAGAATAAAACTGCTGACTGATTTCTCAGTTCTGTCCAAAATACTTTGTATATATTCCTGCCAGGGCATATCATTGACTCAGTGTTTCTCTTGACAGCTTATTAGGCCATGACTTAGTAGCTATCTTTTGTAACCTTTTTTTTTCATTACAGACACAGGGTGGTGCAGGTCAAGACTTGGGAAGGCAATTTTTTGTTGTTGCTAATAATAGCATTTTAACACTTACAAATCAGTTTCCATCTCTTGAATATTAAAAACAAAAACAAAAAAACTATCAGCTAATTAATCCTCATCAGCTTTATGAGATGGGGGACTTAATTGATCACACTTCAAAAGTTCATTCTCATTTTAGAAATATTACCGATTTGAGCGATATGCCCTACATTTAATGAAGAATGCTGCTAGAGCCAGTTATACCTCTGAAACTGAAATGAATTTTAGAATGCACCCATTCTAACCACAATAGACCAAAGTATTGCCAACTCTCATAATTTTATTGTGAATCTCACATTGTCCTTTTTTTTTTTTTTTTTTTTTTATAAGGTTCTAGCTTTCAGGGTTGCAGAGGCAATCATGACTCCTAAAGATTCAAAACCCAGAATGCAAATAAAAATAACCCAAAATGCAGCATTCTTTAAAATCTCTCTTTTTTTAAGCCAGTTATATTATTGTGGGGTAGAGGGGGACAGCTGATTTCATCCTGGCATCCAAATATACAAGCCTGAAGACAGATATTTTTTTCTCCAGATATCTTATGGATCAAAAGTTACCTCTCCAGTTACCTTGCTACTTGTCAGGGCTAAGGTCTGGACTGTGTAAAACATTAGATTAAACCAGGCATTTAATCACCAAATAAACTGATTTGCAGCAACTTGGTAACAAGTGTTTTGGGTGTCTTTGAATCAGAGAGGAGGCAATGTGTTCTGGGACATCTTTGAATTAAGAGACCCACAGAGCATATGGAAATCAAATAGTTGCTGATCCACACCCAAGAGGAAGAATTGCAGAGCTGAGACCCTTTATTTTCATAATGTGACCTTATCAAAAGTAGTTGGCTTTGAGTGGGGAGAACAAGCAACTGTCTATGGAGGATGTCAGCAGGCAGCATGAAAATGTTGGGTTATCAAGAGATTTGGGGGATTGAAAAAAGATGGAATTAGGGACATGTGATAGAATGCTGCATCAGGAGAAGGAGCTGGAAGTCCGGGGAATGGAAGGATGAGGTGAGGAGCAAGCAGAAGGATCTAGTGGGGCTGGGAAGGAGGAAGATAAGTGGAAGAGGGAAAAGCAAAGAGGCTTTGAACTTTCATAGTCTCTTTGGTCCCACGGAATTTCAGCACGGTAACTCATCACTTACCATTGTCTCAGTTAACATTGATTCATTGTTATATTACTATTAAAGCACATGATCATTTAAAGTTGTACTGTGATATAGGTCGATTGATTGCCTGCTCTGTCTACTACTTGCAGGATTTTCTAGAAAAGCAGTCTGTCTGAGGGCTTGGAACCAGGGTGGGTCAGCAGCCCCTCATCAGCTTGTTTGTTTGTTTGCTAGTCCTTCAGAGTCAACCTGTGATCTAAAAGGCAGGATCGGAAGGTTTCCAGATAAAACCCTCAGAGGTTTTCTTTCTGACTTGCACATAACCAGCAAGCTGGATAGATCTGAGGGATATGATAAGTATAGTTAGAATGCAAGTAAGCTACATCACTCTGTAATCAGAGCTAAACATGTTGCATTAGAAAATGTGCAGCAAATGTTGATCTGTATCTTCAGTAGGATGTTAAAAAGTTGGTATTTGGGTGAACGTGAGATTTTCAGTGGTTACCTGGTTACCCGCATCCACAGTGCAAGGCAATAGCTGGCGTGCTGGGAGCTGGATTTTAAGTTGGCTCCCAGCACTCACTGGCTCTCTCCTGCCATCCTGATCCTGGGGAGCTGGCTGCCACCCATGCGCTGCCGCCTCTGGCACAGAGGCAGCAGTACAGGGTGGCAGCCAGTTCCCTGGGGGCCAGTGCGTGCCCGGAGCTGGCTTTTAAGCTAGCTCCTGGCTTGCACCAACTGCCGCCCCGTGTTGCTGCCTCTGCTTTTAAGTCAGTTCCCGGTGTGCACCCCTGCAGCCCTGCTCCCAAGGAACTGGCTGCCACCCCCACATTTCTGCCTCTAATACAGAAGCATCAGTGAAGGGCAGAAGGTGGCTCTGTAGCAGCTGTTC
Source organism: Pelodiscus sinensis (assembly GCF_052426305.1). Taxonomy (NCBI): domain Eukaryota; kingdom Metazoa; phylum Chordata; order Testudines; family Trionychidae; genus Pelodiscus; species Pelodiscus sinensis. The sequence goes on from NC_143053.1 coordinate 160,913,335, forward strand.
CATACCCCTAATCATTTTTGTTGCCCTTTCTGAACTTTTTCCAATGCCAAGATATCTTTTTTGAGATGACGTGATCATATCTGAATGCAGTATTCAAAATGTGGAGGTACCTTGGATTTACATAGAGGCAATAAGGTATTCTCTGTTTTATTCTCTATCCCTTTTTCAGTGATTTCCAACATTCTGTTTGCTTTCTTGGCTGCTGTTGCTCATTGAGTGGTTTATTTCAGAGAACTATCCACAATGACTCCAAGATCTCTCTCTCAAGTGATAACAGCTAATTTAGCCCCCATTATTTTATATGTGTAGTTAGGATTGTGTTTTCATCATGCATTACTTTGCATTTATCCACATTGAATAATCACATAAAATCACATCAAATAATTCAACCAACTTTCCCAGGTCACCAACAGGGCCAAGGTTATATAATCATTTTATAAATGTGTCCATCGTGTCTGATTTCTGTTTCCAGAAATGCATTACATGCTTAGCTTAAGCACAAAGATCACATTTAACGATCTTGCATTATCCTGGCTCATTCACAACTGGCAGGGGAGGACTCAAGTGTGTAGGCCTCAGGCTAGTAGAAGCTGTTTCTTTCCTGGATGAGTTGGAGCAGACATCCCCAATTATCAGCACTGGCTGCTACTCAGCCGGATAACAGATTGGATGTCATCTGTGAAGACAGCTGTTTTTCTGCCTTCTTTACTAGAGGAGAGGCGCTGGATGGGAGTGGCTATTAATAAGGGAGGTGGAGTCCATTATGGGAAAAGAGAAGGCTTTATCCTGCCTCCCCAATACACTTTAGAGTGATTTTTATAAATTGATATAGCTAAGGGTTGAAAGGAGGCAGTTGAGTGTGATTCAGAACTGTCTGTCTCAAACAATCAAAGGGCTTTGGCTATAAAAAGTTGATGATGAATAGAGGTAAATATAACTTGATGGCTGTCCTGACACAGACATGTTGTTTGCTGTAACTCAGCATGCTTCACCAATCAATTACCTAATACTCTGGGAGTACAGAGAAAGCATCAGATCATATACTACAGCTGAACATTATCTAATGCATTAAATTTAGTATGAGAGTTTTTTGTAGCATATAGACAGAGACTAAATTCTCCCATGACCAGCTTTGCTCAGGCTCTACTATGGTAACGTATCACTGACACAGCTTGGGCTATGCTGCTCTACCATGCGGGTGCCACTGCCTGAACAACTTTTGCTAATGCTGTCAGTGCTCAGATGGTAGGGATGCTAGACCTACTAATCTGAGAAAAGGAAGGAATGCAGAGATTAGAATAAGAGGCTTAATTTCCTGGTTGTTGCAGTGCATGGCAAGTCCATTGCCACCAAGCTAAGACCGATCTTCTGTGAATGTTTTAAAAATGGATGCAAGTTGTAGCAATTTTGTTGGACAAACAATATTTGAAACCATAAACACTTGGTTTTAATATTTTGTTTTGTTTATGGATTTCAATAGAAACATAACATGCCCTGGTGCCAGTCCTTGCTTGTTCAAAATTCCCATTGATGCCACTGGGAGTGTTTTGTATAGAATGGACTAGAGAATGTGGTCCCTGGTTAATAATAGCAAGAGAACATACAAATATGTGTGTGCAGATGCTGCCTGTTCCAATAAACATTGACACCATTTAAAAAATGTTTTGTAGTATGTGTCCTCAGGCTGGAGGGATAGCTAATCTCATAATGAGAGGGGAAAAAAGCAATAGGTGATACATTAAAAAAAATGTTGGCAAAGCAGAATGTTACTCATCAACATGCTCTCACAGGTTCATTTTAAAAGACTACACATGAAAACCAGGAAACAAAACAAAGATAAATATTTTACCACAAGTCCTCTAATATCCAGTGAGAAGCATGTGATTGTGCTCAAGGACAGAGTTGGTACATTTGTGGATTTGGGAGTGGCACTGAAGTTAACTTCTAAGAAAGACATGATTCTCTGATTTAAATAATTTGTTTGTGGTAGTTAAAGAAATAGTCAGTTTTGTTTGACTTGATTTATCTGTAATGAGTGTGGTTTCACCTGACAGTATTAAGGGATTAGCAATGAAAACTTAGTTGCAAAATACACAATTTCTTGCTAGTGTAGTATAATATTAGAGATTTTTAAAAGCAAAGATACAGCTTCATTTTCTCAACATAGCAAAAAATGAATATAATATTTGTAATGGCCTGTTTTTTTTCCAGTCAGTCTGGAAATACACATTTAAATAGAGAATAACTTCTGAGTTCCCCAAGAATAAAATATAAATTCAGATTAAGGATGTTAAGGACTAGTTGAGTTGACTAGTCTATTCCCCCCTCTTTGCTGCCTCTATCAAATGTGTGGCATTTCAAAGTGGTAGTGCAGCATGGAGCCCGAGGTCACAGGGGGACTCTGAGTCCCCCGCTAATCCCAGGCTCCATGCGGGTGCTTCTGCTTTGAAATGCACAAGAGCCCGCACTGGGGATTCTTGTACATTTCAAAGCTGGCACACTTGCATGCAGCCCAGAGTCAGTGAGACTTCCTGTTGTCTCTGGCCTGCACAGGGAGTTCCGCATTCCTCCTTTGAAATGCACAAGAGCCCCAGTGGGGCTCTTGTGCATTTCAAAGGAGGAATGCGGAAGTGCCTATAGACTGGTCAAGTAGTCGATGGAAATTCCATCATCTAATCAACTAGTAAATTAACCAATATTTAACATCCTTAGTTCAAATGGGACTTGTTGAGTCATAGATGTTGGCAGCCCCTTACCTATCTCTAGAAAGGAAGGACTTGTCTCGCTGATATAGATTATAGTTCACTGTAAAGTATGCTAAATATGAAGGAGCAAACATTTAAAATATGTTATTGTACCCTTCATATTGTAATGCAGCCCCGCCTCTGAGATTTCAGATAAAGTTGCTATTTCAGTTGGGGCCTGTCTCCACAGCAGCGTTATTTCAGAATAACTGATGTTATGACTTGGTGGCTATTTCTGGAAGCCACCTGGATCTAGGGCATGTAGGTAACCTGTCTTAACCCCCAATCTCCGCCAACCCCACCCATGTGCCACCAACTGGATTTTTACCAACACGGTTAGTGGTGCAAATTAGAGTGCCAGAGCCCATTTTCAACTGGGCGTTTCAGTTGAAAACCAGATGCCTGGCAACACTGCATAGGCCCTGAGAATGAAGAAAATCAAGATTTTTATTTTTATTTTCTTAAGAACAAAAGTGTTCTGTATTTTTTATTGGGTCTCTTACCCTTGTAATGCAACTCTGCTTAATGGAATTTTTTTCCTCTTTAAAAAGAGAGGGCTTTTAGAACTTAGTAAAAGACACAGATGAAGAAAAAAATGTCTTTGATCCTGTAGCATGGTGTTAACTTCCTAGAACTGCCTTTAGGGAAGGTTAGTCCTGCAGACCCAGAGGATAAAAAGCTTTTACAAGCATGTAGAAAGTATTTTGAAATGGTCCAGTTCTGTAAGGAAGATGTACTTAAAATATTTTGACAGACTGATTAGTTTTGAAATTGCCCAAAGGTTTGCAGAAGCTTTTCAGGTCATGCAGGAAGAAATATAAAAACTTTTAAGTACGGTTTGGTGATTCGAAGAATGTGTGAACAGTTCTGATGAGATTGTTAGTTAGACTCTGATTTATACTATACACTTAGGTTGACATAAAGCAGTTAATGCTAAACTAACTCTGCAAATGTCTACACTAAAAACATTCTTCTGCTGATGAAACGTGCCCGCTACACTGACTTAATAACGCTACCTCCCTGAGGCATAGAGTCAATGTTAATGTAGTTAGGTTGACACAGTGTCAGTGTACACATTGTGTTGCTTACATCAACTATTGCTGCCTCCCAGAAGTGATCCTTCAATGTCCACATTGACAGTTAAATCTGTGTAAGTGCTCCTGGTGAAGACACACATGGTTGAAACAAAGTGCAAAGCGTGGAGATTCAAAAGCGATTTAATTACTGTGGCGGCTGAATGGCAGTGTAACTTGAGTCAATATCATTTTGTATTGTAGGCATACCCTAGGAGTGTGGCATTTCCATGCAGTATATTTTTTGGCTACATATTTTGACTTAAGCCCAGAGGCTGCAAGACTAAAAATGGAAACTGCATGTGAATGTTGAAAGAAGAATCTTTATCCTTCTTATGAAGACTTTGGAGAATTTCATATCCAGTCAAATAGGTTTCAACAATTTTGTTTGGGAAATCAGATAGTAAAATGTTTCTAATTTAATGAAGTGGAACTTGGGAACTACAACCGTTAGTTGCAGGAGTAATCCCTTGGAAATCAATGGGGTATCACATGAGTAAGGTACAACATTGAGAAGGTAGCATCTGATTCAAGGCAAATTTTTCCATGATTTATGAAATTTCTCTGTGTACTTTTCATTAGTCCAAGAGCTAATGGGCACATTCATGTACAGAGAACAGAACCATAGAGCGCATGCAATTTCCTAAGCTTTTATGTTTATGTGTTTTTGATGCTTCTCCTCTGTTTCCTCCTTGGGGGGATGAGGTGAAAAGATGCTCTCAGAGCAATAAGATCCTTCACAACCTTTCCCACAAGCTTGACCCAGAAAAAATTAGTTTCATATGCAGTGAACATAGTGTGCTATGTCTGTTTTAAGGAGGATGCTAGGTTAAGTATAAGACTCCAGTTGTGAAATAATTTAGCTCTGGTGCGATTGCTAAATCCTTAATCACATTTTTGGGGGCTGGAGCCTCCCATTTCTCTGTGAGTAGTTTACTAACATGCATCCTCAGCCCCCTCAGCTGTTCACTTTGTTCATTGCTCTAGCACACAGCTGCTGCTGTCTCTCCTTGTATCAGTTCTTTTTGTCTTTGTTTCTCTGTTTCTCTCTGTTCCCTCCCTCCCTCCCCCCCCCCCCCCCCACACACACACACTCCCACACACACTGCACTGCACAGAAGATAAAATTGGGCTGGAAGGTTTCTGCAAGATTCTTTGCCCTCCCAGTCCCCCCTCCTCTTGCCATTAGCTGTTTCCATTACCAACTTCATTAAGGATTATCAGTGGTGGAGGGAGGAAATATGCATGGCTCTAAATACAGCTGGAGAAGAACATACTGTGCCTGGTCTGGTGTTTTTATGCAGCTGTGAGAGTATATCTTTGATTTTGATTTAGTTTAGTCTTATTGAGTCCATACCACCAGTGTAAAATAAAAAAAGATATCTGAGTATACTGGGAAGATAACACTTTTGAAGTAATATTTTCATAATTTCTTGATATCCTAATATCTGGATTCTTTATTGTTCAGGAATTTCTAGAAGAGATAACTAGATAACTAGAATAAATAGTGAAAAAAATCAGATTCTTCCCCGTGCTGGCTCAGAAGAAAGAATGGGATGGGAGAACACATCTTCAGTATTCAGAAGTGGGTTAAGGATTCTAGATGCAGAAGGATTATCATAAAAACAATCAAAACTCTGATCATTCAAAGTGTAATTGTATGTATTAGTGTATTTGGGCTTTCCAATGTCTGTGTCAATACTTTTTTTAGAAAAGTAAATTAAAGACGAAACTCAGTCAGCTGTAGTCAAACTCAGTCTCATTTTCCTAATATTGAAAGGACTAACTTCTATTCTGTATATGTGTGCTAATATCCCACTAACTTGAAAAAAATGTTTCAGGGGGTAGCCGTGTCACTCTGTAACCGGAAAAACTTAAAAAACAACAAATGGTCCTGCAGCACCTTAGAGACTAACAAAAAATGCAGATGGTATCATGAGCTTTTGTGAGCACAACCCATTTCAGATGAAAAAAAAATAAACAAATCCAGTTAATTAAACAAAGAAACATAAGCTTATGATGAGTCTTTATGACACATGTTGACTCTTTCAGACATTTCTTGTATATCTGATCCATTCAGAACAAATGCCAGTTTGCCAATGGGATGAAAAGGAGGTAGAGACCCCAATCCTCTAAACCCCAATCTCTGGCTGAGCCCCCTAAATGGCTGCACCCAGCCCTCATTCACTAGGTGGCAGCAAATAGTGCAAGCTTGGACTGGAGAAAAGATGGTGGTCACACAACTGGCAGTCAGAGATTTTTCCGGTATCTGAAATAATGATAACTCTCCTGGGCCTTTTTAAAGAGAAGTCTGTGTATTTTTTAGAAAATTATGATTTTTAAAATAAAAATCTGAAGGGCTGGCAAAATAAAATTGGCCTAAAATATGAGCCATCAATAGTATTTGGTATTGAGAAAGGGATAAGTCAAACATACGCCAATATTCACTCTTGCTAGCATGCAGGAGAATAAATTACATCTCTCTTGGTCAGCCTAACCTGCTGTTTCCTGCGGAGTTTCTGCTCAAGTACAGAATATGGCCTCTTATAACTTGGCAAAGGGAAGTCAACTTGAATTTCCCTCAGCATGCGCACAAGAGCCTTGCTGGAAGAGGCTGCCTAGGGAATGCTATGAATCGGCATGCATTTGGCTGCCCTGCTCAATCCCTCTCAGTCCCTCCCCAGCCACTTGTAGGGCTACCAGCTGGCTGGGAGATTGAATTCCTGCTTCATAGGGTTGTAGCTGAAGAAAGAGGGATTTGAGACTGGTTGAGGGTCCAGGAAGTCAGGAAGAACTTGGATTATCAGGCATGCTACTTTTAAAACTTGTTGGCTGCATCTAGACTGGCAAGTTTTTCCGCAAAAGCAGCTGCTTTTGCGCAAAAACTTGCCAGCTGTCTACACTGGCCACTTGAATATGCGCAAGAGCACTGACTTTGTAATGTACAAAATCAGTGCTTCTTGCACAAATACTTTCATGCTCCCACTCGGGAAAAAGCCCTCTTGCGCAAGAATACTTACCCAAGAGGGCCAGTGTAGACAGGGAAGAATTGTTTTGCGCAAAAAAGCCCCGATGGCTAAAATGGCAATCAGGGCTTTCTTGCGCAAAATCGCGTCTAGACTGGCCACAGATGCTTTTGCGCAAAAGCACTTTTTGCGCAAAAGCGTCCTTTCCAATCTAGGTGCTCTTTTGCGGAAATACTTTTAACGGAAAAACTTTTGCATTAAAAGTATTTCCGCAAAATCATGCCAGTCTAGACGTAGCCGTTGTGTCCAAACTTTCTCTAATTGGAGATTAAAGGTTCTCACTCCCTTGTTAAATAAGGCTAAATGCATCATCCACATCAGCTTTCATCTCAGAAGATAAGAAGGAGATTCTCAAAGATGAGCCATTCTTTTTAGGTGAGAAATCTGAGGAATTATCCCAGATTGAGGTATCGATACAGAAAGCCTAGAAACAAATCAATACATTAAACCAGGTGGGACCAGATGGTATTCACCCAAGGATTCTTTCAGAACCCAAATATAAAACTGCAGACGTACTCACTGTGCTATGTAACCTATTTGATTAAATCAATAGGCAGCACATTTAAAAGAAAAGAAAGTATTTCTTCACACAATGCACAATCAATTTGTGGAACTCATTGCAAGGGAACATAGCAAAGGTGAAATATATAACTGGGTTAAAAAAGAAATTAGATAATTTCATGGAGCATAGGTCCATTAGAGATTATTAGCCAAGATAGTCAGGGATGCAATCCCGTGCTCTAGTTGTCCCTACATTTCTGACTACCAGATGCTGGGACTGGGTGACAGAGGATGGATCACCCTAGTAAAACTGAAAATCTCAGTGTCACTCATAATGGCGAGGCACTTCAATCAGATGGTAATGTATTTGTGAACAGGGTATTAGATTGGAAGTCAGGTGACCTGAGTTCTGTTCCTAGTTTGGCCACTAACCAACCACTGTCATTTCTACTTAGATCAGTGGTAGGCAACCTGTGAACCGTAGGCCTCATGCAGCCCCTAGCGTTCCACCAGCAGTTCACAGACCCCTGGTTTCCCCTCTCTCCCATGTGCTTCTCATGCACCAGAGCCCCACACTTCCTGCACCTCCCCTTCCCTCCCCTCCCCACTTTCAGAGGAACCACAAATCATTTGAATTGTGGTCCTTCCCTACTCCTTCCCCACCCTCCCAAAGATGAAACACTGTGAATCAGCAGTGATTTCCTGTTGGCTCACTTGGTGAAGCAGATCCAAATACAGCATGTGTCCCAGCCTAAGTCCTGGGTATCTCAATGGAGGGGTTGCAGTTAGGGATGTAAAGGACTAGTCAACTAGTCGACTATCCAATAAGCAAATCCTTATCAGATAGTTGACAGGACAGTTGACTAGTTGCAACCCGTGCCCCTTACTGTTTCTCTAAGAGGCAGCAAGGGGGGGAGAAGAGGAGGGTATTTAAAAGTGGCAGTGCCACTTGGAGCCCGGGGTCAGCTGCTCCATGTGGCACTGCTGCTTTCAACGATGTGGGGAGCCCAGCATCAGGCTCCTCACGGTATTTCAAAGTGGCAGCTCCTTGTAGAAACTAGGATCAGCTGGGGAGTCCCCAGCTGACCCTTGGTTCCATGCTGTGCTGATGCTTTGAAATGCTGGGTGGACTATCCAGCTGATCCCAGGCTACACCCAGCATTTAAAAGCAGCAGCATGGTACGGAGGCTAGGATCAGTTGGGGACTCCCCAGCTTACCCTGGGTTCCACGCAACGTGCAAGCTTTGAAATGTACAAGAGTCCCCAGAGGGGCTCTTGTACATTTCAAAGCAGAAGCACCTACATGGAGCCTGGGGTCAGCGGGGAACTCTGAGGGAATATGGAATAAGCACTTCCATGTTCTGCCTTTGAAATGTACAAAAGCCCCAATGGGGGCTCTTGTGCATTTCAAAGTGGAAGCGCCCTCATGGAACCCATGGTCCTTGGGACTTCCTGCTGGCCCTGGGCTCCATGTGGCATTCCTACTTTGAAATGCACAAGAGTCCCTGCTGGGGCTCTGGTACATTGCAAAGGCAGAATGCAGAAGTGCTTATTGACTAGTCAAGTAGTCAATGGAAATTCCATTGACTACTCAACCAGCAAATTAATCACTACTTAACATCAATAGTTGCCGTAGCCTGGCCACAGTAGGTCTAGGTTCTGTTTGCAGCTCAGTCATTGACGTGTAGTGAGACCTTCAGCCATATCTCATCCCCATCTCAGATCACCTCGCAACTGTGATAAAGTCTCAGAGGGGTAGCAATGTTAGTCTGTAACTTAAAAAACAATGAGGAGTCCCGTGGTACCTATGGGTATGTCTACACTACCCCGCTAGTTCGAACTAGCGGGGTAATGTAGGCATACCGCACTTGCAAATGAAGCCCGGGATTTGAATTTCCCAGGCTTCATTTGCATAAGCCGGGCGCTGCCATTTTTAAATCCCAGCTAGTTCGAACCCCGTGCTGCGCGGCTACACACGGCACGGAGTAGCTAGTTCGGATTAGGCTTCCTAATCCGAACTAGCTGTACTCCTCATTCCACGAGGAGTACAGCTAGTTTGGATTAGAAGTCTAATCTGAACTAGTTACTCCGTGCCGCGTGTAGCGCGCAGGGTTCGAACTAGCCGGGATTTAAAAATAGCGGCGCCCGGCTTATGCAAATGAAGCCCGGGAAATTCAAATCCCAGGCTTCATTTGCAAGTGCGGTATGACTACATTACCCTCCTAGTTCAAATTAGGAGGGTAGTGTAGACATACCCTTAGAGACTAATAATATAGATAGATAGATTGAGAGAGAGAGAGAGAGAGAGAGAGTACAATGAAATTTCATGGGCAAAGCCCACTTCAAGATCATCTCATCTGAAGAAGTGGGTTTTGTTTACGAAAGTTCATGATACTATTGATAATTTTGTTAAGACTCTAAGGGTACGTCTAGACTACAGGCTTTTGTCAACAGAGGCTTTTTTGATAAATACTGCCAACAAAGCTTCTGTAGACAAAGAGCATCTAGACTACATCCAGTTCTGTTGACAAAGCAAGCCACTTTGTCGACATAAGAGTGTAGACACAAAGGACGCAAAGGACAGAATCTGTCGACAAAAGGTATTATTCCTCATAGAATGAGGTTTACTGCCATCGACAAAACTGCCGAGTTCTGTTGACATTATGTCAACAGAACTCGGCGGTAGTGTAGACGCAGGTATAGTTTTGTCGACAAAAGTGAACTTTTGTCAACAAAACCCTGTATTCTAGACACACCCTAAGGTGTCACAGGACTACTCATTGTTTTTATAGCTATTGTTGTGAATTTCTTTGTGATTTATGGATATTAAGTTTTATTATTACCATCCATCTTTCCAAAGTTAATTTGTAATAGCAGGCAGCAATGATAAGTGATCATTACAATTCATATGTACTTCACTGTTGAGATATATGTTGTATATTGGTAGCTAGGGGAATAATCAATGACATTGAGAAAGAGACTACCTTGACTTCAATATATATTAAATTCTCTGGCATTCCCTGCTGATCGCTATGGGTATGTCTACACTACCACCCTAGTTCGAACTAGGGTGGTTAATGTAGTCATTCGAAGTTGCAAATGAAGCCCGAGGAGTAACGGGCTAATTCGAACTACCTATTCCATCCCGCGTGTAGCTGCAGGCACGGAGTCCTCACTAATGGGGATTTAAAAATGGCGGCGCCCGGCAAGATGCAAATGAAGCCTGGGATATTTAAATCCTGGGCTTCATTTGCAACTTCGAATAACTACATTAACCACCCTAGTTCGAACTAGGGTGGTAGTGTAGACATACCCTATTATAGAAGGAACAACTTCTCTTATATAGTGAGATTTACACAAGTTTACATATTTACTCATGTATATATCTGTTCAGATATGCCTACAACCTCGTTAAGTTAAAGAAAGTCAGAGAGATCAAATACTATATATATATCTTCCAGAAGTATGAGTCAGTAGCACATTGTCTAGCAGATTAGTCACATTAAAATTATCATAAAAGGACTGCATGCATGTAGGCATGTTTGTTGTTTTGGAAAATGCCTTCTAGTTTACTCACTCTATTTTGTTGTGAATGGAGTATTCCTGGGTATCTTAGTATAGTCACTAAAAGTGCCAATTAATCCAGCTGCTGTTCTAAAAGTTATTTTAGATTACAAATAGATAATATTCCATTGCTTGGCCTCTATACAGAGGGCAATGTTAGACAGGTTTCTGATAATGAAACCTGACACAAAGATGGTATACTGATTTAGAAAGCAAAAAGTTGAAAACATTGTTTACAATTGGGGGAAACTATCTGAAAGTAGTTCAAGGCAGGGATAAAAGCAGCATTTGTGCTTTGGTTTTGGCAATGTAATTTCCTGTCATAGCTGTAGCAACTTAGAATTGCTAGCTGGATAACGCAAAAAGCACCTCAATGGGCTTTTCGTCTTCCTTGCTGTAAGTAACTGGCTGGTATATGAAACTTTATTGCACATAATTTAAATAATAGATACTGGGCTGGGGAGTAGAAAGAAAGTGTCAAAAGCAAAAATGAATAGTTCATGTCATGCAAAGTGGTAGTGGGAACATGTTCTCTTGCATTTCCCTCAGATACCTTTTTTTTTCTTAGCCATTTGATTTATTTTGTTGCTATCCCACAGAAATAGATATGTGGCTGGGCTTTGCAAAGGTTTTGTAAGCAGGGGCCCAGTCTCATCATAAAGAACTCTTTCAGTCATCACTTAATTGAACTTTTCTTTTGGGCTTCCCATCAGAAAAGGTCAAAGTAGGGCATTTCCTTAGCCCATAAAAAAATAACTTGAAAGGGGGTCTGTGCTTCTGGAGCCATAATTGCCAAGATTTTCACTCTCTCCTACCTGAAGGGTCGCTGCTGCTGCATCAGTGTGTGTATGTGTACGTGCGTGCGTGCTGCGTGGGAGCAGCAACTTGAGAAACCCCTTGCTCTTAGCTCTCTTTTTTCCTAGTATTAAAAAAAAAAAAAGGAAAAAAAAAATCCTGCATTGGATTGTGGATTTAAAACTACTCTGGAGAGTTACAAGAATGAACAGGCAGAACCCCAGGAAACTTCAGCATTGGCTGGTAAATTCTTTAAAGAAAACAAGGACAGGGATTATATTTGCTTGACTGTAGGCAGAAAGTGAGCAAAAAGTGAGCAAAAAGTATCTTGGGTTTATATGGTTCTTTTGCTGTGCTAAGAGGTTTTTACTGTGCTTGAAATATTCAGCATAGATGTGAGTGGTTTGAAGTGCAGAAGGCTATTAGGTTATGGACCCCTGGTTTACAGTTTTCTATTAACAGGGAGCTATACACAGGATTATTTCTGGATGTAGCATTTGGATTTTTCCTTATCTCAAAAGAGGGGGCGGGGTGAAGAGCTTAATGGTTTGATACAAAATATAGACCCTATAAGCAGACATGGATGCATTTTCTTTGCATCTTGCTAGGAATACAATAGAGTTATATAGCATCAGATTTATGCTATAAGGGTGCAGTGGAGAAAACTATCAGTTTAGATGTAACATATGGCTTTGTTATAATTAAACTAGGTTACTGCGTGTGAGTGTGTGTGTGTGTGCGCGCGCGCGTGCGTGCACGTGCAACAATAAATTTGAAATTTCAGACTTTTTGGATTTTGTCTTCAAGAGGATGATTATCTGCTATGAATATTTTGAGGATGGGTAATTGAATCCTTGATGCAAATATCTAAATCCCATTATACACTTCAAAAAATACATCCTATATTCCTGTTGCAGTTACATAGTGGGGACAAATGGTTAGAGATAACTGTTTGGTTCTGTTCTTTGGTTAGATAATGATTTGTTATTCCCTTGCTTGGTATTTGAGTGTGTCTAGGTGATGTAACTGTCCATAGATGTGTAACTGTGAGCCAAGGATGAAATGCTGTGTTCGTGTTGCTATGACTCAAGTCAGATACCCTGACTGATGTGGTCCTCTCTTCACATCTTAACTGAAACTAGAGAACGTTTCTTGTACTTGCACATAGCCATAAACTACTAACATCCATTTATAATTGACATTCATATACTCCACGGCCAGAAGTGACCATTATGAACAACAAAGCGTGTTCTACACTACAGGGGAAGATTGATCTAACTTATGCAATTTACTATGTGAATAGCAAAGCTGAACTTAACATACTTAGATCTGCTTACCATGGTGTCTTCACTGCACTGTGTCAACAGGAGAGCATGTCTCATTGACTTCTCTTATGCTTCTCGAGGAGGAGGAGTGTGCAAATTGATGGGCAAGTGCTCTGCCATCGATTGAGCATGTCTTCACCTCCACTGGATGGATCCAGTGGCTTGGCAGGCTGAATTTGGCCTGCAGTCCATATTTTGACCAGGCCTACCTATATTTATCATGGTCTTGCCAGTTCTTAAAAAAAAGTGGCACATTAGTTTTTTTCTAGTTTTCTGAAATTCTTTAATTGTACAACACTTAGTGTATATCTACACTGCAGAGTTATTTCGGAATAAGCTATTTTAGAAGAGATTTTCCAGAATAGCTTATTTCAAAATAGCATGTCTACACTGCAGGGAAGCCTCAAAATTAATCCAAGGAAGGCTTCCCTCATGTAGATGTGCTATCTCGATTTAGAGCCCCAGGAGAAATAACTTAGAATGGCCCTGGTGAGGGGATATTTTGAAATAGCAGGAGTGGAACATCTACACACACCTTATTTTGAAATAGCTATTTCAGAATAGGCATTATTCTTTGTAGAATGAGATGTACAGAAATCGGACTAAGCCATTCATTATTTCAAATTTATTTCAAAATAATGGAATTCCTATGTAGATGCTCGCATAGTTATTTTGAAATAACAGCCATTATTCTGAAATAACTTTGCTGTGTAGATCACCCTTACTGAGCACCAATAGTAACAGTCCAGCAAGTTTCTTCACCATCTCTTTTTAAAGTTTTGGATGAAGGTAATTTAGACACGTAGATTTCCAAATGTCTAACTTTAATAGTTTTTGTTTAAAATCCTCCAAAGATATTAGTGAAATGTAAAGAACATTATCACTATATGATGACACTATATTAACTTCCTCGCAATACAGAACAGAAATATTTATTGAACTCTTCTTCCCTTTCTAAATTGTAATTGATAATTTTACCATTTCTATCTAGTAAAAGACCACTACTATTGTTCTTAATATGTTTTAAAAATTCCTTTGTATTGACTTTAACTCAGCAGGCCATTAATTTCTCTTATTCCCTTTGTTTCCTTTGCTATTTTTCAACAGTTTCTGTCTTCTTATTTATATTAATTACTGTCAACTTCCTCTTTCTTCCTTTTCTCATATATTTTTTCATAGGAGTCTTCATTTCCCCTCTAAACTAGGTTGTTGTTTTAACCAGCCTGACCTTCCTTCTCAGTTGTAGGCTTGTGGCTTTTGGAGCATCTATATGGAATTCTTAAATTATTCCCAGTCATCATTCACATTTTTTGATTAAATTCTTCCTCCTGTGACAATTTTGTATGTCCCCTAAATCTCCTTGGATGCTGTTTGAACACTGATGTAAACTTACATCTGCTGGCACGTGGCAGACAATATAGCTGTTTGTTCTGTCACTACACAGTACAAAGGGTGAGATGTGAGATACGCCGAAGTCAGCGTAGCTGAGGATGCACTTCTGAATTTCCACATGAAGGCCCAGATTCTGCTCTCAGGTATTCCGGCACAAATCCAGAATGACTCCAGTGTGGCTCTCTTGGATTTATGGCCCAGAGTGTTTCCTTGTAGGGTTTAGAGAGAGAGCTTTTTGAAAAAGAGAAATTGCATGATGCCAGCAATCAAGACCAGTACTAATTATAGCCTGTCCCTCAGGCAGGTAATCAGTCTGTAACCTGCAGTGCTGTACACTCTTTTCCAATTTGGCTCCTAACAATTAAATGCAATTTAGATTCCAGTCCTGAGTCTAATGAAAATTGGAGTATTGCCGCTGCCTCCTGGTGTTTTCCTCTTGGCACCATCCCTATTGGAGACCTGAGACAGCTATTCCAGGTGAAAACAAAGGATGCCTGATCTAGGCTCCTTCCCATTTCACAGTGGAAGTGGTTGTACTGATAATGCACGGGCAAATATCATTACTCTATCTGCTAAGGGAAGTGTTAAATTAATTCCTTAGAGAGCCAACTGAGAGATGAAACATACTTGGTGGAGGAGATAAGGCCGTGGTATTACTATGGAGAATAATACTGAGCAAAAATTATCTTTAATCGTCCTCTGCCACAAAAACAAGTATTTGATTTTACATGACAAATAGGTTATGATTAATTGATTAGTTAGTAGATCAAGCCTAGCCATGTTAAAGACTGAATTTTGCTCTGTAAACAACAGCAACATCTGCACTCCTCTGGGACAATGCAGATCACCAAGCCCACGGTAAAGCAGATGAGAGAGAAAACATATTTGGTGGAGGAGATAAGGCTGTGGAGTAAACGTCTAGGGGAGATCTGGCAAATACACAGTCTGACTGCCTTAAGAACTCTTAGAAAAACTTTCTCTTCGAGAATACCTTTTAACCATAACAATGGCATTCACACACTGATGCCTTCTACCTATAAACACCGACCAACCACAAAAAAGAAAAAAAAAATCTGAAAAACCCCAAACCAATCATTCTTCCCTAACCAGAGTTTTTACCTAGAAAAGTGAAACGTTCCAGGGACTATACAAAGTTTACTATGAATTTTGTTATTGCTATGGTGATTTTATGTGGAAGTTGCTTAGACATAATGGTGATGTGCGACACTATAGAATATGATCACATCTTAGATTCAGTGGGTCCCAATGTGCCCCCACTAACCAAAGTATGAATTAAGGGGGAACTCTGTTGTGTTATGCAAAAGTGGAACAGGGCACAAGTGTGCTTATGTTTTTTACATCTTTTATGTGCAGCACTACTCGGGTCATGATTTTCAGCTAAAGGTAAAGCAGCACAAAGCAAACATATACAAGATGAGTATAAAATATATCAAACATACAGTAAGTTTTGTGACTCCAACTTTTATAGGAATATACTTGGTGATCAGCCTGAATAATTTAATAAGGTGTAGTAATAATGCAATGCAACTTTATTCACAAATGGCTTGTCTAGTATTAAATATTCCAGAGGAATAGAATCTTCCACCATTTCCCTAGGAAGAGTGTTCCACAGCTAATACAACTCACTATTAGATCATTTTTCCTAAAGTTCTGCCTACATTTTATTTCTTCCCTGCAAATAATTTCTCCTGAATATGTATAATGACACTAGTACTTGGCACTTTTAGATCCCACAGTGCTTCACAAAGAAAGGTAAAATACCATAATGCCCATTTTACAGATGGAAAAAACAAGGTGCAGAGTCATACAATGAATAAACATTTGCAGAGCCATAAACGGAACCCAAATCTTGTCCATTATCCCATACTGTCTCTCACATTTCAAAGTTTGCATCTGTCAGGAATTTATATATTGTTCTTATAAGCTCCCAGGTATACGGACAAGTTTCCAGACAGGTACACTAGGCAACAATAGTGCACTCCAGTTGCTCAAGAGCAAACAGGCCCACTGTGTTCTAATAGCTAAGGAGAGTGATATGTGGGTGTATGAAAGGGGTGGTACATGTGGGGCTTATATAAACACTGTTGAGATTCTCACTGTCCAAAGCAAAATCTGTCTTTTCCTTTTTAAAATACATACCAAATTTTGTATCCAGTCCCTAAGAAGAAATTCAGCCAAAAACCATGCTATTTTGCAACCAGCATGGCATAATGCCCCTTTCCTTTGCTTTCTGCAATAGACATGCTTGTCTAATGATGAGAGAGCAGCAGAATTTTTATCTGCTTGCACCTGGAGAAGTCTTTCTTTTTTGTGAAAATATCCAGTACTGTAGGAGAGGAGGCAGAAAGATAATTTTCCATTATTCAATGTTAAAAGGGCTTTAAGGTAATTAAGAGGTGCTTCCTAAAAGTTTGCCAATGGATTCGAATTTAGGCTTTGAGAGAGGAACCAAGAGTTGGTTTATTTTCTCTCTCTGTCTCTCTCACTCTCAGTAGCCCCTCACTGCTGTATCTATATACAGGAAGTCCCCGGGTTACGTACAAGATAGGGACTGTAGGTTTGTTCTTAAGTTGAATCTGTATGTAAGTCGGAACTGGCGTCCAGATTCAGCCGCTGCTGAAACTGACCGCCAGTTCTGACTTGCATACAGAATCAACTTAAGAACCCCAGGCGTCCCCAAGTCAGCTGCTGCTGAAACTGATCAGCAGCTGATTCCAGGAAGCCCGGGGCAGAGCAACTCTGCCTCAGGCTTCCTGTAGTCAGCGCTGGTCAGTTTCAGCAGAAGCTGACTTGGGGATGCCTTGGGCAGAGCAGCTGGGGTGCTGCTGGGTTGCTCCAGAAGCGCCGCTCCTCGGTGATACTGGACCAACCCAGCAGCACCCCATCTGCTCTGCCCCAGGGTCCATAACAAAAGCCTGGTCTGCTGGGGGGCGGGCACACTAGCTGCGCCCCCCCCCTCCCCAGCAGACCAGGGACACGGGGAGCAGAGCCGCAGCGGCAGCGGGGTGCCGCGCCTCTGAGGCTTTGCTCTTCAAATCCCGGCTTCATTTGCAATTTCGAAGTGCCTAATTTACATCCCTCTGTCAAAAGAGGGATGCAATCTAGATGTACCGACTAACAAAAAATAGAGATAGTATCATGAGCTTTCGTGAGCACAACCCACTTCTTCATATGACAGTTACACTCATTTAACATAAAGGTGATTTTAAATAGATATTGTTACACTCTTGTTTTGGTTTAAACCAAGCATGCTTTAATTTAGCTACTGAAATAAAAATAAGAAGAATGTCCAAATGGCATTTTGCACCAATGAGTTAAATAGTTCATATAGCACTACTTACATTGGTTTTACGTTGATTTATGTAATCTAAGTTAAACTAGTGGAACTGCCTCAGGCAGAGAAAACATAAAGTTGGTAGACAGACACTTAATCTTACTTAAATTACCTTTTAGGATCCCCTTATAAAATTGAGTAATAAAGAATTTTACAGTCATGATTCAAAGTTTTATACCACACAATATCAGTAATGCAGCATTTGGGGAGATTATAAGGGAGTACTGTTAAATACTGAAACACTTTTATCACTGGTGGTTGTTCTGGCTCTTTGCACATTTCATTTGTTTTATTACATTTAAAGAGTAACATTCAAAAACTGACAAGACTTCTGACTTTATTCCCTCTCTTCTAGCCTGAAAATCCCACTTTGAGTTCTCACACTTTCAAAAACAAGACATTTAAAAAACCCAAAGACTGTAGTATCTGCAAACAAGCCATTGACAGCCAAGGCATTTCCTGCAGAGGTGAGTAACCTGTTATGTGATCCATCTGTTGTCTTGCTGTTTAAAATACTGAATTTTATATTAGTGCTGAAGAGCTAGGAATTAATAATTTTGGGGTTCCCACTCTGCTGAATGTCTATATACTCCAACTTGTTTGCCCTGTGTGTTCAGTATTAGGCTAATCTTTTATCTGGACTTGTATAGATATGTGCCTTTATTAGCCATGCTATTCACTCAGGTTCCAGAATAAGACTCTCTGTGCAAGCTGAGTTAGGAGCATGTGTGTGAGAGTGAGTTGATAGATTCCTTTGGAATTTAGCCTGCAAATGAGGAAGTGACCCAGAGCTCACAGAGGCATGAAGTCTTTCTCTGCATGAATTCTTTAATGAAATTCAAAAGAGCTGCCATTTTTTTACAGTTGCTTGCTTTATGGTCTTGTATTTCAGGTCTGTGATTCAGCCGAATCATTCATACAGACACTGAGGAGGCTCATTCCTCTGCTTCCACATGCAGAGGAGGGGGAAAGTAGCTGCCTTTGGCACCATTTCCCACTTCTCTCCTCTCCATCTTTAGAGGACCCTCCGTGGGGGCAGGGATTCTCACATGGGGAAGCGTAATAGGGAGGGGGATAAAAGAGACCAACCTTTTTTCCTTTCCATGCACAAGCAGTAAGTATACCCAAAATACGAATGCATGAGGCTGCATTCATTTCTTCACTGTGCACTGTCAACAGAGAATCACACTTGAGAGAGGGTAGTTCTTGGGTCATTTATCAGTAGGAATGCAAAGTAATCAATTTGTAGCAAGGCACATAAGTAAAAGCATGCCTCTGGCATAAAGATCTTGCGCAAAACAGGGGTTTTGCGCAAAATGGAAGCAGCTACACTGCTTCTTTTTGCACAAAAACACAGTTCCGGCCACCTTAATTCTACATGATCATTATTGTTATTCTTCTGATCAGTGTGTTGATAGACTTTTGTGCCTCAACGTCTGCTTCAACTGCATTGCCACGTCTCTCAATTTCTATGCAAGAGAGGCTATTTTGGCAGGCGCTGGAGGCAGGCTGGGTTCCAGAAGCTTGAGTTCTCTCTTCAATTTCAGTCCTGTCTGTGAGGAAGACCTTGTGATTGTTTGCCTTCCCCAATAGGAAGAACAGCCAATCAAGTACTGTATGCTGTAGGAGAAAGACAGAGCTCTAATCCCCTCCCTTCAATAGCCAAGAAAGTTTTGGGGTAGGGTAGGTGGGACAAAGAGCCCAGCAGTTCAGGATGTACCTGCCTCCTCCACCCCACTGCATTTGAGCAGTGGGTTAGTCTGATGTCTACATAACTTTCTCCCTGCAACACGAGGCCTGGGAGGAGAGTTGAAGAAGCCCGGAAACTGCAGGAAAGGGGCAATGGGGCTGGGGTAGAATTGATGTGGGGCAGGATTGACAGGGATCATTAGAATGTTGGGGGCTTGAGGAGAAGCTGGAAACTCCACATCATGAGGCAACCAATGAGACTTCTAGCAATAGGGGCCAAAATCACCTCATTCCATAAATCTGGGGGAGTTGGGAGCACTAATTGTCACATGCACTGGGTGTGGGCAGGGATAGTTCAAAAATCAAAAGACAGCCCAAAAACCAGAATGTAATTGTTTAAAAAAAAATCTTGTGTTTTGGGGGCCAGTTTCATGAATTAGGAATTTTGCAGGTTGGCAGTGTTGCATTAATTCTGCATAGAATCATAGAACACTAGAACTGGAAGGGACTTGAGAGGTCATTGAGTCCAGTCCCCTGCCCTCACAGCAGGACCAAACACTGTGTAGATCAGGGCTACTCAATATGTGGCCCATGGGCCGCATGCGGCCTACAGCCCATTTGTTTGCAGCCTGTGGAGCAGTTTGAGTTTACGTGGGGCTCAACAGCAGCCCACTGGTGTGGTCCTTTGAACATGGCCTCCACTGGGAACACGCGCCACAATGGCGAGGCATCTCCCAGGTGGGGTGAACATTGAATGACACAAGCGGATGGGCTGGCTGGAACAGACAGGTACAGGATATCGGCTTTTCTAGTCTCCAAGGAGCAGGTGCCAGGAGTGCTGGGGCATTGTGGGAAGTGCTGGCTGCTTAGCCCTGTGGGCAGAGCCTGGGAGGTTCTGACTGGCTTACATGGGCCATGTTTGGGTCCAGCACCGTGGCTTAAGGCTTAATCTTTGTATTCATGCCCATCAGTGTGAAGGAAGTTATTTGCATATAAATGTGCATGTACATACAACCACACTTAAGTTGCGGCCCTTGGCATGTGCTGTGAGTATCATTGTGGCCCGCAGGGCTTCCAAAGTTGAGTAGCCCTGGTCTAGATCATCCCTAATAGATGTCTATCCAACCTGCTCTTAAATATCTGTAGTGATGGAGATTCCACAACCTCCCTGGGCAATTTATTCCAGTGTTTAACCACCCTGACAGTTAAGAAGTTTTCCCTAATGTCCAACCTAAACCTCCCTTGCTGCAATTTAAGCCCATCTGCAGCCTGAATCAATTAACATCCTGCCTTCCAGACCCACATGTCCTGTAAATGGGCAGCTCCAGGGGACCATCTTCCTCTTCCTAGGCCAGATGTTGCAGTGTTAGAGAAAAGCCTGTGGAGAGGAGGCTCAGAGAAGGGATGACCTGTTATTCAGAGGCGGGGCGTGAGGAGAAGAGCAGCCTTGGTCTGCTGCTCCCTCATGAAAATGATTTGGCTGCTCCCTCTGCATAGCCTTACCCCTTTATCCAGAAACTCCTCCCAAGTCATGAAGGGAAGGGGAAAGAAAACCGTCTGCTTCTGCAGCAGCTGTGATTGGCAGATCTTGTCTCGGATGTGGAGAGGTCAATAAGCCAGTGGGAGTTTTCCCTGGACGTTTGAATTGTTGGTTGGAGCTCCTTGCCTCTCTGATAGACAGGCTTACGCAGGGACCAAGCTTCCCTTATTCATGACTCCTGAGCACTGGCAACATAGCATATTAGCCTCCAGGAGGGAATAAGTGCCACCCTTTCTTATCCTTTTAGGTAAAGACTGGCACCCTTGAAGTTACATTACTGTAGAGTCAGTGCTGTTATTATTTGAGACCCACATGGCTCCCACTATTTGCTGCACACATACAGAGGCCACTTCCTGAGCTACAGCCTCTCTCTGTGAAGAGTTAAAGTGGTCCCTGTAGAGCATTGACACTTTTGTGCAGGCTCTCAGAGGGTATGTCTACACTACAGTGTTATTTCAAAATAGCTTATTTCAAAATAACGCATCTACACACAAAATGCATTTTGAAATAGCATTTTGCTATTTTGAAATAGCACGTCCACACTGAGTGGGCTCTGAATCACATTTAAGGCCGGCCGGAACCAGTTCTGGCAGGGCACCAGCTCACTGGTGCTCACTGGAGGCTAACTGAGAACTGTGCTTAAAGGGACACCTTCCCCTCCGGACAGCCATTCTCAGGTGTCCCTGCTTGCTTGTCCACCTCGATGAGGGACAGCAAAGCATTTTGTCTCTGTGTGCTCTGGTTGCCCTCACTCAGGACAACACAGCACTCTGCAACATGAAGCCAGAGCTGCCCCTGGGCACTCTGGTACTTCTCTTGGATGCATTTCTGTGAGCTTGGCTGCACTGTCTTCAGGCTGCCATCTGGGAGGTCCATCGGGGGGCTGTCAGTATCCAGAAAACCCTGCGGGAGAGCTTCCACCCTGAGGAACACTAAGAGCCTCCTGGTCTGCCCCACTGGGGGCTTATGCCTCATTCTTCCCTCACATCCTTCCACTTACCCTTCCCTAACCCCCCTTCCTAATGTCAAATAAAATACATGTATTTTCATGAACACAAATTCTCTTTATTTAACAAAACTGGGGGGGGAGGGAATGAAACTGAGGCGAGACTGGGGAAAGGAGGTGGGAGAAGGGAGTAGAGAGGCTGGGAGAGGGGAGGGGGAAACCTGGGAGGAGGAAGCTGGAAGAGGGAAGCAAGGGGAAGAAGGGGGAGGGGAAGCTCAGGGATACGGGTCTCTCCAGACCAACTTGATTTTCATGCAAAGCTGCTCCTGGGTTTGCATGTGGCCTTTGGTGGCCAGGCTGGCAGCTATCCTGCCATAGACAGCCACGTTCCTCTGTCTAGTGTGGAGATCATGGACGTTGGGGGCATCCCCCCCAAACCTGAATAAGGTCCATGATCACGGCACTGTACCAGGAAGGCGCCCACCTTTTCTGGGCCCTGGCAGGCTCCTGGGAGCTGGCAGACTGCTCCTGGGGAGCAGTGGAGGGCTGGCTGCCAGTCGCTTGCTGGTTCATGTTTTGTGGCCACTGGGTCAGGGGCAGTGACTGCTGGCTCTGGGCTGGGCTGTTATTTCGAAATCACTTTGCTGTGTAGACATACCCAGATCGTTTAGCAAATCCTATCCAAAGTTAACAGATACAGTACCCTCCAATTTCATTGCATTTACCTTCGGCATTGTAATTTCTTGGTGCTTCTCTGTGAGAGGAGAATCCCCAAAGTGGGTCTGGGAGTCCAGGGGATGATTTGGAGAGGGCAGACTTTAAAAGAGTCAATTTGTTTCTCAATTCATAACAAAGACTTTATAAAATAGATGATACTGAGAATTATAGGCGCCCTCCCTCCATTTTTACATAGTTAACTCAGAGATCGTGAAACTCCATTAATGGTGAAGTAAACAGAAAAGTTGAGCCAAATCCAGACTTCTCTGGATTTCCTCTGAACTCGCTAAATAAAGGTGAATGAGGCTTCTTGTGAAGCCGGGGTGTAGAGAGGAAAGAAATGGCTTCACTTAAAAGATGGTTGCTTTGTGGTTTGATGTGAAAATCTTACCGTTTCTCTTGAGAAAGTAATAGTTCTTTGTACAGACTGTAAAGTCTTTCCAGCTTGTACTATCTTATCAGCTGCAAGAAAGCTAGTTGTCAGAAAAAGGAGGGCAGGGGGAAAGCACAACATTGACTTGCCTATGGTTCGTTGTGTTTATCTACCAGTGTTCTTTATAAGGAAACAGCTATAATTGGGTTTTATAATGATCAGATAACTTTTTTCTTGGGTGCGAGGCACACTGCTAGCCAGATTGCATTTTTGGCCCTTTCTTAAAGGCACTGTGTCCTTCTTTCAGATCCTGCTCTGAAAGGAGTGTCTGACAATTCTCTCTGAAAAGTGAATGATTGATCCACAAAAGGACTCAAGAGTGATGATGTCACCTTGTCCTAGTAAACTTTAGCCCTCCTCAGATGAGCATGTTCATTCCAGCTTTTAATGGGCTCTATAGAAAAAGGACAACAAAAGAAAGGAGGATCTGTAGCCATGGGGAGTTAGACAGCTAAGTTACTGTGTATTCATGCCTGGTAAACAGAATCATGGCTAAAATATTTATTTGATACCATATTTCAGCGTGAAGGAGGAGCTTTGATTTTTACAGTAGTGGCATATTTCTTCAGAGTGCTCTTTTTCTCTCCTTGTCATAACAGAGCGGTGTCAAAGCTTGCAAATTATTGGTTCTACAATGTGCAATTCAGTCTTGTGAGTTCAGGTTTGAAACTTAAACCTTTCCCCCCAAGAGTCTTCAGTTTGATTCATTTCAAATCCAAACTGGGAGTCGTTTAGCCATTTATGCTTTCTTAGTTACTGAAAGAATTGCCTAATTATGATCCCTCTGTCAAGCTGTCTGGAGTGGCTCATGACTGTGATGTCTACCTAAGGGCAGACTAGGGTTATCAGATGTCCCAATTTTATAAGGACTGTCCTGATGTTCAGGGCTTTGTCTTATCTAGTTGCCTATTACCCTCCACATCCTGTCCTGATTTATTTACCCTTGCTATCTGGTCACCTTTGGGCAGACTGTCAAAACCAGGGCAGAGACCTCAAACTGGGTCTTACCAGATGATGCTTACTGGATAACATTTAACCAGTTCCCTGGGGAGCAGCATCCACCTGGGGAACCAGCAGCCAGCCCCAGCCCCAGTGCAGGGGACTTGTGTGAGGACTGATAGTCAGAAGCTGGTAGAGCCAGTTGATTAGCTGGATAAATGTTAGCTTAACCTAATGTGTAATCGGTTAAATGATTTTCCCTAGTTTTTACTGATTTTTCACATGAAAGTTAGACCACTCTAATCCATGAAAATACTGATTATGTTAAGAAAATCCAATATGCTACATTACATAGATATGCCTATGTTAATCTAAGTGTAAATGCGAAGACCTGTCTGTTAAAGTAAGGCAATGTAGTGGAAGAAACGCTCATGTTCATGCACGTGCATATGTACAAGTCGTGAAATAAACCATAGCATTAAACTGTTTTTACTTTTAATAGTCTTACATTTCTCCATTTCTTTTTCTCTTATGTCCTCCTGTCCCAAGTGTTAAAATAATATTCTATCTATAATATCATGGAGAGGTGGGGATTTTTTTGCACTGGTTTTCATCCATTTTAAAATTTTTGTTATAAACACTAATACATTTCTAAGAAATTTTAAGCAAAATAATAAAAACAAATGTCCTTGATAATAGCGTATTAATTCTCATATAAAGCGTGAGTGTGTGAAGAAGTGAGTAACCAAGAAGTCAAATCTCTTTTATTATTTGGAAAAAAAAAACCCTACTTTTCTGAAACATTCATTTATGTTTACATTGTATAGACTAGATGCAAGAATTATCATTTTCTATATGTCTGTACAGCCCAAAAAAGCCCAGGCTTGACTGATGCCTCCAGGTGATGTTATTAATTGATTATTCTGATGATGATTTATTATTATGCCAAACCAAATACCTGAGGCATGACTGTTCTTACTGTAGGACCATTTTAAAAAATTGGAGTGTGTGCAATTTCCAGACCAAAGCAATTAATATCAGTTAAGAGAAGCATTTAAACTGTGGTTCAAACCAAGCTGAATCTCCCTTTGTTAATCTAAATGAGTCATGAATACAGGCTCCGTACAAATAGACAAAAGGTGAACCCTCCGTCATGTGTTGGGCCAAATTCTGCTATGATGTACAGTCTGCTATGTATGCTGCACCTGACTTACAATGTGTTTTTAGGGCAGTACAAGCCGGGGATACAGTCATGCATGATAGGCCCCCTAATCACTTATCTGCTAAACATTATATTTTGACTTTCCTCATACCTTCAGACAAAAGCAACCAGGCCTCTAAATCACAATGAACTCAGAGCCATTGACCAACCAGACCACAAGATGGGATTTTTGTTAAGACAGTTGCTTTGAGTTCTAGAAGTCAGATAATCTCTCTATGAAATTGGTCTTTATGCCCAGAGTCCACACAAGTCCTGTGATCCACTCTAGCTCCATTTGTAGTCCATGGGGCTCTATATACAATAATGAATTTTATCCTTTGATAGGTGCAAGCTAGCATATGTGTTTATAGTGGCAGACCTAGTGAATTGTCAGTAGTGCTTCTTAAGAATACTATCTAATACAGTCAAACAGCAAGGGGTTTTACATTCTTTTATCTTTCACCAAGAACTGAGTGCAATCATAACATATTAGCTTGGCATATAATCTCAGAAGCATGCTTGTGTCTGGTTTAGAATTAGGCAGACAAGCACAGCTTGTCAGCTCAAAATGGCAAAGGAATTTGGGCCTTGCCAGGGTGCACATGATGGGTTTTGAAAAGACAGCTTTACGAGGACATATTAGCAGCAAGGATTACTGGAAATCGAGCACTTTTGCATTATGTATATATTACCTTCAGAATAAGAAAGCAACATTGACCAAAGACTTTTACTAAACAGATTGTCAGAGCAACTAAGGCCTGATGTTGCTATAAAGAGAGTTTGTTCAGTTTCAGATAAGTCTTTCTCCTTCATGTTTACCAGTTACACATAAGACCCTCTTTGAGAAGACAAAACCTTGTAAAGCCAAGCAAAGGTTACAAACAATGAGATATTCCAAGGGACTACATCTGGACCACATTTCAAGGAACCTTCTTATTTAATGTCATTTACAGTGTTAAGAGACTTAGCTAGCACCCAGTCTTTCATCTCTTTAAACCTGGGATCAGATTCTGTGTGGGTCTTGAGTGAAACTGAGTTTGTGGTCTCAAACTAGTCTCTGAAGCTTCCCTCAGCCCCCATGGAGGTGTGGGGCAGAACCCCACAGCATCACTTCCAGGAGGCTTAGTCACTTGATACCTCTTATTTGAGCCTTAGGAGGTTCATTTTGTCATACTTTGTTTCTGTTGGGTTATTGTTTTCTCCCATAAATTTCCATTTTCTATTTTAGTTTTAAAAGCGGTTTGTAAAAGCAAATGTGGCTTTTAACCAAATACATCTGAAGCCTGTACTCCACCAACACTTTATCTTTTCACAGGAAGCAAGGAGATCTAGATGAGAACTAATGGGTAGCAGGTTTAAAACTAATAAGCAAAAGTACTTCTTCATACAGCACGTAGTCAACCTGTGGAACTCCTTGCCAGAGGAGGCTGTGAAGGCTAGAATTGTAAGGGTATGTCTACACTAGCCCCCTAGTTCGAACTAGGGTAGCTAATGTAGGCATTCGAACTTGCAAATGAAGCCCGCGATTTAAATATCCCAGGCTTCATTTACGTGTTCCTGGGTGGGCGCCATTTTTAAATCCCCTTAGTTCGAACTGACTGCCCGTGGCTACACGCAGCAGTCAGAAGTTAATCCAAACTAAGTCCTTAGTTTAGATTAGCTGTTACACCTCATTGCAGGAGGAATAATAGTTAATCCGAACTAAGGATTTAGTTCAGATTAACTTCTGACTGCCACGTGTAGCCACGGGCAGTCAGTTCGAACGAAGGGGATTTAAAAATGGCGCCCGCCCGGGAACACGCAAATGAAGCCCGGGATGTTTAAATCGCGGGCTTCATTTGCAAGTTCAAATGCCTACATTAGCCACCCTAGTTCGAACTAGGGGGCTAGTGTAGACATACCCTAACAGAGTTTAAAGAGAAGCTAGATAAATTCATGGAGGTTAGGTCCACAAAAGGCTATTAGCCAGGGGGGTAGGAATGGTGTCCCTGGCCTTTGTTTGTCAGAGGCTGGAGACGGATGGCACAAGACAAATAGCTTGATCATTGTCTTTGGTCCACCCCCTACGGGGCACCTGGTGTTGGCCGCGGTCGGCAGACAGGCTACTGGGCTAGATGGACCTTCGGTCTGACCCAGTACAGCCATTCTTATGTTCTTATGTAAATCTCTGCCCCTACAAATAATAATGTCATAATAAGTTTCTTGGATTTGAGTCTCTGAGGGTACGTCTACACTGCATCCCTAGTTCGAACTAGGGATGCAAATGGAGACAACCGAAGTAGTTAATGAAGCGGGGATTTAAATATCCCGCGCTCCATTAACATGATCTCGCCGGCGCGCTAGTTCGAATCACAGCTGATTCGAACCAGGAAGTGCGCGCCGGGACGCGTTAGTTCGGACTAAAGCCCTTGGTCCGAACTAATGTTACTCCTCATTTTTTGAGGAGTAACATTAGTTTGGACTAAGGGCTTTAGTCCGAACTAACGCGTCCCGGCGCGCACTTCCTGGTTCGAATCAGCTGTGAATCGAACTAGCGCGCCGGCGAGATCATGTTAATGGAGCGCGGGATATTTAAATCCCCGCTTCATTAACTACTTCGGTTGTCTCCATTTGCATCCCTAGTTCGAACTAGGGATGCAGTGTAGACGTACCCTAAATGTTGTAGATGTGGGGACACAATTATTATGCTTACTTCAAGTTGCAAATAAAATGATAATGCTAGTGGAAAAATCCACTCACAAAAAACACAAGTACTCTGTTATGGATGGAGTACAGAGAGGATGGGAGGATAAAATCTACACCCAACTGAAGTCCAGGTTGTCAGATAGCTGCATAGATTTCCTACAGCTGCTGTTCCAGAATGTGGGTTGAAATAGTGTCTGAAGTCCCTTCACATCTTTTTTGGGGATCCCTGAATCATGTAAATGGCTCCCTTTCCCCAGCTGCTCCAAGTGTGGCCTTCAGCACATGCCAGCCAAAGTCTGAATGAGATATAAAGACACTGCTGTCTGAGGGCTCTGTTAGAGTACCTCTTTATGCTTTATACCAGTCTTAAGTGAGGTGCAGGGACTTATGCTAGCCCTGTGCATCTAGTTCAATAATGTCTGAGCTGTCAAATATAGTCTTTTTTTTTAAATTGGAGTTTAAAAATAGAAAGCAGTCTTGCACAACATGAAAACAAACAAAAACAACAAAAAAAAGATCTAGGGAGGCAATGCTGGTGCACAGGAAATGAACAAGCAGATGTTGCTATTATAATGTGACTGTTAGCATTGCAACATCATCAGCGTATGACTGATAATTTATTAAAAATAGAATCCTCATTTTCTGCTATCAAGATCAAACTTCTGCTCTGTCTCATGAGAGGCGACTTTCTCTCATTTTAGACTCAAACATGCCTCTCTGTCCCAAACTCATTTATCACCTGACTCTTATTATGGTAAATTATGATTGCAAGGTTCCTGCACAGTTATTTTTCATGTTTGTCATTCTTATCTTTATCTCATGTCACTGTTGCTGGTTGTGGAACTGGTTGAAAAAAAATCAGCAAAATAAAAAACCATGTTTTCTGATCATCCTGTCAGAATAAAAAGGCATCAATGGCAAAAATCAGTGGAATTAGAATAAGGCTCATGTCTCTCACAAAGGCTCTTTAAATCCTTTCTGTGCAGGAATATTGCCAAAAGATGAGTTCATCTTAACAGTGAGGAGAAAGGTTGTCATGCATTCAAGTGTTAAAATGGTCAACTGGATTTTCAAAGTCCCATGTCTACATTTGAAAGATAAAATAGACACCTTTGTAGGGAAAAACAGGGGTACTCTTTTTTAACTTAGCTGAAATGCTTTTGACTAAGAGAGGAACAAACTGGAGAATGGACTCCTACCCTTATAGAACTTGACATATATTGTTCAATCTCAAACATACTATTTATTTCTTGGGCTTTCTTTTGAGCTTGTCTTCCTGAAAGTCAATGGGTAGTGAAAAAAGTCAAAATTGTTTCATGTACTTTTACTCCAGCTGTAGCTGAAAAGACTCTTCCAGTTATTTTGATTTTCAATAACTGGGCTAACTTCTGTTTTATCTGAAAGACCGACCTTTGTTCTAGTTTCTAATTGCACTTTTTATTTGTATGTACATACAAATATATTTTCATTTACAATCCATTTAAAAATTAGCAATGCATTTTAAACTAGCAATAAGTCTCCCATAATATTGAGTGGTAATACTAGAAGGTGCCGTAAATCATTCTAAATATAGCCCTGCCTTATAAGAATATAGGAATGGCTGTACTGGGTCAAACCAATGGTCCATATAGCTCAGTAGCCTGTCTGCTGGTAGTGGCCATTGCCAGAAGAGGGAATATACAGAACGGGGCAGTTTTATGTGATCCATCCCCTGCTTGCCAGTCATCTTCTTTCTTCCTCTGTCTGTCTGCACACACTGTTCTGAGATGGAAAGCACTTATATACTCTTCTCCTCCTGAAAGCTTCCCCTGATTGCTTGGGAGAGAGGGAAGCCCTGCTCCACTCTACACTAAAGTGCTCCCAATCCCAAACTCTTAAAATGACGGTATCCTGAGATCTCCCAAGCCACTGCCAACTCCCCTGAACCGTCTTCTATCTTCAAGTTCCATCCATTTTCTAACACCACTGTCCTGTACTTGCATCAACATTCTTGGAATGGGCCCTGATTAAATCCCCCCCCTCCTCCGCCATGCTTAATTGGCCAGCACACCCTGTTATAGGAACCGTCATACCCCCATCTCTCTGGACTCCACAGATCTCTACTCTGCACATGTAGGATCCACCCAGTGGATGAGCTGGTCAAAAGAGTTCTCAGCCATTTTGACTTTACAAGTGACAAAAAGGCATCTTATCATGCCTACTGTACTAGGCCACCATGATATCAAAGATAATTCAGAAGTACAGATGTGGGATCACTTGGCCCACTTCCCACTATACTTCAAAAGCTTGCCCACAACAAGATAACTAACACACAGTAATCCCCAAAACACATAGCCCCCTCAGAACAGCATACCTCCTTCATGTGCCAACCACAACTCTCTTACTACATACACAACATCAAAACCAGAATACACAGTAACACTAAACACACACAAACCCCTTGCAGCAACAGACACCTCTCATTTGCTACACACACAGATCAAAAAAATCTACCAGCATAACACACACACACACACACACAAACTTGCTTGCTTGCTTTCACTTATACAACCATACACTTTTTGTCATAACTTTTTTGAACTTTTATCATAAAGGTTTATAGTGACTAAGTCTTCACTGTAGCAAAGCTCCTATTAATTTCCAAGAAATACTTGAATCGGGCCTAAAGAAATGTGAATTGTTTAGATTCTCAGAGCTATTGTTTAGGAGATTTTTTGAAGTGTAGTAACTTGACTAAATGTGGCATGCCCTACACTTCAGTGTCAGCCATCTACAGACAATTGTTTTTGGAACTGATGCCAGAATTCTGAAACACAGATTTGGAAAGGCCTGTATATGACACAGAGCTGATGTGTGGAATGCAGACCTTCAGCTGTTGAGCTGAGGAACCAAAGCAGTCTTGCTGAGTGTGACATTGATTAAATCTGCTGGACTGCTTCAAACAGATTCATTTCTGCTGACAGTTATCAACTGCGATAATACAAGGAAACAGACGGACCATAGTCTAGAGACAAGTTGGCTGCTTTATCACCTGTAATTGGTTCTGAAGAATGTCAGGGTTTGGTAAAAACTGCTCATTGAGTTCTTTTCACTGTAAGTCATGTCATTTTTTTACTGTAAATCATGGTCATTTTTGTTTTCTTAACAGCGGATATGTCGTGAGTATGTTGTATTTGTCAAACATTTTTTCCATCTTCGTATTTGCTGTACTGAAAAACAAAGGGCCCCTTTACTGTGAGCCATTATTGGCTTTTTGTTGTCTAAAAGAGATACCCTCTGGGATTAAATGGTTACTATAAAGTTAATGGAAAGTCAAGAGATGATTAATGCAATGGCTAGTGTCTGAGGTATTCATTCTCTTGAAAAGTACTACGCATGTCAGCTCAAACTACATTGTGTATCTTGCTGTACAGGTACTCAGAGGGCACAAGGATCAAGGAAGGGGGAATTCTAGAGGGTGCCGCAAAGAGAGGATGAAATTAAGAAAAGGGTCATTTAGAATGAATGTTAGGAAAGTGAAAGCTTCTTTTGGCTTGGGTTAATCTCCCAAGGGCAGTGATAGAACTTGGTGTTTATAGCCAGACTGGACAGAATATTGGAATCATATCAGAAGGAACAATCTAGCATTGTCTGGGAGATGGGCCGGATAGTGTTACACACAAGGCAGACGTCATGCATGTGACTCTGCCAGAGCCTCAGCCTCAGTAGTGGAGGAAGCAAAGGCAACTTGTCTTCCTCACTGTGTCTGGCTTCTCCTATAGGAGCTAGGTCGCAGAGTAACTGACTAGAGGCAGCCACCTATGGCAAGGCTCTGGGAGAAAGCTTTTTCCAGATCACCTGCAGAGAGAGTAGCAGCAGCAAAAGAGGCAACTTTGCAGTTAAGAAACACTCCTCCCTATTTGAGCCTGCATTTATCCAGATCAGCTGTAGTTTTCCTTCTCTTTGTAACTTTGTACTAACTTTGTATTAACTCACGTCTACCTGTTCTACCTCCTAGCCCTGAGATTTTCCCTTACTCTCCTCCCTGCCATTCTCCGTTCCCCATGTTTATGCTTTCTCTTCCATTCCTGTTCCCTCCTTTTATTTTTGAGTCTTTGGGTTTATTTTTATGGTCTTCTTAAAACAGCAATTGAAATGTTGGTTTGAGGTACTTTCTGAGGGTTGATAACTGGTAGTGGGTTTAAGATTCAAGGAACAGTTTCTCCCAGCCAATTGCTAATTCCCTGTGCTACTGCTAAAGTGATTTCATTTTAGCGGGATACTCCGCCAGCGAATGAAATACTAATCTGTACAAAAGGTATTATCAGCAGCATCTGAGAAATGCATAAACTGGTTGTGTGGCCAAGTGGTTAGCACAAGGGCAGGTCCTATTCTAATCTCTTTCATTTATTCATCTTGTACAAGTCAGTTTACCCATTGCTAAATGGCATATTATGATTACCATATGACTTCACAGGGATGTAACTGTTTGGGGGTGCTTGAATGAATGTTGCTATAGAAGTGGAGATGGTAGTTATTATTCTTAGAGATGCCCCCAAACCATGAAATCCAGATCTGAATTATGAGTATTCTGTGTATGGGGAGATTAAATGTTTTTAGTTTTCCATGGAGATAAATTCCAATTATAGCTCTCATTTGGTAATCTGGACTCTCAAAAGCTATAGGGTGTTTATAGCTGCACTTTTGAGACATATATGTGCTACTATTACTGGATGTTTCTGATATGCCATTTAGCACTGATGTGTGCAACAGACATTTTGACTTTCATCCCAGAATGAAGTAGAAAGCCTCCTTTCTACCTCAGAACACAAAGGAATGCTTGTTTTGCTCACAGCATTGGACAGAGACAGTGATCTCATTCCCAGTATATTTACTTTTATCTAGCTTTATTAGTAGTAGTAGAAGTAGTAGTATACAGTGAGTAAGAGAAAGTAATGAATTACCTTGGGTCCACCTATCACTAGTGGGCTACGTCTACACTGGCATGATTTTCCAAACATGCTTTTAACGGAAAAGTTTTCCGTTAAAAGCATTTTCGGAAAAGCACATCTAGATTGGCAGGATGCTTTTCCATAAAAGCACTTTTTGCGGAAAAGCGTCCATGGCCAATCTAGATGCGGTTTTCCGCAAAAAAGCCCCGATCGCCATTTTTGCGATCAGGGCTTTTTTGCGGAAAACAGTACTGTGCTGTCTACACTGGCCCTTTTGCGCAAAAGTCTTTCGGAAAAAGACTTTTGCCCGAACGGGAGCAGCATAGTATTTCCGGAAAAACACTGATGATCTTACATGAGATTGTCAGTGCTTTTCCGGAAATTCAAGCAGCCAGTGTAGACAGCTGGCAATTTTTTCCACAAAAGCAGATGTTTTTGCGGAAAAACTTGCCAGTCTAGACACAGCCTTGGAGTTCAGGTGTGAATGGGGACACTTGTGGACAGTAAGGAAAACAAAGCTGTCAGAGAAGCTAGACTAAAACAGTTTGTACACCTACAGTCCCAGTATTTTATCAAATACCTGAAAAAGAAAGTGATGCATGTGAACTAAATTTGATTTTTAACATACACACATTATTTTGGATTGTTTAGTCCATGTTCTTAGTGAATCATGTACTAGTAGAGATAACAATGATTTATCATGAAGACTTGACCTATGTTCTGTGCAGAGCTGGAATGTTACTGGAGTAATTCAATTTGATGCTATGTTTGTCATAAGCATTTCTGATAGTGATGATGCAAGACTTAGCTCTTTACTCAAACTAAACTCCCATTTTACTGAAGTGGTGTTTATCCTCAAGCATGGCAGAATTCTGGGTTTTTTTATTTTATTATTAATGATGAGAGAGAATATCAGTGTTTATATTTAAGCATTTTTCTTGATGTTTAATTTTTCATAGTTGCAGGAATTTGCTAAGATCAGATGGTGGGAGATGAACAATTATTTAATGGCGGTAGACACAGATTCAAAAAATTAAAGCTTTATAAGTGTTAAAACACACATTGTTAACATTGTAGGTCAAAACTTTAGCTTACATCAAACTAAGAAGTTCTCAATCAGCATTTTTTCTTACTTAGCCTATCTATAAATTTTGATTATCATTGATGGAAATGTATGTTGATGGTTTGTGCAAAATACATATATGGCGAAATTGACATTTATCAATAAAAATTGAATCTTTCCAAGCTTATTTATCTAGCCTAAAATGCAGGTTTGTGTCCATATATATGGCTGTGGCATGCTATATAATCTTTGTGATTCAGTTGCACATGAATTGGCTGTGAAACAATTGCAGTCATCCTAGAATGAAATATAATTTCATGCTTTACTTTTTAAAATACTCTCCACACATTCCTGCTTATTCAGAAGCAAAGCAGACAAATAGGCCTTTCTTTGTAACAGCAGGGTTTCCCAGTAGCTTTGCTTCTCTATTGTTTACTGTTTGTAATTGTCTTTTAATGATTGCAGACTTGCAGAGCCAGGGTATTGTTTGAATTAATTGTGCCATATTTTATACTTGTCTCACTGGAGGTCTTCAAATGGATTTTTTTTTTTAAAAAAGACTGGATAATACTGAGGTGAAAGATTATGACTTCTAATTTCTTATAATATCAATGGAAGTCAAAAGACTAAAAAATTTTAATTTTTGCAAATATTTATTCCTTATACATGAGATTCAAGCTAATCAGTTTATTTTCCCACACTGTTAGCAGGCAAGAAAATTAAGCTTCCCCTTGTCAAAATTCTTCCTCCAGTTGCTTTAGGAATAAATCTTTTTAAATTACTCATATCATTATAAAAACAATGAATAGTCCCGTGGCACATATATAATATAATATATAGAGAATATATAAATTTCACAGGATTACTTGTTTTTAAAGTTACAGACTAACATGGCTGCCCTTCAGGGACTTCATATCATTATATTTGCTCCCATTCAAGTGTTGCTGATAGTCAGGATTGCATTTTTATATGACCTCTACTAAGAGAATAAGAGATCTCGCTTCTTGAGAATTAAGGCTTAAGAATCAAGGGCACTCAGTACCTGACAAGATCAGATAAGATAACAGATAATTAAACCTCATCCTACCAAATTTAACTAATCACCTGCAAAGGTCAGATAGGATTGCTGAGAGTACAGCACTGCTTAATTGAATAGGTTAATTATAGGGGATTTTTGCATTCTTCTGAACAATCAACGAACTGGTCAAGATAGAAGCATGATATCAGAGTGGGGGGAAGGCGGGAAGAGAGATTGATTTATGGCCTTGATGACCATTCAGTGGGACATCCCAAGACAGAATTAGAAGGTGACTGACCACATAGGGATTCCCAGTCAAAATTTGGCGCTGTGTTACAAAATGAAGGGAAGTAGAACTGATGGAAAATACATAAGCAAATGAAAACTGGAGAACACCTTACAAATGCACATTTGTGATCAGAAACATTTGGTGCTCAAGTAAAGAAGTTTGTTTTCATCCTACTGTGAAGGATGCAGGATAAACTAAGTAATTGGGTGCAGATTGCAGAAAACTGTATCCTAGATCTATTATTCATGGGTAGACGTGCAGAGAAAGCAACATTGGTTTTAACCTTAGAGTTAAGAATGCAACACTGACTTACTTGGTTTTGACAGTTACTGCAAATGGACCCGTGAACTGTTTCAACAGCATATTTGTTTTACAAAGAGATACTTTTTCAGGGACTCTCAGTAAACAAAAGTCTGGACAAATTTCAGGACAAACAAAAGGCTGGACATAAAATGAAAATAAACCAAAACTAAACAGTAAATGAAAAGGCACACATAATGCAAAATCTCATTAGTCAGGCTATATCAATGAATATTTCTGTTTAAAATACTATTGTCTTAATAGTTATTTCACTGTGCTCTTCCAATTTTCCTTTAAGAAAAACAGTATTTTTATGTATCCAAACTCACTGTTTTATCACCTGACTCATCCTGACCTCAACTAGTTTAGTAGTTTAAAGAGTTTTAAACGTATTACTTGGACGCACTCTTTTTAGTATTGTGCAAAGGACTTTCAGTTTTGGATTGTGAAACATATGATCTTACCCTGACTCTCAAGTGACCATGACTGGAAAGTTCTGACTCATTTTGTTCTCTGGACTTGCTGAAGTGACAGGGACTCACAGATCTTTTAGTGCTTCAGACAGTTTGTTAGAAACAAAATTAGCATCATTATCCTTGCTTTTTATAGCTACTATTTCCATAACGCCACTGGTGAGTGGAGAGCTGTAAAGGCAAGTATCAAGATGATTGGACCCTAACATTAAAGCAAAAACATATTATTAAACTAAAAGGACAGATCACATGAAGAGTATTAGAGGATTGCTACAGTTAATGAATCTTTCAAGATAGGATAAATAGTTGCACGTAAACAGGCTAAAACCTGGTTGCACTGTTGATACCTGGTTAGGGGTTTATTTGTTATTTGTTTGTTGGTATTTTTATTAGAAAGAAAAGAAGTACACCACAGTAGAAGAACTGGGGTTACCAGGCTATGTGGTAGAAGGCAGTTTTAAAGATATGTGGCACGATGGGGGAATTACTGAGTATTTTGCTTATGTATTTTCTTTGCTTTTATTTTAGTTTGCAAGTATGCCTGCCACAAGAAATGTGAAGCAAAGGTAAGCACCTATTAGATATTTATTTCTATTCTTGATAACAGTGTCCATTTATTTGAAGTTTGGAAGACATTAAGAATATAAATATTCAGCTAATAAAAGGTTTGCTTGACCAGATGCTCAACTGCTAAGAAATAGTTATGACTTTCACTTCTGAATACCCCGTCTTGCTGCTTCGTCTTTGATTTATTGCTTAATGGCTTGAACCCACACCACTAAAATATTTTTTTTTTTTGCCTTTGGCTTCAGTGGGAACTGGATAGTGGTCCCACTTAATACATTTCTGTTTAATTTTAGATGTATTTACCTAGTATCCTACGGTTGCTTTAGTTTTATCAGAAACATAACTCATTAATAGTTCTCCCATTGAAACCAGTGAGTGTTTTGCCATCATCTTGTCTATTGTAATGAAAGATTGAGCATCAGTGGTTTGAATACCTTACTTCTACCACAAGGGGGCACAGTCAAGTAGAAAACTACTTTGATAGATTATGAATGATAGTTTCACAGCTAAGGAGTAGACATGCCTACTAAACCAGGGATATGCGCTGTTCGGTATCAAAATGCAGAAGTGATGGACACTTTAGAAATGTTAAAGATAGAAATACAGATTAAGAGAAAAATAGACATTCCCTAGGCAGCACAAAGATTTGAGTTTAGGAGCAGGGACCTAATCATTGACATGTTAGGGCAATCTGAGTTTGGAGTGTAAAAAGAAAAAAATGTACATCAAGGTGCCACCTGCTTTCATGATGCTAAGATGTTTCTGTGTGAGACAAAGCAAATTAATAATCGACACATTCAGTGTTTGCTTCCCCCATTGGGTTTTCATACAGAGAACACCTGTAAAGATCAAAGACATTATTAATATATCATTACTACTATAATTGTGGTATAAGGATTTTATGTGCACATAATTATATGTTTGGTCAAAAGTAATGCTTTAGAAATTTTGCTAAGGGCTAAAACTTGGCATACTGAGACAAACTGTTAAGGCTGTAAGAAACTGATATCTGGAAGGAAATTCATAGTTAAGGATGGCAATCAGAAATTTCCTCTACCCATTCGTACATACATAACAGGGAAACTTGGATTAAAAGCCAGGGTGTTACGCTATTTTGTGTTATGTTCTTCCTTGATGTTTGTAAACAACGAAATAATTGAGCATATACAATGCGCTCCATTGTTTAGATACGTCAACACCTGTGATAGATCAAGTTGCTATTTACTGGCCTTAATTTGGTTTAACATTACAATACTTAAACTTTAGGTTTTCTTTCTTATTTCTTTGGTGAAACATTAATGTCATATTAATGTAGTGTTTGCCTGAAGATTATTATTAATGAGAAGTGACTAAAACATCAAATGTTTTACTTATTTCCCCAACAAGATGATTCTTAATATGAACTTCCATTCTGTGGTCTTCCTTTGCTGCCCTCTTTTTTGTTTGTTTGGTTGGTTGGTTGGTTTTGATTTTTTGTTTTTTTAAGGTTTGTGGATTAAAATAATTCTGAAAATTGGCCTTGCTAAGATGTTTTCACATTTGTGGAAATGCCCTGTGAAATTAATTGCCATAAGGAAATACAAAATGTATTAAACCACTATTTCGTTTGTATGATTTCATCGAATGAAACTAAGTATAGCTGGGTTACATTAGTGCTTAGATAGTAGACTTTCAAGCAACACAGGTTTTATAGTAAGTAGTAACATTGATTCAGTAGGTTGTACCTTCCCTTCTGAGTGCTATGCTGGCTATAGGGATGTTAAATATCAATTAATTGAATAGTCGAGGAACCTCATGAATTCTTATCAGTTAGTCAACTATTCTATAGTCCCTGGGGCCGGGGATGGCAGCCGCTATATCAGAGGCAGCAGTGCAGGGTGTCAGGCAGGAGCTGCCAGTTTAAATACCAGCTCCCCTTGTGGACCAGCTTCCTGTTGCCCAGTGCTGCTGCCTCTGATAGAGGCAGCAGAACAGGGGGCAGCAGCCCCTTTCTAAGGTGGGTCTGAGCTCCTGGACCCAGCATGAGCTGGAACTGAGTCAGACTGCCTGCCAGGCTCCTAATACACTTTAAATGCAGAGCCGCAGAAAGAGTGGGTTCTGGACCCAGGGTGAGACAGAATTGAGCTGGGCTGCTGGCGAGCATGCTAAAGAATGTACTGACAAGGTGGTGGGCGAGAAATGAGTGTTGTCTATTGCATTAACCTATAAATTTTTGCTTATCAGTTAATTGATTACTCAACTATACTATTGCATCCCTAGCTGGCCTCTTTCAAATGACATGAAAAATGTATGTTCTTAATATTAGACATTTTTCAGATTAATAAGGGAAATTTCAAAAGACATAAAGGCTGTGTCTACATTGGCATCCCTTTCCGGAAAAGGGATGCTAATGAGACACTTCGGAATTGCAAATCCGCGGGGGATTTAAATATGCCCCGCGGCATTTGCATTTACATGGCTGCTGCTTTTTTCCGGCTCGGGTTTTTTGCCAGAGAAAAGCACCAGTGTAGACGCGATTTTCTGGAAAATAAGCCCTTTTCCGGGAGATCCCTTATTCCTACTTGAAAGAGTCCCCTCTTACTGAAAGTAGGAATAAGGGATCTCCCAGAAAAGGGCTTATTTTCCGGAAAATCGCGTCTACTCTGGCGCTTTTCTCCAGCAAAAACCCCGAGCCGGAAAAAAGTGGCAGCCATGTAAATGCAAATGCCGCAGGGGATATTTAAATCCCCCATGGATTTGCAATTCCGAAGTGTCTCATTAGCATCCCTTTTCTGGAAAGGGATGCCAATGTAGACACAGCCAAATGGTAATTAGGTGCCCAGCTCTCTTTGATATTCAAATGTCATTAGGAGTCCAACTGATCTTTGTGCCTTTAGAAATCTCTGCGAGTGCCACATGTTATTCTACAGATTTGCAAAGTATGATTCCTGCTGCCATTATTTCAAATGAAATAGAAAAGTACAAAAAATCAGTATTGACATCAGACTTCAGATACAGTATTATTATTATTGAGCAAGTACCCTTTGGAACCTCAGAAGTAGTTGCATTTCAACTGTGTATAGTCTCTGATCCTGTGGATCCTTCCTCCTGAAAACCTCTGTAGAGTTCCATTGACTTCAGTGGGAGGGGACTCTGCATGAATTTAAGCAATCATAGTGAAGATATGATTGCGTGATCAGGATGATAACCTGGTTGCCAGGATTGAAATTTATATTATAATGGTAATGGACTTCATAAATACTGGCCACAGTTTGCTATGTAGCTCCCTTGCTGCTATGTTAGGTCATACGTTTTGGAAGTACCCCTGTAACAAGTCTCTTTTCAAAAGAGCAACCTACCACAAGATTTAAAACATGAGCAGTTGAAACAGATGGAACAGATGGAATCTGTTTTGAAGGCAATAATGCACGTGCACATCCAAGGTCTGATCAAAAGCTGATTAAAGACAATGGATCCTGTGAAGATACCGTTCCAAGTAATGCAAGCTACATAACATCTTACTGAACCAAATAATGTATGAAAAAAATCACTTTAAAGAAAAACAATAATAGCACCAACCATGGCAGAGCATTTCATTTCATTGATGGTACTTTTGGTATCTGAACAACCAGAATCATCCCTTGAAGTGGATTAAATGTATTTGTGCCATACAGCCTACATTTGCTCAAAGTGTAAATATCTGAGGAAAGTAATAAGTGCCCAGTCCTGATTCTACTTACATTACCAGTAGTTGTGACATTAGCTTAATTAGAAATTAGAAATAAGAAATTAGCTTGATTAGAAATAAGATCTGGCTCTATCATTTTACCAAAGTGCAGTTGACATGAAAGCACAGCAAATGCCTTTGTTTGGGAAACCAAGCTTTGACAACAGCGTTCTGGAATAGAATGTCTAGACTGATCTCTTACGTGGGAAGTTGTCTCACTGAAGATCCATCTGCCATTGAAGACTTTGTGCGGATCATAGGCTGGTATAAATTGGTGTTATGACAGTTTACACCAGCTGAGGATGTTAACGCTACTCACTACCCCCCCACTATTCAACGACAAGTTGAGTTGCAATTTTTGCATGTTACAAAGTATTGAGCCTATTTGGGGCTTTAGTTTCACTCTATCCAAATTAACTCTAAATAAGTTCCTCATTAGCTGTAAAATTATTAATTACACAACACTGAGTACAAAATAACTAATGCAAGTAAGCACTGAAATAAGCCTACTAGAACATAAAGAACCAACTGGAAAAAAATGACCCTGAAGCTGCAAAAATGTAAGCGAGCAGAGATTAGGTTATCGTAATTTTAGCCAACCACATTCAATGCATCTGACTTCATTCTAGATAGATATTGTAACACATGAAATGATACAGAATAAGGCAAGCACATGATTCTGATCCAGTACTAAAATGTCTGGTCTGAGTTATAAATGCCAAGCTAAAAAAATTCTTCTCTGTTTAATGTAGCAAAGAAAAACAAATGTAGGGGGGAGTTTAATGGTTGTCTATATATAAAAATCTTAAGTGATATATGCATATCTGTCAAGTTACTATTTTCAGTTCAGCTCTGAAGATAGGAGAGGAGGGCATTAATGGAACTTAAGTATCCACAAATTCAGAACAGATGTCAGGAAGCACTTTTTCATACAGAAAGCAGCAAATATGTGGATTGATCTCCCAGACAAGTTTGTTAAGACAAAAAACAGTGTGGGTTACTCAGGACACAAGCAATTTAATACTATCCTGGGGGGAAATAGAGCACCAAAAAGGATTGCGCCATGATTTTTCAAAATCCCATATGTGCCTGAAGTTATCCTTCTAGAAATGTATTGCAACCAGTTTATTTAAAAAATTCTCTGTTATCTCTTCACAAATAGAGCACATTTCAGCTGCGGCTCCCATGACTTTAGATACAATACAACTTAACCTGGTTCAGATTTTAGCAAGCCTATATAGCAGGGCTGGCCAAATTGTGGCTCATGAGCCACATGTAGCTCTTTGACCATTAAATTGCATCTCACTAGACTTCTCTGCCTCTCCATTCTCCAGTTAGCAGACTGGGGGTGAAGAGAGCTCAGCACATCTGCCTTGCAGAGAGGTGGTGAATTAGGAGCTTCTTCCCAGTGGGGACGAGGGTCTCAGAGCTTCAGCTCTGCAGGGGGCACCAATCAGGGCCAGGGGATTCAGCAGGAGTGGGGCTGAAGCCCTAGGCCTTGGCTCCTGGCAGGTGTGCTCCAGCTCTCCATTTTCTGCAAATTATCATATGCAGCTTGGAAGGCCAGTGAATTTGGCCACTCACCCCCCTCTGTAGAGTAAATTATAACCTTCTGATGGTCTATTTAAATGAGTCTGCACAAGAGACCCACAAGGCACAGCGGGGCCAGCAAACCACCTGGAAACAAGAATGCCACTCTTGTGTGTAGTAACACTCCTCCAGGGCAGCAGTGCACATCAGTAATCTACCCAGCAAGATGTAGGACTGGTTTATAAGGAAGAAGGTGTGTCAAAGGAAAATCAGCTTCATTACACGCTCTTGCTGATAGGTGCA
The DNA here is from genome assembly GCF_052426305.1 of Pelodiscus sinensis. NCBI lineage: Eukaryota > Metazoa > Chordata > Testudines > Trionychidae > Pelodiscus > Pelodiscus sinensis. The sequence continues at coordinate 160,955,440 of NC_143053.1, forward strand.
CATTTGTACAAAAGTCCATGCTGCTTGGGCATTAGGTAAGAAAAGCTCAACGCTGCCTCATGCATTTTTAACTCATGCAGTAGAGGATGTGTCCTTTAGAGCTTGTATCATTATTGGTAATGTTCTGTAGCAGGTGTGCTTTCTGCATATCATCTACTTGCACATCACTAGGGACATGGTGATTTTCCCCATCCTGCTCTTATTGTTCATTTGTCCTTGTCCCCGTTGCTCAGCATTTTCCTTACTACCAAGCAAGGAGGCTCTGCTGAAAACCCTTTGCTACCTTAGAAGTCACTTTCCTGCTGTTTTATAATCTTATTTGCTCAGGTGAGCTATTCTGTGTGCAAAAGGCTGATTTTGATAGTTTTTAATTAGATAATTGTTTACCTGATGGACAAAATGTCTAGCTTTTTGCAGAATTACTAGAAACAACACACCTGTAAAGATCAATTAAAAGCCATATCTATTTTGTATGTTTAAAAAAAGATACATATTGAATCAGGGCTGCTATTTTCATATTTTTAGCTACTTGCATGAGATTTGGGGAGGGGGAACAGGGGACGCTGAGGGAAAGAATTAGCTGTATGAAGAATTGTCTGATACCAATATCTATTTTGTATCTTAAAGCCAGCTCTATCAAATTTCCTTTATTCTTAACTGTCTGAAACAGAGCCTCATGTTCAGTTCTTTTCCAAAGAATCTATTCTGCTGTTTTACTGTACAAATCCTATTTAATTGGGATAATTAGATTCTTGTAATGCCTCTGTGTATATATGCTTAACTTACAAGTGATTCCAGATGGCTGTCTGTTAAGATGTCCATAGTGAATTAGTTTCCTGCAGATGCAGAAGCTACACAGTAGTGCCCCAAAACTTTATTTTGGATTAAGTTGCCTTTTTTTTCTTCAGTGTTGTTTTGATGGGAGCATTTCTTCTCTCTGGCAGAGAGGTAGGAATATTTGTGTGCCCCAGCAAAACTAGAAGTGTTTTATACAACGTCCATTCTGAGACAACATTTTCTTTCCATCTCACTTCTCCTTCAGACTTTTCACTTTTGCATATATGTAGGATAGTACAGAGCTGCAGATATTTGAAAGGCTTTATGTAGTAGCTCTGATTGGACACCCCTGTTCCTTTTGGAGACTGAGAAGGTGTTTTCCAATTTCCAATACTTTTGTCTTATAAGTGGGAGCCTTGAAATAACCATGGACACAAGAGAGGTGTGTTGGGTCCTGATTCACTTAAGCATACATTTAAATGTTATAGAATTCAATGGGAATTAAGTATTTGCATAAAGTTAAGCTCATGCTCTAGTGCTTTGATGACTCAGGGTCCTACACGCCATCTTAAAGGCCTACACCTGAACTCTTTTGGAAAACCAAGCCTATGTCCTTCATTAAAAGTTGGAGGATTTGTGTTTTTGATATAGTTCCAAAGTCTTTTTCATTTTTGGTTCTTTGCCAATTACACATTATGTTTCAGAGAAACAAATATATAAGTGCAGATGGTTTTATAGCTTCTCAAATACTTTATTGTAGTAGATTAGTTTCTTTTAATTGTACAGGGATTCAGTTATGTATGACTTCTCTTTTTTCTTCAGGAAGCCATCTATACATCTCAGTGGAGTGAGGATTAAATAGAAGTTCTGGGATTTCGTATTAATGACCTAAAATCTCTGTTCAGATTAACTTCCTGATTTGTAGCAGGCCACTTTACCATAGCCAAAGCCAGACCAAACAAACCTTTTGGTTTATTTTTCCTTTACAGAAATGTTAAATCTATAATGTAAGTCTACCGACTCCTCCTGAGACAGGCCATCAAAAAAATTATAAAAAGTAAACATTGTGAATCCCACTTGACAGTCTCTCATTTGCTCTTGTCATTTTTGTCAAAGGCCACATTTTTCTACTAGTTTTTTTCAGGGTTATTTATTTTAAAAAACGTTATTCTTCCTTTGACCCTTTCCTCCCTTTTTATATGTTTATGCTGCTGACTGAAAGGAACTGGAGGAAGGCCTTGTGTTCTGCCCCTGATCCCTAGGGAGGTTATGTTCTGTTTTCAGATAAAGACTTGATAAACCCTTTAATGACCCAGGAAAGACGGGGGGGGGAGGGGTTGTTTTTGTTTGTTTTGGGGGCGGTGGCAAGAGAAACAGATGGAAATAGAAAAACAGAATATATGTAGTGTGAATTAAAATAAAATCAGCACAAAGGACACAATGCAGGGGAAAGAAAGCTGTAAAAATAATAAAATGAACAAAGATTACTGATTGGGTATTATTTCCTGCAGAATAGCAATCAAAAAGCTCACCAAAGAGAGAGCGTGCAGTGTGCATAAAACAGGGTAATACAGGTTGGACCTCCCTGGTCTGGCACCCTCAGCACCTGAATGATCCTGAATGAAGAATTTTGCTGGCCCATGGGAGGTTATTTCTGCCCCTCACCTCTGCCATCGGCACCCCCAGCCATGGTCTGGTTGCCAGCATCCTGGCCAGCTGCCCCCGTGCCACCAACCCCTCTGCGCACAGGGCTCCCGGCCCCAGGTGACAGCCCTGCTGCCTCACGGTTCCCCAGGTAGTTGCGCTGCCGTGGCTGAGGTTCAGTTGTGCCAACAAGCAGCTGCCCCATGACTGGGCCCCAGCCCCGCTGAGCAGCCCTGCTACTTCACAGCCCCTCCAAGCAGCTCTGCCAGGCAGCAGTGGAACTCCTCACTCCCAGCCCCACCGCTGGGCAACTCTGTTGTCAGGCTCTTGGCTCTGTGGGGCAGTACCACTGTCTCCCAGTCTCACTGGGCAGCTGCACAACCAGGTGGCAGTGTTGCTCCTGGGCTCCTGTCCTGCTACTGGGAAGCCCCACTGCCTCCCAGCCCCACTGGGCAGTATCGCCACTGAGCAGCAGTCCTGCTGCCGGGTTCTCAGTTATGCCATCGCAGGGCAGCCTCGCTACTGGGCTCCAGCCCCATCCTCCACTGGGGCACTCTGGTCCTGGAACATATGTAGTTCTGCTGGATCATGGATGTTGCTGGACCAAAGAGTCCCAGTTCAGAAGAGGTTCAACCTATAGCCCAAAGAGCAGATATGTAGCAGTGAGCCTGAGTAGCTGCCCACCCCCAGCACTGTGTACATACACACACATGTGCCACCTTAACCAGGAACACAAATTCAGGGGGTAGGAACTAAGAGACAAAACAGGTGCGGGGGAAGGAAGGCAACACACACACCAGTCATCACCAGCTCTGCTACTGTTTGAGGTGGCCATGAAGAATAGTGGAGCAGAATGGTTCTGGGTGCATGTCTGGCTTCAGCACCATCCTACACTTCAGGATGATGTGGCTCAGACCAGATGGATGTGAGGAAATGCTGGATGCATCCTCCCGCTTGCTGTAAGAGGAAGCACCATGTGCCCTTGGCTGGTGTGTACTGCTGAGTCTGGAGAGGGAGAAATGCTCCCAGGGAGGGGAATTGTGATAGTTGTTTCCTCTTGCTGGCACTTGTTGGAGCCACGTGGAAAGATCCAACTTTGCAGTTTGTGCCTGGATTAGGAGGCTCCTGACTCTCTCTTTCCCCCACCATCCCTGTCAGAGCACCTGAGCACCACAGAGCATTAGATTAGCTTCATTAAATTACATATACAAGATCAAAGTAACCTGAAATATAATAGTTCTAGAAATTTGTAGGTAGATCATCACATTCTCTGTGTGTCTGTTTCTCTCTCTCTCTGGAGTGTGTATTTATACATACATAACCACTGGAATTCTTTTTATAGTGAAGTCATTTTTTTCATTATGACTTCGCTCTCTGTAGTTTGCTGTCATGAACTATAACTCATTGTACTTACTACTATAATTCTTTTGAAGAGTTTGGATCTTCAGTTTAACTGAACTATGAACAATTATGCTATAGAACATGGGTTCCCAAACTGGGGGGTGTGAAGAAATTCCAGGGAGGGGGGGCGCAAGGTGACCCAGCCACACACACACACGTCAATCCCATCCCAAGTTTTGCTGCTATTTTTTTGGGAGGGGGGGCGTAAGGGTTTCTCAAAAATCAAAAAGGGGGTGTGATGCCGAAAAGTTTGGGAACCAATGCTATAGAACATGATTACAGTTAAATTTCACAGGCCAGGTAACTATCTGTCACAAATATACTGGATTCTTACTATTCTAATATCAACATTAGTTTTAACTTGTGATTGTGTATTTTCAGGTCTTTTCTCCCAACTGAAAGAAAAACCCAAGTATAAACAGAAATATGCTGTATAAAAGAGCCTTACCTTTTGTCCTTTTTTGCTTTTAGAAATACAAATTGGTATTTCTTTTTCTTCATCCTGTTAAGCCTCCTGTTTCAAACCACAGGTTGGATTACATCCTGCTTTCAGATGCACATGTTTGAATCCCACTGACTTCAGTAGAAGCTGTGCATATGCAATTATCTTCTCCTGGTGGATTTTGTCCATTAGCTCTGTTCTGTGCAGCAATATAGGGATGGTGATTTTAGCTGTTCTGCGTTCTCATGAGTTTCTGAAAACAGAAAGTACTGTAGTTGGTTTTCAGCTCTCTGTAGGGCACGATATATCCCAAGTAATGTGTTATCTAGCTGTGATATACTATACACCATTAGGTGTCTATTATATTTATTTGTTCATTGCTGACACATAAAGGAGCACTTCTTTAGCCTTTATTATTGTTTTAGTATACTAGGTTACCTGAGTAAAGAAAAGTTTAGGGGAAATGTTCTCAAGAGTAGCTACAATAGGCAATCTAGCACACTGCTCAAAAGAGAGGTGTTTGAGGCATCTTACACTTCAGATTCTCAAGAAGATATAACATCAGATCTAATGGGATCATGGTCTAGGTTTCATGAATTCACTGGATAGAGGGATATATTTGGAAGATTGTATTAGTTTTGTCTGTGTTCAGATTATTTTAGGTGATCTAGGACACCACATCCATTTTGCTGACATTTATCACATGTAGTCTTCTGGAGTTGTGTGCATGTAACCAGTGCAGAATTTGGCCCACTATATTCCTATAGGCACTACATTACTTGGAAATATAAATAATTGTGGTGCCTTCAGTGCCATTGTAATGATAAGTTTCGGCTTTTTAATTGTGAATGAAGAATATATTTTTCCTTTGTGTATTGCTCCTGTCAGTGTTTATGGAAGTCATGTTGTGTAAATTAAGAAAAGAAAGAATATTTTTCTTGGATATTTAAACAAGTATAAAAGCAGGATAGAAACTGGTACTCAAGCTTTTATGCTACCATATGTAGCATCTTAAAAAAAGAAGGCTCCTACTCTAATGACAATAGAGTCAAATGCCACTTTTAACTAAAAACTTTCCAACTTTGATTATAACATTACAATATTAGTAACATTTCACAATTGAGTTCTTCCCATGTTAAATTTCAGATAATGTGTTGAGCACAATCAAGATGTTTCTTTTCTGGAAGAGAAATTTTTAAACACCAGTAATTTTAATCTGAAGATTCAAATTAGACAATCCCTTCTTTCAATGTGCCTCCATGGATTTTTAACTGTCATTAATTTATTATTGTTATAAAATTAATTTTCATTAAGAGCTGGTTAAACAGAAAATAAATTTGGTTTAGCCTCATTTAAAATGTAAAAATAGCCAGTGATTATAGTTGCTGCATGTACGCTATTATTGTACGGTCACATGAAAGCCGTTAAAAGCAGAATTGTGTGAAACATAGAGGACTTGCTTTTTGACAATTTGTGTGACATTTTCCTTTGTTTTTAGTACTCATGGGTTCAGCTCCTGCTTTTTTGCCTGTGCTACATTTTTTTTAAGGTTTTGGGTTAGAATGAATCTAAAACTCAGATGAAGGCCTGCCTAAAGTTGTTAAGTGAAAGCCACATGAAACTCTGACTTGTGAATGGTCTCAACAGGAATCCATCAATCAGAACAAATTCAATGAGGATTGCAAACTTTAAGGGTTTTTACAGTGAGGTTTGGGCTTTATTACCAAATATAAAACCATCTTCATATTGCATAGTATGGAGACTGAGTGAGAAATCATGCTCATTTCCTGGTACCAGGAATACACTCAGAGGGTTACAAAATGAAGTTTTACTCCAACTGAAAGTGGCCTTTGGATTTTGCAGGACTGACCCCATAAATGGTTCTGCAAGGTAATACTAGATTCTACAATCTGCAAAATGTTTTGTGCTCCACTAGATTTAATGTCATTCTAATGAACTGTTCTGGCTGAACACAGACTGTCAGCAGTAGAGTGACATAATGATTTGAAATTGGTTTCTATGGGCATAAAGACTGCATTGTTAAATGAGCAGATATGCCGTGCTGGAGGTTGTACATAGGACTGTTGGTTGCTATGCTTTCCTCAGATTGAAAAAAACTACACACATTTTAAAACAGACTGTTGTTGGAAAAGAAATTATTGTTAATCTTACTTTTTTAAGATACTAGAAGGCTGCTTTGTGGAAAGGCCTAATTGGTAAGTGCAAATTCCTAGGCTTTTTATCAGCAAAACACCAGCATCACCCTAAATCCAATAACTGGGGAGAAAAGAATCTTAACATGATTTCTTTATTTCTTTTTCTTCATGTAAGTTCAAGGGTACAGATTACTTTTTCAGCAGGAAGGTTCTGCCGTCAACAGCTATACCTTTTCTCTATCTGAAAACTGCTTTGGTTTTGGTGATTTGGGGGAGGATCTCCTTTTCTTTCCTGCTCTATTCTTATTCACTCTGTATAGACACTGGAGACCTAACACAGGCTGCCTTCATGGAGCAGGAATCCTTTTATCACTGGAGGGTGGGGAAAAATTTGTCATCTTTATAAAGGGCATCACGTGGGATCAAAGGGACGGGAACGATGTGTTTCACACTGTTGTTGCCTGGGACAATCATTTAGGGCATGTTATAACCCATGTCACATTTGAATCCTGGTTTCCAGAGACGAATAGCTTAGAGCTCTCTGCCACCCACTCCTTGTAATTCTTTTTTTAAAAGTGGCTGGGTCTTACTGTACACTTACACCCACAGCTTTACCCATGAGTTTTTATTGTGATTGTTAAGACCAAAGAGATCCTCAGCTTTGTGAAGACCAGTGGTGACAGTCCAGCCCACTGTCAGAACTTCTGGGCCTTGGGGCAGAATAGAAAATGCCTCCTCCTACCCCATGATCAGTCCACCTGATGTTTGGGTTGTGCGCTGGTAGAATGTTCCCTCTTATTTTTGTCGTGTATGAAAGCAATACATTTTATGTGAATTGAAGTATGAGTATATGTGCACCACCAGTAGAAACACAAACCCTAGATATCTATTATATATTTGAGGAAAATTTTGTGTATCTGTCTGTGCATCTGTTTGTTCAAGGACTCCTCTTAAATGGTAAGAGGTAGGACCAGCAAATTTATTGTTCAGCTTCTTCCTATCATTACTTAAGAAAGAACAATGAGACGTGCATGAAATGTGTTTGTTTCTGGTTGAATGGAAAGGAAGGGGTTATGATAACAGGGACAGTTATACTCCTGAATGACAACGGTGGAGGGGAGCAAGCGTGGGGGATGGTTATACATGCAACAAGGAGGCAGCAAGGGCCCCAGCCTTGGGGAGCAGCAGCTGGTCAGGCAATGTGGCCTATGCCATCTTGGCCTGACCCCCCGGAGCAGTAGCCAGCCACCCTCTTCCTCCCCACCCCCAAGCCCACACACACCTCCCAATCCTCTGCCCTGACCCTTACCCCTTGCTCTGAGTCCCAGCTAGCATCTGGATACCTGTGGCAGCCCTGGCTAACCATCAGCAGCCAGGAGCCGGCAGCAGCAGGGTCAGGAGTTTGCAAAACCTGGGCTGGGCGCATGCAGCAGCGGGACTGGGAGCCCATGACAGCCCATAGCAGTGGGGCAGGAAGCCAGTGGCAGCGGGGCTGGCATCTGGCAGCCCCATCTGCTGCTGGCAGCTTGCAGCAGCAGGGCCAGGAGCCTGTGGTAGCCCTGGACAGGGCTGGCGGTATGGGAGCAACTCCACAGCCGGGCCAGAGACAGGGGGCATGGCTGGGCAAGAAGCTGAGCTGGCAGAGGGAAGGACTGGTGGGCCAGTGGCAGGGGACCTCCCCTCATCTGGCAAATTCTCTAGTTCGGGACCAGTCAGATCCTGAGAGTGCCAGTCCAAGCAGTCCAACCTGTAGCTATCTTATAGCATACTAAGCTGTAGCGTTTGGACTGTTACAGTGTTATGCTGTAAATAATTTTAATGAACATGACCATGATTCTATAACAAGCTATTGGGGACTCTTACACAACATGGACAATATTCTGGTTACGGCATGAGGCTGAGGGATTTGAAATGCTCAGACAGTGCGCGTAACTTCCAGTGGGAATGTCTTACCACTTTCATGAAAGGGAATCCAACGAGTACTCTAAAGAAAACATGAGTAATGGCATTGTTGGAAAGTATTGGCAGACAAAGAATACTGCAGATGCATGAAGCTATAAATACACACCCAGTTTTCAGTAAGTGCAGCTTGTACAATTTGTTATCAAAAGCCTGAGCTATACATTTAGCTTTCTCAGTGTTTATTTGTACTCTCTTAGGGTATGTCTACACTACCACCCTAGTTCGAACTAGGGTCGTAATGTAGGCAACCGGAGTTGCAAATGAAGCCCGGGACATTTTTAAATGTCCGCTTGTGCGGACTCCGTGCCGCACGGCTACACGGACTAGGCACGGAGTCCGCACTAGCGGACATTTAAAAATGGCGGCGCCCGGCAAGATGCAAATGAAGCCCAGGAAATTCAAATCCCGGGCTTCATTTGCAATTCCGGTTGCCTACATTACCACCCTAGTTCGAACTAGGGTGGTAGTGTAGACATACCCTTATATTGTAACACAAGATTTTAATAATAATTGTATATATGTTTTACTAATTTTATTCTAAAGGGCTGCTTCCCTCATTCTCTTGTAGGGTGGTACAAAAATGTACAAGTAGAGAGCAGTTAAAACATAATCTAATAAATGTTAATACAATGAACACAAATAATATTTTTTAAAATAACATAATCATAATCTTGTGCCTCAAACCATCCTTTGTTTCTTTTGTCACATTTGCATTTTTTTTTAAAGCTTGGGAGAGGAGGGAGACACAATTAGAGCATACAAAGCTTAATGCCAAAATTTTCTTAGGAACTTTCATTGTCAGATGCTGAGATTTTGACATTGAAAATGACTGAGTTAGTGGACATATTTCATTTTTTACTCCCATTCTGATGTTGGCCATTTTTCAGTGGTACTACCTTGGTCTGCAGACTCCTAAAAATTCATAAAACAACAAGACCTGAGTCAGGATCCTCTGTGGTGTTGGAGAGAGTGGTGTTGGCAGCTTAGTACAGAACACGCTTCCTTTTGAACCCATTGGCTACGTCTAGACTGGCATGATTTTCCGCAAATGCTTTTAACAGAAAAGTTTTCTGTTAAAAGTATTTGCAGAAAAGAGCCTCTAGATTGGCACAGACGCTTTTCTGCAAAAGCACTTTTTGCGGAAAAGCGTCCATGCAATCTAGACGCACTTTTGCGCAAAAAAGCCCCAATCACCATTTTCATGATCGGGGCTTTTTTGTGCAAAACAAATCTGAGCTGTCTACACTGGGCCTTTTGCCCCAGGCATCCCCAAGTTAGCCGCTGCTGAAACTGACCAGCGGCTGACTACAGGAAGCCCGAGGCACAGTTGCTCTGCCCTGGGCTTCCTGGAATCAGCTGTTGATCAGTTTCAGCGACAGCTGACTTGGGGACGCCTGGGGTTCTTAAGTTGAATCTGTATGTAAGTCAGAACTGGTGTCCAGATTCAGCTGCTGTTGAAACTGATCAGTTTCAGCAGCGGCTGAATCTGGATGCCAGTTCCGACTTACATACAGATTCAACTTAAGAACAAACCTACAGTCCCTATCTTGTACGTAACCCGGGGACTGCCTGTATTACATCTCAACAAAAAAGGACAAGTCAGAGATCTATAGAATCCCTTATGTAGACACTGTTTTGTAATAGGAAGATTGCAATAATATCTAGGTTTTTATAGTGGGAATAAAATAATAAGTAAAGCTGAAAAGACTCATAGCTCAATGTAAGTCTGATCTTAATGTAACTTATGATCTGAAACAGACAATGAAAGCTGTCTCTGGAATTACCATTCAGAGTTTGCTTAAACCCGTATTTCTTTTCTAATGTCATTTTCCTCTCTTTTGGAATGATCAGATTTATCATACAACAGATTTGTTCAATTAAACCATTGCTTCATAAAAGTTGGATCTAGGACAGTTCTAAGTTCATCCCCAGTGCACAATAAATACATGTTTGCTTCATCAAATCAGCTGTACAATATTTTATGTGATGGGAATAGGCAGAACATTATAGGAATATAATTTCAGTAGGCTTCTATATATGCATCTTCAAAATCTCTTGGGGTGCATATGCACTCATGCAAACTCCCAGAATTTCTGTGCTCACACCCAATAATTGTATGTGAAAAGGCTGATCTACAAATTAAAAAGAATAAGCTTAGAAATTGTCTGCATCTGTTTTTGTAAGTCCCATGTAAAGGTGACCTTTGAGGGTATGTCTACACTGCATGGCTATTTCAGGATACCAAAATAGCTACCCCGCATCTACACAAGACTCCCATTATTTTGAAATAACGGGTGCACTATTTTAGCAGACCAGTAAACCTCTTTGCACGAGGGATAAGGGATGGCTCGAAATAGTGCGTTACTTTGAAATTTGACGCAGTGTAGATGTGCCAAATTTCAAATAAGCTATTTCAAAATAGATTCAAAATGAGATATGCATATTGTGTATCTTATTTTGAGTTTAGGGTTCTGTGTAGTAACTGTAGAAACCAATGATGGAGAACTTGTGCTTGGCAGTGCAGTCTGGAGAAGCACCATAGGTTTCAAAGGTCTCATCTAACTCCAGGTGGAAGATGATAGCAGTCTCTTCACCTGTCCTCATGAGCCAGTTGAGCTGTAAACAAAATAGGAAGGGCAAGAAGAACTTCTACACCTGTGTTGTGGAAGCTGAAGGAGAGAACTAGAGTGGAACAGACTGAGTAGCCTTCCTTTGCGTTATTGGATGGGAAGATCAGAAAAGCTGCCTTTGTTGAGGAGCATTCCTACATCAAAGTTCCAAGTGGAACACAACAGATGAAGGGATCTGCTCCAACCAGCTTAGAATGGAGGTGGGGTTTTTTGACTTCGGTGTAGCTGCAGGTTCAGTAGGTGCATACATAGTGGCTACGTCTAGACTGGCCCCTTCTCCGGAAGAGGCATGCAAAGCAGGCAAGTCAGAATAGGGAAATCCACAGGGGATTTAAATATCCCCCGCGGGATTTAAATAAACATGGCCGCCGTTTTTTTTCCGGCTTGGGGAAAAGCCGGAAAAGAGCGTCTAGACTGGCGCGATCCTCCGGAATAAAGCCCTTTTCCGGAGGATCTTACTTGCAAGTAAGAATAAGAGATCCTCCGGAAAAGGGCTTTATTCCGGAGGATCGCGCCAGTCTAGACGCTCTTTTCCAGCTTTTCCCCAAGCCGGAAAAAAAGCGGCGGCCATGTTTATTTAAATCCCGCGGGGGATATTTAAATCCCCTGTGGATTTCCCTATTCTGACTTCCCTGCTTTGCATGCCTCTTCCGGAGAAGGGGCCAGTCTAGACATAGCCAGTAAGTGAGAATTTTGCGCCAACTCTTGCCAGTATAGAAATAATAGGTTTTACCTAAAGGTTACAACCTGGGCATTCTTTGGCTTGAGGTCAGCAAAGCACTTAAGCACATGTCTAACTTTGAATGAGTACATAGTTACATTGAAATCACTGGGGCCGCTTGCCTTGTTTAAAGCGTGACGTGCATTTAAGTACATTGCTGAAACAGGACTTCTCATTTTTGTTACCTAGTTGACAGAAATCTCATAGCAATAATTTTAAAAGACTAAACTAATGTAACCACGTTAGTGCTGCTGAATGCATCGCATAGGTAGGGGAAAATGCACTTCCAGTGTTGTCTAACCTATTTGGTACATCAGCAGTTTGGAATAATAGAAATGTAGGGCTCAAGAGGTCATCAAACCCAATGTCCTGCACTGAGGCAGGGTCAAATAAACGTTGGAGAATGTTGACATGCTAAGTGGTCAACATGGTGACTGTAAGAAAGCCCAGCAAAAGTGATTAATTTAGAAATGATACCAACAATATTATTTACTCAGTGCTTCAATCCTTGTGTTTGGTTCCTTTTCTGTAGCCCCGACTCCTCCCTTAAAGCTTGCATTTGAAACATAGTCACCTGACTATAAGGAAAATAAAATATGCCCCAATTTCTTGAAGTAAATATTGGTCCAAGGTAAATGGTAAGAGTGGTGTCAAAGGGTGCTCTGCTCACCACCAGGGGTGGCTCTTTCCAGCATCATCTGGGGATTAGCTATTCAAGTGCAGTATCCATCCTGTAGTTGCTCATGCCATCACTCTCCCCATGTTGCTCTCTTGGGGACTCAGCTGTTCCTTCTTCATGGCTTAGAGCTTCAGCCATGTCACAGTAGTCCTTCCTTCCTGGGGTATCGAAGTCTCTCAGAACCCACTGTCCAAGGCAGTCATTCCTCTCATTGCCTGTTAACCGGTGCCACTACCCAGTGGCTGGCAGGGGAACTAAGGCCTGCCCTCTACACTGGGTTCCAGCCCAAAGACCCTACAAGAGGGCAAGGTTTGCACAGTACCAAACCTTGCTGCTGTATCCCTGGGCCACTTCCTGCTTTATCTTCTCTCACTCTGAGCCTCTTTCTCTGCAGCCCCTTTCTCCTCTCTTATCCACCTGCGCTTCCTCTTTAATTATTGCTCTATGGCTTCTCCTCTGGGGCAGTTTATGGGCGCACCTTAACCCCTTCAGGCTTTGTATGGGGTGATATCCTCTCACAGGCAGATACGCACATCGGGGAGTCCCCCATGCACAGATTGTTGTTGTTGTTTGTATTGCAAAATCTCTTTGAGGCCAATATCATGCTAGGGGGCACCTTGGTGCCAAGTACTATGCGAACACATACAATGACGTAGTTCCTACCCTGGAGTTTATAATCTGGGAAACTGAGCAGAAAGGGAAACAGAGCCAAAGAGAAGAGCCTTAGTTCAATACTCAGTTCGGTCCATCAGACCAGGCTCCCTTCCCTTCCCCATGTCAGGTGGGGGTGGGGGAGGCTTAGTCATCATTTTGGCACTGACCTCCCTCCCCTTGAGTTTGATGGAGACTCTCTGTGAGGTCCAAGGTGGAAAGGACCAGAGACTAGATGGGCCAGAGGAATGCATTTCATCTCCCCACCGTCTGTGTAGGGATTACCTTGAAAGGGACTATATCCTTAAGCTGTGTTGCATTTCCTCTTCTGCTTAACCCTGAGAGGGGCCCCTGGGAAGTCACACCTGGAACTATGTGACCAAGGAGCCTGGATGGGGGCCAGGTTGCACCTTTTTCTAAATGGGGTAAATCCTGTTCTCTGATGGAGTAGTGTGGGAAAGCTCCCACAAGAAGATCCTCCCAGGGATTTTTCTCAAGGAAGTGTCCCATCTTCCTTAGATCTCTACTCCGGAGGAAGCAGTTTGACACCAAAGCTTTTAAAGGTAAATCTTTCCAGATAGTAAACAGACTGTGTCAGCAAAAGCACAAACCATTTTAATCATTGCCATTCTCTTCACAATAAAAATGAAGGCAGTGGGAGGTGAGAATGTGGAAGAGTAGAGTTGTATGATATCAGTGAAAACAAAACAACATTTCATCTCTGAAAGTGGTTTGTAAATTTGAAGCCCCAGGTTGTGGATCTCATGGTGAACAGGCTATATCTGGTAGGTATTATGAGGAAGGGTGATATAACATATTGTTTATGTGGTTAAATAGTGCTATTTAACTCCCACCTGTTTCAAAGTCTTTCTATACTATGCCAATGGAAGAGATTTAGATAATGAGACCTCTTTGCTGTTATCTGTGGGGGGGCTGAAAACTGGATTTGTGGAGCTTAATGTATGAATCTCTCTAGTGCCTGAAAGAACTCAAGATTGATAGCTCATAGGTTGAAGAAGACTCATATATATGGTATTTAAAACTAGCCGCTGAGTGGAGAGGGGAGAAGCAATCCTGTGTAAGGTTGGGTTACAACTGCAAAATAGTGATGAATGTATTTGAAAATCAGACATAATACTTCAGTCAACAAGGGGAGTACAGCATACCTGCCTATGATGGGAAATTGAAAATCTTGGCATTTTCCCTTTGGCTGCTTACTGGAGTTTTCCTCCTATCTCCTCTCCAATTTCTCTCTCCCATTAAAAATATAATTAATCATTTTATACTTTAATCTCTCAAATCAGGAAAATAATCTGTTGCTGATATTCAGTGAGTTCTGAGATAAGTGAAGGTGAAAGTTCAAAAAAGTATTTTCTCTGTGGTCTATCATGGCAGGGCTGATCTGTATTCCTCCTCAGATCCTTTTGAGGCCATGTTCATAGTTGTGCTCACTCTAGCAATGGTAATTATGATGCTGATGTTCTAGCAACAAAAGTCCTGAGGTTTTAGAGCATGGGAAATCTCCCCAAAGTCTAGGTCTCAGGCTAAAGTCCTGAGATAATACAGGTCTGATGTACACCTGAGTTGTTTTTTCTATAGAAAATTCCGTGTGTACTAATAGTTAATTCCCTTGAGGGTGGAAAACTTCCATGGAACCATTTTTCCACTTCTTTCCAAAGTCCTTTCTGGGAGTGTGTAAGATCTGTTTGACTTTGTAAATGAAGCATGTTTTCTCATGGGGATTATATCAAAATAAATAGGTCTGTAATCCTAAAAGGATACCAGAATTCACTGTGGAATGTGTACCTAATTAAGCCTTTGGAGGTCAGACCTGATACAAAGAAAGCAGAAGTGGATACTCTCAATAAAAAGAAGTACAATTGATAAAAAAAAAACATTGGATTAGGGGGGTGGTTTGTTTGTTTTCACTTTTTTGAGGAAAAAAATCAACAAAACCCAAGACACTTTGAAAAAAAAAAGCATTTATGTAACTGTTTTGCCCGAGCATTTTAAACCTTTACAAACCTTGCATTAATTAAGTCTCTAATAGCCCTTTGTGGGAGTAAGTACTAGTATACACCTTGCTCAGCTGGACAAACTAAGTCACAGATAGGATTAGTCTCTTACCCAAGATCACACTGGAGTTGGTGGGAGAGTTGGGGAAAACAAAAGTTTTGCTAGTCACTGACTCTAATTACCTCAAGACTCCATTTTAATTTGTTTCTTTGCCTCTGGACATTTTTGGGGGCATAGCCAGTTATCCGAGTTCAAGAGCTGACATAGAAAATGTTGATCTGTTATTACCTGTCTGTGATTAATTACTGGATATCTCCTCCATTACTGCATGCAGGAACCCATATAGGTTTTGGTTACTCTGAAGCAGGGGTGCCCAAACTTTTTTCAAAGGGGGCCAGATTTGATGAAGTGAACATGCGTGAGGGCCGACCATTTTGCCAGACATTCTTTGAACCATTCAAATTAAATGCAAATTAACTATTTTATGCAAAGTTTATTGCAAACGGCATACTTTTCATTTCGTCACATGGATGACAAATCTAAACAGGTGTTAAATCACTCTGCCTTTCATATCTGAAGGCCAGATAAAAAAAAATCTAGGAAGCTGAAATATATGTCAGGAACATTGTAAAGTACATTACATATTATTGGCAATAAAGGTTGTCTATCAACTTTTAAGTTCAAAAAATATGAACAGGAACATAACACCAAGTATACATGTTGTGTCCAAATATATTTATAACTGATTTAGACCAACTGACATTAACTGAGATTTTACAATGTATTCATCTCAATACATATGGATTCGTTGGGGGCCATAAAAGATAGATATTGCCAAATTACCTGGGGGGCCGTATTAAACCAGAACACGGGCCGCAATTGGCCCGCGGGCCGGACTTTGGACATGCCTGCTCTGAAGAGTTCCTTCGGTTTTGCAACTTTCAAATGCCCCACATGTACCAAATATCTCTCTTGTGGGTGCCCTTTGAGAGAACTGTAGGTGGACTTTGATTTATGTAGCAAGCAACTTTTTCCATTTGCAAGCTGACATGTTCATGGTTTTCTTTTGGGGGGTGTCAATATAGGTCAAGTGTGTGACCTTGCCAAATCAAACAAGACACTGTGGAGAAAAAAGCCAAGCTTCCAGGTGGCAGAGAAATGTGAACAATACATTTTTTTATTTCTTAGAGCACTCCAATTTGTTACTGAGCGTTCTTTTTCTAACAGTTCCAATGATTTCATATTAAACAACTTGTTTTATTGTTTCATGGGTGTTTTTTGCACAGGGGTTTGAGTGTATTTAAATGCACTGAAGTATAAAATATCTTCTGAGATGATATAACTTTCCTTTTACGGTACTATCAAAGGGCTCTGTAATCCCAAATGAGGCAGCAAAGAGTTTTGCTTGTGTCAGGAATGTAGGAATAGGCTCATGTGTTAGATGTCATAATGCTTAGTGGCTATATGTGATGGTGCTTTCTACTTTCAAAGAGTTCTGTGAACATTAACTAACCCTTCATGACACCTCTCTGAGGTAGGTAAGCACAGTATTAGCCTCATTTTATCAGACAGAAAACTCTGCAGCAGAGAATTTAATAAGGCCACAGAAAAAGTCTCCAGTACAGCTAGGTTTAAAATGTAAGTGTCTGACTGTATTTCCTCATTCTTTTCCTTAGTAAATTTATTGTAGAATTAAGCATCACAACATGCAATGTATAAGGCTGCATTTATTTGTAGGCCATACTAATACGTTTTGGTTTCTAATAGCTGTTAGATGGAGCTGTAAAATGAATAAATAAGCAAATCTCTGCTGCTTTTTACACGGCCATGAATCCACACATGTTATATCTTAATTTAGCCTAATTTTAATTTTGTAAAATTCACTGAATTCCTATTATTATCTTAAAAATTTAGTATGCTAAATGTCTATAGACAATTTGGTTTGGAAAATTCCCCTTACAAATTATAATTTGATGAGGAGCATTTTCATAGGAAGTGACAAATAGCTGTAGTAATTGTAGGTTTGGATTATAGTGGAATAGGCCTTATTTTGCCTGCAATATCCTAGCAACTCCTTTGGGGACTTCTGAAAATGTGTCAGTTTTTCTTTATTTTGTCAATCAAAATGTGTGTGTATGTAAAATTAACCTAGAAATTGTTCAGTATTACTATACTGACTAGCATTTGCTATATGTACCAGGAATAAACAGTCCAGTAGAATGAGTGTTAAGTATGAAGTATTTGGAGGGAAATGTTGCCTGTGTAAAACAACTTTGGTGTTATCTGTTGGGTACAGTGAATTCTAATGGCACTTTTTGAGTGTTTGAAAATTCATTTCAAACACTAAGCTTCTGAAAAAAAAATCTCCATTCTGAGACATATGGATGTGTTTGGTTCAGAAATTGGTAGTACTATACATTTTTATAAAATGTAGTTTTTTTCTTTTTATGCTTATTTTGTGACCCTAAAAATGGTGCCACAAAGTGTATTGTTTTGAAAATGTAGTCACTGACAAACACCAGTATTTCAGCAGATGATACCATTATTTTCAGATACTGAAGTAAAACCAAAGCAGCCTTTTGGGCATTTTAGCAAAGTAGGTTTTTTTTCCCCCAAACAATGTGAGGTGATAATAAACTCCAAGTAAAGAAAGTTAATGTGTATCTGGAGCTGTTAATCAATTAAAAGTTTTAAAATATTTTTATTAATCTGTATTTATTCATGACAAATCTAGTCTTTGTTTTCTGTCATTTTAGCAAAAAGTTATCAGGCTCTTCTTATATAAGTGAAATTCTTACATACTTTGCAAGCATAGCACTATCTGTACTTTGTATTTTTCATTCCTTTCAATCTGCCTACCATCCTTTCAAAACAATTATTAACATAGGGCACATCTATACAGCAGGAATAAATCAGAAATAAGCTACGCAACTTGAGCTACATCAATTGTATAGCTTAAATCGAAATAGCTTATTTCGGCTTTTGGTGCTGTCTACTCAGCAGGAAGTCTGAGGTAGAGCTCTCTTACTCTGACTTACCTTACTCTCCATAAAATGAGGGTCACAGGAGTTGGAGTAAGAAGTCCTCCATCTTGACATCAATTCGACATTATGTGAAAATAACTGCTTGCCGTTTAGACGCAGACTATGTTATTTCGGAATAATGTCAGATATTCTGCAATAACACTGCTGTGTGGAAATTAGCCATACTGAAACATACTGCCTTTTTGCAGGTCAAAAAGTTTTTCTTGAACAATATATTTTGTCTATATTGTTGCATAGTCTTTTAGTTAACAAATGTTCAGAGTTGAATGCTCCAATATAACTAAACAAATAAGGCGTGCAGCTTTTCTAGGAGAGCATTGAATGGAATGTGAGGTTGCAGCTTTGAAACCTAGTTCTGGAGCAGTCTGGCAGGCTCTTTGTAGAGGGCCGTTTATCTTAGAAGGCTGGAATAGTTGCAGAAGGAAGCACCATTCACAAATTAAGAAAAGGTCAAAGTAGAACAGAGGTGGGGTGGTGCAGTGTATGAAAGGTAACGGTAGAATCTACTCATCAGATGTCCAAGCAAATGACACTTTAATATGACAGAGGGGGGCACTGTAGTACAGCAGTCAAAGCAAGCAGTTATGTATTTTTTCCCTTTGTGCAGTTAGAAAGCCAACAAATGACATATCAGCTTTTTTATGTTAATATATTTGTCATCTCAGTTGCTATGTGATTATTGAATACAAACGGCTGAATGGTCCCGAGATGATAAAACCCTAACCAACACATTTCTCAGGAAATGTGAATAATTACTGGAGTCAGAATTTATTTTTAAATTAATTCTTTGTTACATATATTGTTGGGCATGAACGCAGAACTTCTCAGAACTCACGCCATGGCTCAGGAAGACATTATTACTCAGGAAAGCACTAAACTATGTGCTTAACTTTAAGTACATACTTATGTTCCATTGAAGTCAATAATAGTTAAAAAGTTAAGTCAATAAATTCAAGTTGTTAAACTTTGCCTTAATTTTGAGGCCTTTAAATCCACAGTACATGTGCACTTGCACAAGAACTGTGCCGAAGAACTATACATTCTTCATGAAAAAAACAGGTAGTTTACCTGATTTTTAATGGAGCGTGTCCCTTTAAAATGGCAAGCCCAGAGGAGCCTGGAAAAAAATGGAGAGCCCTTTCCTCCCATTTGCTGCAAAAAGTTGGCATCTATAATACAGGCTCTTGCTTTCCAGTATGCAGGTAGAGTCTGTAAACTCTTCTCAGAGGGATGAGTTCCTTAGAGGTAGGGTCCACTCCTGTGAGCCGCTTGAAGTCTGGTGGACTGATTTAGGGGCAAGTGAGAAGATCATGGATCCTCTAGACAGGAGCCCCAGGAAGTTCATTTTTTCCAGTCAACTTGGAGACAATCTGACAGCTCCTGGAGTCTGTGGGTAAAAGGCTTCCAGCCATCATCACTCACGCAATGCACCTCTTAACATCACCCGAGGGTATCTGTGGCTATAAAAGCATTGATTAAGCCCTTTGACTTTTGCAGAGCTCTGGCTGTGCTGAGTAAAGGTGTTACATAAAGTTGAATGTGCCTCTGTCAGGCAGAAGGTGAGGGAGACAGAAACTGTCTTCACTTCAAACAACATGGCAGTTATTAACATTATCCACCTGTTTAATATGTTTGCTCTGATGGACAAAGACAATTAACAAGTCAGCAGCAGCCATGATAAAATCCACAGCAAAAAAAATATGTCCATGCATGTCACTTGGTCCATAGACTGTCAAACTCAGGGGTCACAAAGAGGCTTCAGGGAGTGAGAGCCAGCAACCATTTATTTGGGAATAGCTTGGGAGACTTGGGTGGTCGCAGGACAGTCTTGAGGCTTTTTCAGGGATTCCTGGTATGGGAAAGATTGAGACCCAATGACTTAAATCTTTCCCAAGCAAACACCATCCATTTCCACACTGATGGAGAAAATTATTAAAGCATAGAAGCTTTATAGGATTTAAGAAACCTGAGTAGGTTTTGTTTGATATCGTCAACTCTACCTTTTTTCTGCCTGTGTCATTCCCCATCCAGTGTGCACCCCTTCATTCCTGCTGGGATGTCACATATATTGGGTCTTCCTTTAAAGATGACAATGAATGCTGCTATTCAGTGCTGTGGCACACTAGACGTCTTATGGTACTCAACAGAGTACCAGATGCATCACGATTCAGATGCATCAGCTGCTATGCCCTAGCATCACTAGTCCTGATGATAGATCCCAGTCAGCCCTGAGCTATATGGCTTTAGTGAAAGGGTATTTTACTGGAGCTGGCAAAGTAAATGTTCCAGGCTTCAAGGTGCAAAGTAGCTGTTCCTAGCATGTCCTCTGGGGCCACTCCAATAGAGGGTTAGGGCTCCTCAGACCAGATCTGAATATTATCCAAGAAGATCTGGACAGCCTTGAAACCTGGAATAATAAAAATGGGATGAAATGTAATAGAATTATTTCCCCGGTGTCTGGCTGTTGCGTCTTGTCAAAATGTTCAGGGCTCAACTTCCTGACTCCAAATATGATCAGGAATTTTCCTCTGGGCCAGACTAGCGAACACTACAGAATTATGGTGGGATGCTAATAAGCCATGTATCGTTCAGCTCCTATCACTGATTTTTTGAGCTATAGATGAAGACATCAATCCTGGTTACCTGTTGCTGCTAACAGGACAAGCAACAAACAGATCAGTATCATGCTGCCCTCCAAATGTGCCTTATATAGGTACTGAACTTCTTGTTTTCCTAGTGCTGACATTGATGGGGGGAGGGGAGATGGCCCATGCTAAGGCTTTCCCACCAGAATCAGTTGGAGTGTTGTAAAATTATAAACCCAGAATTAAAACAGAGCTGTTTGTATACACTTGTTATTCAGTGAACCTTGTAGTACTCATCCACCTTTAGAGCTCCGACCTGTGCAGTGCCTCAAGGAGCCATCCTCTGCCTCATTTTGTTCGGCACTATGAAAGCCACAATGAGAGACTGTGAAAGTGTCTGGACTAAAATGCCAGTGAACGTAGGAATTTCCATACTGGATCAGATATGCCTTCCATTTAGTTCAGTACTCTGTTTCCAGCAGCAGCCAGCATAAAATTAACCTTGTTCTACATCAGCCACACTTTAGATGCAGGCCACACCGTCTCTCACTTATCTAGGGCCTTGACGAAGATCAGAATGTTGGAGGATGATCAAGAATAATGTGCCCCCCCCCCCCAGAAGCTTTATGGTATACGTAGTTGGCATAGCCTTCATATAGCTATAGAAAGCAGCTACAAATTGTTTCCCATGGCTGTTAGTATAGTCTGACATGGTCACACTGTTCCTGGTTTTTCATCCATTTTGGCATTTAAATGCCAAGCCTTGCATCACATGTACAGGTCACAGAAACTTAAACTTCAGCATAAGTGGCATTGATGTACCAATTCAGGTCAAGCTGACATTCTGTTTCGAATACTGTAGCAGATCCAAACTTAGATTTCTTTCTTTTGTAGATAAGGAGAGTGTAATTTGTGTTTTCTGCCTGAAAATTGATTTATAAATAAGATTGCTTGTTCTTAGCCTGACTTTTTGAGCACTTTCAACTCTCAAATGCAAACTTTTAACTGCATTCTGTTGGATTTGAGGCCACTCGGACCTTGTGAGACTAGGCTCCCAAACAGAGAAATATCTTTATTTTATCCTTTTTATTCCAGGTGGTGAAACCCTGCTTCCTGCCAGTCAACTACGAACTGGTAAGTAAATCTGACAAAACTGATTTTGTGAGTGCATTTAAAAGGAGAGTGCATTTAAAGTTCCAGCATGAGTGTTCACATCCACCCATACCTTATAATCGTCTACCATCAATGGCTATTAGCCAGGATGGGCAAGGATGATGTCCATGGCCTTTGTTTACCAGAAGCTAATAATGGGTCACTGGGGGTGGATCACTTCATTACCTCTTCTGTTCATTCCCTGCAGGGCACCTGTCATTGGCCACTGTCAGAAGACAGAATACGGAACTAGATGGACCTTTGGTCTGACCCAGTATGGCCTTTGTTAAGTTCTTGTCACTGTCCTGCATAAAGTTGGGCAAATCGTTTCATGGTTCTGTGCTTCAGATTACCCCTCTGTAACATGCTGGGTAAAAAGCACTATAGATGTGCCACTTCATTATTCATTATTTTTTCCTTAAAGTCAAATGGTTATAGAATGAATCAATGATTCCTTGGGTCAGTCAACATAAACATAAATAAACTGAGTGAGGACTTTAAGATTTGGCTCAATAATTTTATTTATGAGGAAATCCCCTATTACAGTGTTGGGGCTTTGCGCATTACTATAAAAATCTCTAAAATAGTGCAATAAAAAGCTTTGCAATAAAAATGATCCAGGTGCTATTTTCTTTTGTATTTTTGTATATTTTGAGTCATAATTGGAAAAGTTGAAGTGAAAAAATCACTTATTGCTGTGTGTGTTAAAAATGTGAAGTGAACTAGAGTTACTTCTGAACTACAGTCCGTATAACAGGTTACCAATCAGTGGGCTGACTGTTCTTGGGAATTCAGGTTTACGTGAAAAGTCGGTTTTCATATACCATTTTGTGTGAGTGTGGGCATCCTTCTTATCTATTTGTCTCTTTGTTTTCTTAAATTGCTGAGCAAAGCTGGAAGGTTGAGAGCCAAATTATGAATATTGTAGTATGCTCCTAAGTGTCCTACAGCAACAATATTTGGGGATCCTCTATTGTGCAGTTAGGAATCAAGACTGCCTCTGAATTCCTGCCTTTATTGATTTTTTTTGTGCGCCTTGTGCAGCAGCAGTTTAACATTTATTAGTGATGGCACGAGGGGATCTTTAATTCATGGGTGGTACCTCTAAAAGATGCCAAGTCCTCTGTAGGAAGTCCGTTTCTCTGTAGTCCTTGGTCTAATGTAAGTCTTGCTGAAATCAATAAAAATTCTAGGCAGGTAGTCTTTTGTGTGTTAAACCGATGGGATTTGGAAGGAGGAGACTAAATGTAAGAGCCGACTCCCTTTGTTTATACACAGTAAAGTGCTAACAGAAATATTTTTCTCCTCAGAGTGGACCTTGCTCATTATGCTCATGTGAGATGGATGAGATGGCATTTCATTCCAAATTGTCCTGGTCCAGACAAATGAGGCCAAACTTGGTTTCTTCCATTTGTTCTGGTTATTAGCAATATTGCTGATCGCATTCGGGTGTGTTACCACTGATTTGCAAATTGGGCTTGCTCTATTAGACTCCCCAGAACCATGTAGTCACAGGCATCTTTTTTTTTCCTGCCTATGAAAGGGGAGGGTACTGGGAAGCAGGTGAGAGAACTCATGAAGTCTGTGCTTGTATGAAATAATTCATTAGGACAAATATTTCATCCAGCAAATCCCTGAAAGGACATTAGAAATGCAGCACATAATTTATAGTCTCTCTGAACATTAAGGCAACTGACGCACAAGCAGTTAACTCTCCGTGATACCACTGACAGGGGACCTAACCATCATACCAGCTTAGCCTGCTTCTTTTTCAAGTGGTCACAAAGTGCAGTCTCGGAACAAAAGCAATTGTTACTGGTATTAGGTAGGTAGAAGATTCCAATTTTATTTGGATTAGATGAGGAGAATACTCAGTGGGACTATGATTGGTTCTTCTTTTAGCAGAGACAAAGGATCCCTTCAGTCGTATCCCTCCTTTTGCCATCATTCTAGTTTAGATTATTAAATCCATCTAACTCAGGTGTGGGGAACCTTTTTTATGTTGGGGGGGCTCACTGACCCACAGAGAAAAATCAGTCATGGGCTACACACAACCTCGGAAGGATGCTTGGAGGCTCAGGACTACCTCCTCCCCCACAGTGAGGCAAGCTGGCACTCGAAGCTCCAATCTCGTGTGGGGGGCATGGAAGCTTGAGGGAATGGCATGAGGGGCTTAAGATATGGGAGGGGTTCCAGATTGGGACAAGGGGTTGAGATTGGGAAAGGGATGAGGACTGTAGCTGCGGGGGGGAGCAGTCTCTGGGCTGGAGCTGGGGGTTGGAGTGCAGGAAGAAATTTGGGGCATGGGGTCTGGGAAGGAGTTTGGGTGCAGGAAGGGGCTCAGGGCTGGGCAGGGATCTGAGATGCAAGAGGTGGTTTGGGGTGTGGGCTCTGACCAATCAGCGCTTACCTCAGGCTGCTCCTGGTTGGCAACACAGCAAGGCAAAGGCAAGACCCCTGCTTGCCCTGACTCTGTGTTGTTCCTGGAAGCTGCTGGCTTGTCCAGCTGTGGGCACTGCCCGCTGTAGTTCCCATTGGCCATGGTTCCTGCCAATGAGAACTGTGGGCAGGGGCAGCACACAGAGCTTCCCTGTTTTCTCCTGCACTGAGCGGCTCAGCCCTGCAGGGACAGGATCAGGGCTTCTGGCCTGTAGTGTGGAGACCTGCAGCCGGCTGGATAAAATGAAGTAGCAGGTGGGTTTCCCACCTCTGGTCTAATCCAACATAGTTGTTGCCAGTATAATGCAACTGTTGCTTTTGTAGTAAGTATTGTAATTCAGCTCGCAGTGGCATGTTTGCTGGTAGATTGTTACATAATTTTGTTTCTTCTGAATGAGGATTTTATTGAGTATTTTCAGCTTGCCTATCTGTTTGCAGAGAAGCTTTCTCCCCATTTCTCATAAGTCAGGCATCTTGAAGCTTAGCAGTGACATCAGGGCCCTCATGTATCAACTCAATGCAGCTGTTCAGCTCCTTTCAGGAGCTAAAATATAAACCAGCTGTTGTTAGGTGTTCTCATACTACTTGATTTTCATTGTCATTTCAGTTGCTGTGATTTGAAAAGGCAATTTTACGATGGCTTCAAATATTTAATTAGATCAGATTTGACAATTGTTGATTTTGCTCACATTTTTAGGGACACTATAAAATGGATGTTAGGAATTAAAATGGGCTGATCTTGAGAGATCTCATTTTATTTCTTTATTTTGAAAATGAAATGTGGTTGAATTTTATTTAAAAAAATAAAATTAAAAAAGAATGGGAAGCTTGCATGGCCATACAGGCAGTCCCTGGGTTACATGGATCCGACTTACATCGGATCCCTACTTACAAACGGGGTGAGGCAACCCCGCAGTAGCTGCTTCCCCCCAGCAGACCAGGGAGATGCAAAGCTAGCACCCCCCCCCCCCCCCCCAGCAGACCAGGGAGATGCGGAGCAGCTTTTCTCAGGAGACACCTCAGCTTGAGAATAAAGGACTGAGGGAAGTGAGGTGTGGGAGAATAAAACTGAGCTCTGGAGAAATGTTTAGCTAGAGTTTCCCCTACAATATGTACCAGTTCTGACTTACATACAAATTCAACTTAAGAACAAACCTACGGTCCCTATCTTGTACGTAACCCGGGGACTGCCTGTATTCATGAGGGGTAAGACTCTTTCCCTTACTTTGGCCTGTTTATTTCGGCGGTGAGGGAGAAGGACCAGAGTAAAAGGACCCCTAAATCTCTATCTGTGGTCAGGGGAGGATTCTCCAGCATAGGCACTGCCTTCTAAGAACCCCCTGGCAATCCCCACCATACAGACAAGAAGGGGATTAGGAGGCATGTGTTGTGGATGGTCTACACTCTGCAGTGCTGCATGCTTTCTGTTCAGCGCTGCGACCTGTATGGCAGCCATAATTTAGACAGGCCTCCAGCCTCTTCAGCCACAAAGCAGCTCAGTATTAGGATGGTGCAAAGGTGGCGTAAAGCTACCTTAGTGTTCCTGGTCCCTCTGCTCCAAGTTCTGTGCTGTGTCTTTTAGAGTCCCACCCCCTTAAGCAAAACCTACCTTTCAGGAGAAATTTGGCACCAAATATGCAAGGGATCTGAAAATCCTACCTGCACTGTGCTGGTGCACTGGTGCAATCTTATCTGAGAGTAACAATCTCTGTGATTAAGCTGGTATGTAGCGGTTTTGTTCTGTTGCTTTCAGGATGGAACACTGTGGCGATGGATAATTGGCTGAAAGGTTATGGACAATGATTGTTGGTCAGGGAAGAAATGGGAAGAGAAAAGAGAAAGAGAAAGATGCTGATGAAAAGAAAATAAATTAAAAATCAAATTAATACCAAGGAATAAGATTATCTTCTTTGCTGCCTTTGAGAAGAACTTCTGTTTAGTCTAAAGGTAGATAAACGGTATAACCAAATGATCTACTTCAGTGCAACAGTCAGTGGAATATATATTAAATTACAGTATTAATGTTTTTATGTAGGTCCAAGTCTAGAAATTGGTGTCCTTGTGTGGCTATGAAGGGTGCCAGGACTGTGGGAGACTTTCTGGTGCTTAACAGGGTGCTACTCCTTTGGGCAGTGCATACACCAGCTTGTTTGAGTAAGCGTAGGATCAGCTTGAACTATACCGCAGTTATATTTTAGTGAAAACAATCAATTTTTTTTTTATCAAAAAATAAGATTTAAGAGATTGTGAGTCAGGATAATAGAAAACAGAAGGGTTACATATAAAACAAAATTATAACATGATTTCTATGGACTCAAATTCACTTTAACTTAACTTTAAACGGGCTTACCATCTGTCTAAAGACGCTTTTTCTCACTAAATATCTTTTGCAATATTTCCAGCCAATGTTCAGGATAAAAGATTTTCTTTTTGCTTTCCCTGTACATGCCCTAAAGTTCATTGTCTGCTTCCTATGATTTCCTTTCCAGTTTCTTATCTCCTGCTGGCTTCTCATCTCCTTCCCTGGATCTGGCTTACAATACTTAATTGGTGGGTGAACTGAAATAGACAACTTTTTCTGGCAGACTCTGTTTATCAACTTTGCCTAAATACATACTGTAAAACACATTTCCAGGATGTGTACGCAACTCCTTACATAATTTTAGTACATACATTTTATAACACTGTTTATAACCAGTTAGATCTGGATTTAATATAAGACCTCATATGATATTCTTTATGAATAAATATAATCAAAGGAGCATGCTAAGTGTAGTGAGTTTGTCAGCTGTGAAGTTTCTGTTACAAGACAGTGAACCATGTGCCAGCTGGTATAAAAGGGCCTCTGGGCCACAAAGTCCCTGAATAACCATCTTGTCAGCTTGCCTGAAGGAAATCTTATGATCTTCAGAAGGAAGTTACGGAACAGTTGATTAACAGTGGGGATGGAATTTAGATGCCATTAGTGTCCATAACACTCTGATTTAAGAAAACATTTATGTCCAGGTGGGGTTAGTTCGATATGTGTGCTACTGGCTCAGAGGAGACCTACAGGACTAAAGCCAAGTTAATTCTGTCAAAGAATTCATTTCAGAATGGGGTTATTACAGTTCCATAGTGCAGCTCCTTCCCATTCTCATCGGTGGGTCTCAGCCATGAGCCAGCGATGACATGGTGAGAGGGTCAGGTGGGGTCACGTTTCCCCCTCCTTCCCTCCCAAAGTTGCTGCTTGACTACTGAGCATGCTCCCATGGACTGAGCATGCTCAGGAACACTGCTGAAAATGGCTGCCCTCATTCTGCCCCTCCCCCGCCTTCACCAATCAGCAGGCACTGGGCATCTCTAGGCATTAGAGCTTTCTCTAGCTGACATCAGTGTCCAGAAAGTCTTGTTCTGGGAAGAAAGGAGAGTGTCTATGTGCATTATATAAATTCATCCATCAGCAAGGGACAGTGGGCTCAGTTAAGCTGAAGATCTCCACTCTCTCCATCTAGAGGTGACAGCTTAGCCCTCTAGCATTTTTCCAACCAGACTTTTCCAACCAGTTCTCTTTTATCTCTTTCATCTGCCTTTTCCTGTGCAGTATGGTGAAGGATCTTTGATGCCTGTAGCTTCTCTGAGCCCTGTGCGGGGGGGAGATGGAGAATACAATGCTGAGGTAGTTTATTTGCATGAGCCCTCTGCCATCTAAAGGGGCTCTGTGCCTGTCCTGACATGGGAGCTGCACTCTGCTCCCTTGACACCAGCCCAGACACCCCCAGAACTGGTCAGTCTGATTTGGAGCCCACATACATGGGCATACTGTCTAATATGGCTTGTAATACAACAGGAAAGAAAGAGAAAATTTGGCCCTTTAAGCATTCTGTGGGTTTACATGAAGCTCCAAACATTTTTTTGTTTGCTCACCCATTGCTAAGAAAGTTAAACCAAATGAATTATTTTATTTTCAGATCAATTCTAGGAGGTATTTTCAAATGATCAAAGATGCACTGAGAGAGTTTAATTTTCATCCTCCCCCTGAAGGGGTCCCATTGTCCTTCACTATCAGCCTGTCAGGGTACTGTATCTTTAACAAGGAACACAATCAAAACTTGATACCTCTGAGGCCCCTCAGACATCCTGTTGCATGTCTTGCATTAATTAAATGTGACTTAAAGCTTGAACCTTGAGGCGCACATCCGCTCACATCTCAAAATGACTCCATCAGTTAAATGGGCCCTATCACTATGGCTTGTCAGGTTTAAGGCACAGTTAACCAGTGATGTTTACCAGGAAAATCATGAGTTGACCTTTGCACTCTCTCATCTTTTTTTTTTTTTCAGCGGGTTGCCAAAACATTCTACATACCTTTAGTGTTGCCATTTTGACATCACTGTAATAAATTGCTGGTGTAATAGTGGGAGCTCAGAATGCACTGACCTAGCTATGCATGCTGTATTCTAACCTACCACAGAGTGAACTTTATTTTTGCATGGAAGTTAACTCATTTGGTTCCTTCTCTTTTGGTTTTCTCCTTGTTTTCTTAGTTAACTAGTTCTTAATCGGTTTGTTGCCAGTTCGCCTATCTTTAAAGGGTGACACACTAAAATTTCATGCTTACCTGGTGAAATATCATCCTCATTTAGATGGTGAGCAGAGGCTGGGTTCTGGCCTAATTCTAAAAGGATTGGGGAAGTAAACGGGAAAGAATGGGACAGAAAAAGGAAACAAGAAGGCACAGAGCATGAAAGATATAAAAATAATTGGGAGAGAAGAGCCTTATGAGGACAGAAAATGTCTTAACGAGAGAGAGGGAGAGAAACTAAAGTGAAACATGTAAAAATGGTGACAAAGCCAGCTTAAGTTACTCTGAGTGAAAACATTCTGATGTAGAAATCAAAAGGCAGATGTGGGCAAGGTGAGAAAAAAAGAAAGATACCCAAGGGAGAATTTTATTTTGTGTCTGTGGTTTAAGGGAAGCTTGGTTGTTTCTACCAAGTATTTCTTAACTCAGCTTTCCATGAGGTTATGTGGATATTTGCCTCCAAAAATGTTGATTGATTATAGATCACTTCATTTCCAGCTATGGCAGTCAGGCTTTTTATCCTCATCCCATTTAATTTATTTTAAAATATCTCTTCCAATGAAAAATGCAGAAGCATTCCCATAGACTTCAGTCTGTACATTTTTAATATAACTCTGAAACAGATTTTCTTATAACCACCATTTGTTGTGATGAGAGAGCCTCAGATTACAGCTAAAGGACTGGCCTCTCCAATTTCATTCTAAGTAGGATCTGAGTTCTGGAAGATGCAGGATTATTAACTTTCTTTAATTGGGTGTGACCGTCAAATCCTCTGGAGTATGATGACAGGGACCAAGCTGCACTTCAAACTGAAAATGAGCAGCTATTCATCTCTACCAGATGTGATGTTGGATTACAGCTGATATCAGTAAAATGCCATTGGAAAATTGTATCGAATTGGTTTGATTGAACTGAATTTAAAACAGCTGTGGCTTGTTCATTCCTTGAATGCTATAGTTGGGGTTTGTTCATTTTTTGTAAGATTTACAGCTGTGAAAAATGTAGGCACAGAGAACTAGGGAGTGCTAGGGGAAATGGGGTAGATTTATAAGTTAAAATAAAGAACAAGTTTAAATTACTTAGAAAAGTTAGATCTTTCCAAGTCACCAGGGCTTTATTAAATGCATCCTAGAGTATTCAAGAAGCTGATAAAGGAGGAATCTGAGCCATTAGCTATCATCTATGAAAAGTCATGGAAATCGGGAGCTATTCCAGAAAACTGGAAAAGGTCAAATATATAGGAAATAAGAACAACCTAGGAAACTACAGACAAGTCAGCTTAACTTTTGTGCCAGGAAAGATAATGGAGCAAATAATTAAGGAATTTATCTGCAAACATCTGGAAGATAATAATGTGATAGGTAATGGCCAGCATGGATTTGTAAAGAACAAATCATGTCAAACCAATCTAATAGCTTTCTTTGATAGGATAAAAAGTCTTGTGGGTAAGGGGAAAGCAGTGGATGTGGCATACCTAGACTTTGGTAAAGCATTTGATATGGTCTCACATGACCTTCTTATCAATAAACTAGGGAAAT
Source organism: Pelodiscus sinensis (assembly GCF_052426305.1). Lineage (NCBI taxonomy): Eukaryota > Metazoa > Chordata > Testudines > Trionychidae > Pelodiscus > Pelodiscus sinensis. The sequence goes on from NC_143053.1 coordinate 160,985,841, forward strand.
ACAACTTAGATGGAGCAACTATAAGGTGGGTGCATAACTGGCTGGATAACCATTTTCAGAGAGTAGTTATTAATGGTTCACAGATATGCTGTAAGGGCATAAAAAGTGGGGTTCTACAGGGATCTGTTTTGGGGCTCATTCTGTTTAATATCTTCATCAACGATTCAGATGATGGCATAGAGAGCACGCTTATTGATTTGCAGAGGATACCAAGCTGAGAGGAGCTGCATGTGGTTTGGAGGAGAGGGTCAAAATTCAAAATGATCTGGACAAACTAGAGAAATGGTCTGAGGTAAACAGGATGAAGTTTAATAAGGACAAATGCAAAGTACTTCACTTAGGAAGGATCAATCAGTTTCACACACTCAAAATGGGAAGCAACTGTTTAGGAAGGAGTACTACAGAAAGGGATCTAGCGGTCATAGTGGACCACAAGCTAAATATGAGTCAACACTGTGACATTGTTGCAAAAATAGCAAACACGATTCAGGGATGCATTAATAAGAGTGTTGTGAGCAAGACACAAGAAGTCATTCTTCCGCTCTACTCTGCATTGATTAGGCCTCAGTTGGAGTATTGTGTCCAGTTCTGGGCACCAAGAAAGATATGGAGAAATTGGAGAAGGTCCAGAGAAGAGCAACAAAAATGATTAAAGGTCTAGAAAACATGACCTATGTGGGAAGACTGATAGAACTGGGTTTGTTTAGTTTAGAAAAGAGAAGACTGAGAGGGGTCATAATAGCAGTTTTCACGTATCTAAAGGGTGTTACAAGGAGGAGGAAGAAAAATTGTTCTCCTTGACCTCTGAAGATAGAACAAGAAGCAATAGGCTTAATTTGCAGCAAGGAAGGTTTAGGTTGGACATTAGGAAAAACTTCCTAATTGTCAGGTTGGTTAAACACTGGAATAAATTTCCTAGAGGGGTTGTGGAATCTCTATCACTGGAGATATTAAAGATCAGGTTAGACAGACACTTATCAGGGATGATCTAGATGGGCTTGGTCCTGCCTTGAAGGCAGGGTATTGGGCTTGATGATCTCTCAAGGTCCCTCCCAATTCTAGTATTCTATTATTCTAACTAGCCATATTGTTGATAGGGACTTTTTGTATTACAGATACTAGGTCCAGTGCCCTTGTATGTGACATAACTCTCCAAGGACAGTTGAAATTCCATGTGTTTGCACTTGGACTTTCCGATTCTTTCATTTGAGGAGCTACTTCCTCCATTTCCAACCCTCTTTTCCCCTTCAAACTTCAGGGTTTTACCACTTAAGCTTGTGGATTCCCTGGAATGCTCACAGATTTTAGGTGATCCATTAGTGTCCTCACACAAAAACACCTTACTTTTGTACAGGCCTCATCCTTTGTCATCTTCTTCTGCAGGACAGCACCATTCTCTCCAGAGCCATGGTGTCAAGGATTCCCTCAATCTGTTGCTCACCCTGGAATCCTCTTCTAGTGCACTTTGCAACATGTAGCCGGGCACTCCAGTTGATCCCCCACTCTGCTTGCGCTGCCCCTTTGAAGTGCTGTTTTGGCACTTTAAAGGGGCAGCGCATTAGGAGACGGGGATCAGCTGGGGACTGCAGCTGATCCCCGGCTCTGCTGTTGCAAAGCCCCTTTGAAACACTGGAGCAGAACTTCAAAGAGACTTTGCAACGCGGAGCTGGGGATCAGCTGGAGTCCCCAGCTGATCCCGGGCTCTATGCAGCGCTGCCCCGTTGAACGCTGCCGCGGCATTTTAAAGGGGAGGCGCATGCGATTAATCGCGATTAAATTTTTTAATCACTTGACAGTCCTAGTATAAAAATGTGATAAGCAGAAAACCAGACATACCAGATGATCAAATTAAATGACACAATTAAAGTGTGGCCATTCTTTTGGGATGCATATATCTGCATAAATTAGTTGTGAATTAAAGAGGGAACAGAGATAACAAGAATGGTGATATTTTTTACTTGACCATTTCACCTTTTTCAGTCTTTTCCTCTTAAATTTCCCATTTCTGTATCCAGAACCATTTCTAACTTGGCTTTTTTTCTCCTATCTGGAACTGTACTTTTTGTACAATACAGAGAGGTATGTCTAATAAATGTAATGCCACTCCCCAGGTAGACCATTGGGACCAGGGATTGAACTCGTGATCTAAAGACATGAGATTCGACTGCCTGAGCTAAAAAAGCCTTCCAGTCTCCTCTTAAAATCTCTGCGGGACCATCCACGGAAGGGCTAAACAGGGATTACAAATACAAACCCAACAAGATTTCAGTGTTGTGCCATTGAAATGCACTGTGCAGTTTATATTCACTAGAGACATGTATTACGTTGGCCATCAGAAGGACCGCCTATCATTCCATGAAAGCTATAGAAATATATAGAGAATTGCAAGAAGAATTTAATAAAATATGAAATATAACAGCTATAAAGTTCCATTCATTCATGTCCTAATGTATCCTATTCAAGATTCCAGCATGCATCCAAAAGCAGTGAAAATCAAACTCTGTGGCTGCGTCTAGACTGGCATGATTTTGCAGAAATACTTTTAACAGAAAAGTTTTTCCGTTAAAAGTATTTCCGCAAAAGAGCGTCTAGATTGGCATGGATGCTTTTGCGCAAGAAGTGCTTTTGCGCAAAAGCATCCGTGCCCAGTATAGACGCACTTTTGCGCAAGAAAGCTCCGATGGCCATTTTAGCCATTGGGCTTTCTTGCGCAAAAAATTAAGGTGCCTGTCTACACTGGCCCTCTTGCGCAAGTATTCTTGCGCAAGAGGGCTTATCCCTGAGCGGGAGCGTCAAAGTATTTACGCAAGAAGCACTGAATTCTTACATTAGAACATCAGTGCTCTTGCGCAAATTCAAGTGGCCAGTGTAGACAGCTGGCAAGTTTTTGCGCAAAAGCGGCCACTTTGTTATGTGTGCTTTGTTCTTCAACAACTATAACAGCAAAAAAACAATGTTCCTACACTTCAATAAAGTATCTGCACAAAAATACATCCAGCCATAATGTTTTTGTGTTTGATATTGGCATGAATGGAACTGTAGTAAACTACAGAAGAGTGAAGTTGCAATGCTTGTCAGTGTAGTTCCCCAGATCCACCATACAAATTGCTTCTGATTGTACTCTTTTTTTCAAAGTTGGTTTCAAATTCCTACCATGACTCAGTTTGGAATATGACTGTTGCAGTACTCAAAGAAAGCTGATGCCTTTCTGTAATGCTATGATGTACATAATTAAAGCAGCAATAACTAAAACCCAAATCCAGCAACATGATTCATTCTCTAGACAGTACATTTTCTCCTCCCATTATGTTTTCATGGTAACTTTTGAGGTGTGAAATATTTTAATGCACGGAACAGTAACTTGTTTCAGACTGCTCAGTGACATTATTATTCTTTTAACAGAGAAAACTTTCATATACATTTGCCTTTATTAGACATGCAAATAGAGTTGCATGCTCTCTGCTTTGCTGTCTGTGGAACATTTAAAATGAAAAGAAGCATGTGTGATCCAGGCAAGAACTTTCATTCTGCTTCTACAGTGTATTCTCCATTAAATCTATGTGCAGAGGTTCTCTTTTTTGGTCATGATGGTTTTGTGAACAGAATAAAGAGCAGAACTGCAGCATCAATTAGAGGAGTTTGCTTTTTGAGTACAGTGTCTGGGAAATGGGAAGAAAAAGCTGTCTCTAATCCTATCACTTTCCTAGTAGAGTCTGTAAAATATACGTCAGCCATACTCTGGGTTGTTGTTTTCTTAACTTCAGCAAAATACACTGTCACAGGTGTTCAGTAAATTTAGAGTTAAATCTTACAATGCTGAGGAGGGCTGCTACTTGTCTTCCAATAAAGAAAACCAACTGCTCTAACAAAAACTTTGGAGGCAAGTTTTGTTCTAGTTAAAATTAGTTTAATAAACATAAGTGTTTGAGAGCAAAACATTGCCTAACCTTCTACTTGGAGGAGCTAAGAATGGATTAATATTTAAATTTCAGATTAAATATTGACTACTTAGGCTCAGCCATGAGTGTTTTATTGTATAACTGGTGGTTCTGTTTTACTCAGTGTTGTAATAAAATCATTCTTTCAGTCAATGCCACCCTATTCCACCCTTGGTCAGTGTCTTGGAAGAGTTCACATGCTAATTTAACATGTCTGCCCAATAGTGTAATAACTGTCTTAGGTGAGATCTCTGACTTCCCTACATTCTTACAAATCTTGAACTGTTCTTCTGACTAGTTCTAAGGTGACAACAGCATACAAGTTTACTAACATATAGGTGTAGGAGAGGGGGGAGAAATGGACTGGTCTTTTCAACTGTTTTTGCATCAAGTGCTGATTAGACAAAGGTTGAAACTCAGATTAATTTCCCACAAAGAATCATAGTATTAAAAGCTAAGGCTAACCAAGTAGTGATGGAGAAAATTGTACTTCCTTTACTTTTCAGGTGACTTTAAAGAAGTGATCAAATAAAAGGCTTTCAAGGAAAAGCAAAGTTAATCTCATTGATCATCTACATATTAACAAAGGTGAGGGAACTTTCTATTTGTTCAAGTGAACAAAGAGGACAGGCGATCTCCCACTACATTCACTTGAAAGTGGCTGCACATTCCTTGGTCTTATCTTCTCTTTTGTTGTAATTTTTTGCATCTTTGATTGTAGTTAAGTCAGCTTGATCCATTGTTTTGACTGCCTCAGCCAGTTTCCTTTAGGAGTGGATTTTTTTTCTTTTCTAAGCATTATTAACAGGAAGACACAGATGGCCGTTTAAAATAGGGAGTTGGAGTGTTATTCTTTAACAAGTCCTGCCTTGTAAACATTTCTGTTCATCCCACACTTCACATAACAAAGCCCTGTTGAATCTTGTACTGAATATGAATCCAACCTTATTTTGGTTACTTTGTAAGGAGAAAAAGTGATGGATTGTATTTGTTGCTCCTGAAATTCTGCTATTGGTGATGAGCATATCACAGGTGCACATGAGTACAGATAATTCAATATAGGAAGAAGGTACAAATATTGTACTCTTGTTGTGTGTGATTAGAAAATTCAAGTTAAAGTGAACTAAGATCACTTTATTCGTGAGAGCATCCATAAGGGTATTTAACATGCTTTTACTTATGTCAGTGGTTCTCAAACTGCAGTCCACGGACCGTTAGTGGTCCACATGTCTAGACTCCCCCTTCCACCCTCCCTCCTTCTCTCTATAGTAGGGAGCCTGTGCTGGCACTCAGGGCCGCCCAGAGGATTCAGGGGGCCTGGGGCAAAGCAATTTTGAGGACCCCTTCCATAAAAAAATACTATAGACCGCAGACTTCAGATATGCTCATAAGGGCCCCTGCGGGGCCTGGGGCAAATTGCCCCACTTGCCTCCCCCCCTCTGGGTGGCCCTGCTGGCACTCCAGCCTTGCACGCCTCCTTCCCACTGCAAGGTTGGAAGGCCAGCTTCCCACTTGGAGGGAGGGGAGAAAGCCCCAACCCTCCCTGCTGGATCCATTTTGTGGGGAAGAAGTGGAGCCAGAAGTGGCTCCGTGTGCTACTCCCACTGCCCCTATCTTTCCATGGCTGGGGAAACAACAGCACATGGACACACTGTCTGGAGGCTTGCCCCGCTGCTCCCGTAGGCCAGAGCTGGGGCAATGAGAGCAGCAGGAGACCGTGCCTGGGACATGATGCCTGGGAGTGGCGCAAAGCATGAAAGCAAGTAAGTGCTCTCTTACTCCCTCATGCCCAGATCCTGCACCCTCCCCCTGCTCCTGCACCCTCTTCTCTAACCAGACACTTCTACCTCCCCCCCCCCCCCACACACACACACAGTCTGCTCCTGAACCCTTGCCCCAGGCAGAAACCCTACTCCCAGCCTGGTCCTGAATCCACCCTTGCTCCTGTACCTTCCCTCCTGGGCACACACTGTACCTTCCCCTGCTCTTGCCCTCACCCTGGCCATACACCCTACACCTAGCCTGCTCCTGTACCCTACCTCCCACCTTTACCTTGTACCCTCATCCCCTCCTGCACCCCACCTTCTGCCCAGATCCTGCATCCCCATCCCTATCCCACTCACTGGCATCCCTATCCCGCACAATGAATCTCTAATTTTTGTTCCCACCCCAGAGCCTAGAGGAGGTCCACAAAATCCACTAACCTTAGCACCCCAGAAGAGTAAATCCAGCCAATGGGAAACCCTAAACCTCAGTTCTCCCGGTCCTGCCCCGCTTTCTCCTCTGTGCCCCTTCCCCTCCCCCCCTTTGCCTCCCCCCGCATGGGGCTGGAGTGCCAGGGGAGTGAGATGTCTCAGTTGGGGGCCACATCAGTGAGGGTTGGGGGATTTTGGAGAGGCTTTTTTGCTTCTCATTTGTGTGGTCCCCAACTGATTTTTTTTCTGTGGGTCAGTGGCCCCCGATCCAAAAACGGTTTCCCAACCTTGCAATAAATAAAAAAGACATTGAAACCTTTTGGGTATGTCTAGACTACATTCCTCTGCCGACAGAGGCATGTAAAATAGGCTACCCGACATAGTCAATGAAACGGGGATTTAAACATCCCCGGCTTCATTAAAATAAAAATGGCCGCCACGCTGTGCCGGCTCAGCTGATTGTCGGCACAGCGCTTCAGTCAAGACGCAGATCGGTCGACAGGGGAAGCCTTTGTTGACCGCTCCTGTAAACCTCGTTTCACAAGGCATAAGGGAGCGGTCGACAAAGGCTTCCCCTGTCGACCGATCCACATCTTGACTGACGCGCTGTGCCGACAATCAGCTGAGCCAGCACAGCGTGGCGGCCATTTTTATTTTAATGAAGCCGGGGATGTTTAAATCCCCGCTTCATTGACTATGTCGGGTACCCTTTTCTGTTGGACATAAATTAATATTTTACTTTATTTTAAATGAAGTTTGATAAGCTAACATGAGAAAGTTAAAGAGCTTAACATGTTTAATAATTTAATATTTCCTTTCTTACTAGTTAAATTAAACCGTTCTCCCTAGCTGCAGCACTAGCAAAATGGCTTGGGCGTAATTATGTAATTAACGACAAGTTTCCATTTTCAACTGGTGGGCCATAAAAGGTTTGTATTGAGCCAGGTGGGCCATGGGCCCAAAAGTTTGAGAGCCACTGACATATGTGCATTGATTTGACACCTTCAGTTGATTTGCCTTAACTCACCTTAGTGCACTGTGTAGATAAGCCCCTAATATCCCTGTGCCTTCGTTCTTTGACTGTAAAATGGGGGTAACAGCATATTCCTACTTCACTGATACATTAAAGATTTGGAGGTGATCATATATTATGGTAATAAAAGCCATATAAATACCTCGGATATATAAAAATCATCTGAATCATTTGGATTGCACTAAGCAAATTCTATACTTCTTTTGTGCAGTTCCTCTGCCCATCACCTAATGCCATCCTCTACAGCTTTTTTAACAACTTTCCTGTCTCTTGAACTCTTAGTAGAGGAGATCTGACTGAAAATATTCCATCAAAACCATTTGATGGAACATGACCACTTTTTAATCCTGAAATTGTATTTGAGCTTCTGTGTGTGTGTGTGTGTTTGTGTGACCAACCAACCCCCCCAAAAAAATATGTTGTAAAATGTTCTTTGGGGTTAGAGAAAAATGCAAAAGTTTTTGGCTCTGGTTTCATTTTTTTCTTAAAAAATAATGAAAAATTTAACAAGAGAAAAATTGGAAAACAGTCCTGCTGCACCTGAATTTCCCACCAAAAAAAATTGCATTCTTAAGCTTCCTCCCTGATCCACAACCACCCATCACCTCATCTCAGGTATCTGGTTTGCTCCTGAAAATCTTCCCTCTTTCCACACCACCTTCCTTGCTTTAGCCTTCTGGTTCAGTTCATGTGTCCAGGCTCTGGCTTCTGCAGACATGAACACAGCAATTTATCCTTACGACAAAACTTCTTTCCCTTAGCCCCATCTTACATTGTAGGTAAGGTGACTTCACTTTAAAGACTTGAATCCCCTGGCCAAAGGATTCATGTCTGACAAGGTCTCTGTGTCTTTGGACTGGCCACCATTGCTAATCTTTCTCATTTTTTATCAAGTTTGTGTCTTCCATGTGGACAACTCAAGAATCTGACTATTTGCATATGAAATGTGATTGGAATAAGATGAGGGTCAGCTCAGAGCACTGGCAGATGAAAGTCCCTCGTGACAGGATTAGCAATGCCAGTGAGGTCTTAGAGGGGAGTCAGAGTGTGAGAGGAGGTGATGATCTGGTGTCTGAAAGTGGAGGATATGCATCAGAGGGGCTGTAGAAAAGGCAAGAAGCTTGGTGCCATTGTGGGCATGGAGAAGGAATGAACTGAGACCAAAATCAAAACCTAATACTGCTTTTCACCCATGCAAGGGCAAACTCCAGCTGTGAGGACCCTTACTATCTGGATCACCAGGGAGAAGTAACCTACTGAACATTCTTAAAAAGGACAATACTGGTATATATTTGACATATCAAATTAGCCACTCTTAACCTGATTTATTGCCTTATCAAAGTAAAATATCTGAGTGCCCTCTTACAGCAAGAGAGGCAATTCTCTTAATTTCTGGCAGTATCAAACCTTTATTCCTATTGCGTAAAGCTCAAGGCCAAAATTTTCAAAAAGGAGTAGGGATTTAAGTGTCCTTGCTTTTTTGGCTATCAATCTTGAGACTCTTTAAAGGGGACTGATTTTCAGAGACTCTGAATATCTTAAAGTAGCTAAAGTTGGTCACCCAAAATCATTAGCTCCTTTTGAAAATCATGATTAAATTCTTTGTGTGAAATCCTGGCTCAGTTTAAGTCAATTACAAAACTCTCAGTGACCTTAATGGAGCCAAGATAACTTCCTTTGCTTGTCTGTGTGAAGCATGTCTTTCTTATTTGCATGGTGTTGAGAAATAGTGGATGATGAGAATCTGATCGCTAACACTTGAAGCTAAAAGTGGCAGTGCATCTCTTTTCCTCTCATTCTTTTCTGAGCCTTATTGTTCTGCTAATAATCTTCCCCATTTTTCTCTCCAGTGCTATATTGATTCTTCACCCTTGCTGCTCCGTTCTTGTCATTCTGTCCTCTAGTTGCTGTCCCATGTGTTCCATTGCCTTTCTTTTTATCACTTCCTCTCTTGCTCCTAAGGTTTTTCTTAAGATGGAAAAAGAGACCAGTTCAATTCCCATGGTCTCCTTTTCCATCTTCCGCCCTGCTCCCTTTCTCTTCTCTCTTCCCATTAAACCAACAGGACATAGGGAATAGTTTTGATGCTGCAATCTGAAACAGATAGTCCATCGAGGAAGTTGCCTCCTTGTCGCTCACAAACCCCTGTTGGCTTCTCTGCTGCTTCTCTGCAATACAATGCATAGATTGAAAGTCAGAGAGAAAAAGCAGTGAACAAGTAAGCTCAAAAGCCGGTTGCTCAAAAGCTTAGATTCATTAAATGTATACAACATGTTTAAAATCCCCTGCTGACAGTTGGCTTGGAAGCCATGAATGTCGTGCTGACTAAGGCTATGTCTACACTACAGAGTTTTTTCGGAAAAATGGACGTTTTTCCGAAAAAATGTCACTTACGTCTACACTGCAATAGCTTTCTTTTGAAAAAAATTGAAAAAACAGAGGGGGTTTTCTGACATTGGTAAACCTCTTTCTGTGAGGAAGAAGCCTTTTTCTGAAAGAGCTCTTCCGGAAAAATGCATGTGTGGACGGGGTAGAGGGAGTTCTTCCAAAAGAAGAGGAAAGAGGAAAAAGCACAGGTGCCCTGGTGGCCACTCTGTCCATAGTAATCACAGCTTAAATGTGAGATAGCATCCACACTGAATTGGCGCTATCTTTCCAAAAAGCAGATCACTTTTTTGATGGGCTTTGGCAGTGTGGATGCTCTCTTTCACAAGAAGTTTTTTTGGAAGATCTTTTCCAGAAAAGCTTCTTCTGAAAGAAGCCTGCAGTCTAGATGTAGCCTAAGTGGAATGCTGGCTAAAAGCAAGGCCTTCCCATCAACTGTCAGATATTTCGCAGGTCTGGCTTTTGGCCTTGTTTCACATAAGATAACACATATACAAAATCTTTATTATGAGAAGGTCGGTACTAATTTAGGGTATGGGTATCAGGAAGAGCAAAAGAGATGATGGAATTCCCCAAACACTCATCTAGTTGAGTATGTTGTATAAATAAAAACTGTAAAGATGGGATATGGGGGGAAAAAAGCATATGAGCACAAAAATTGCATATTCACCATTCATAAAAACATTGTTGTTTATCTCTGTAAATCAACGTAAATTGCCATCTCCCTGCTGTCCTGTTCTTAATGAGCATTTTTGCTAGTGTTACCATCAACAGATAAGGTTGCTGTATGTCTTTATTCTAAATGTCCTTTTTCATTTGATTATAAGGGAATCAAGCTTCCACAATTGCTACATGGTGTCCCAGTTCAGAGTTATTAATGGCAAAGTAGCTGCAAATAGACTTCTTTGACAGATAAGTCCATGCTGGCATGTTTCCCAAGTAATAGAATCTCAGACTAATTTGCCTAATCATTTTTTATGACCGTATATAAAGAATAGATTCTGTTCCATGGAATTACCCGGGAGCACAAAGATAATGTAAATAACCTCACAGCATATCCAGATGGGAATTCCTCCAGAGTTTGGTAGCTGGCATGGCTGGCTCCACCTGCTCCTGGAGGATCCAACACAGAGATCATGCCAGGGGTGTTCTTGAGAAAAGAACATGTGTCTGCTGAACATTCTTAGCTAGTATAAGGTCTGTAGGGGACTCTAGGCAGCAGTGTACTTTAGGGCATGCTTAGCTTATGAAAGAAGACCTTGATTTTAGTTTCATGTTTCCAAGGAAGAATTGTAAGAAAATAGTGATAAAAATGTAGCCGTGTTAGTCTGGTCTAGCTAAAAAAAAATAGGACTATGTAGCACTTTAAAGACTAACAAGACTAATAAACCATCTTGTAAGTCTTTAAAGTGCTACATAGTCCTGTTTTTTGTAAGAAAATAGAATGTTAAAACCAATGAAAAGACACCCTTGCTGTTACACCTGCCCCACACTCCCTATCTCCTGTGTAAAAAGCATCTGTTGCTGTTGTGGTACATCAGTTCTTCATATTAACTACTACTATACTGAAAGTGGAAGGAGAAGATGGGAGGAGGCTGTTAGTCATTTATACATAGAATTATTTGTACATGAATTTTCATTATGAGTGCTCTGTTAAGGAATTCTTTTTTTAATAATAATTCAGATAATTATTTAATACTAATGATTCTATTTTATTTTTGTTGTTATCAGTCTATCAAAGTGCACCTTGTTAATCTTTATCGAGCTGTGTGAGTTTTTATGGCTCAATGCAGGATGTATGTGCTGTTAAATTCTATGCAGAGGCATTCAGCGGATACTGCCAATAAATGTATTTTACTTACTTCCGACATTAAACTGTATTTGTGGTTAAGATAAAATCTGGACTTCCAGCAGTATTGTATTTCCTCCTTGATGATGGTGGAAATTCTCCCTCCAATGAGACAAGACTCTGATTTCCAGTGATTGCCCAGAAAAAAAATTGAAAATAATAAAACTGCACCTTCCAGGTCAAAGTTGCTCTCATTTGCCAATCCATGGAGTCAGCTTTGCCATTCTCTTCCATTCTGGTTCTCCTGTCACTTGGTCATGACTGTCACAAGTTCCTAGTCATGCGAGTATTTTGAAGCATTTGTAATCTCTCTTAGGCAGTGGCTGGTACTCCTAGCCTTGAACAAACATTGTGTTTGTATGTTTACATTTTGCAAAGTCTTTGTACTTAACATTGAACAAGTTGTAAGCTTATTCAAAACCTTGAAGTTGCAGGTGAAACTTACTCCAGTCAGCAAGGTGATTCAACTAAAGGGATCATATTTTCTTTTTCTTCCTACTATGCATGTGCTATTTAAACTGGGCTGAATGCTTTTCCAGCATTAGGAAGTGGTTGTCAATGGAGATATGCTTGAGCAATGGAGAGAGCGCTTTTTCAGCAGTTAAGTACCAAGACTGAATTCTCTTTATGCAACACTGAGTTAGTGCATAGCTCTGGGTCAGCAAGTGCTAGGAAGGTGAGGATTATGCTTTATACTTTCATCTCCTTGTTTCCTGTCCCATTAGTCAATAATTTAATTGGAGGGGATAAAACTGGACTGGCAATTGGATACTATAATGTTTTGCTTTTCTTGTCCTGAACTCTTGTGTAGTGCTGCTGACCGCTGTTTAATAGCGCCCAAATTTTACCCCAGACTGAATTTCAGTAGCGGATGAAGTGATCCCTATTCTGTAGAGGCTTTGCATGTCAGGTTCACAGTTTATGTAGTGATTTTGGATCCCTTAGGATAGGAGGCACAGATGAATATAAACTGTGATTATAAAACTCTTATTACAAAAACTTAATATCTAATTTCATCGTTTCTTTGAGCTCTTCTCTGCTAGATGTTTGAAACTGACTGTAGATTTTTGTTATCCAAAATCCAGCTTTTTCCAAGGTTATACATCTTTCTGGGGGGTTGAAGGTTAACTGCTGTCTATGCATGATAGACATTTTATATATAGGCATTATTAGATTAGTTTGAAATTTGGTGAGTTTCTTTCATTAACATGTGACGGCTTCTTGGCTCTTGTAATTCTCATGTGTGTTGAGCAAAGTGAAATCTTTCTGCTGCCATCCTATTGGAATCTCATGCTGCAAGATTGTTAAACTGGTGTTTCCTAAGAGGCCAAATTCTGCCCCGAATGCAGTACTTCACAAACACATTGAAGTCATTGGGCCTGAATCACCACTGCATTACCCTACTTTCAGACTAGCATGTAACTCTATTGATTATTACGACTTAAGTCTGAAGTAATGGTGTAGTCAGTCAAGCCTTGTGAGTCAAGGCAGAATTTTGTCCATATTGATTAATAGGCTAGCTTTCATTTTTATTTTTAAAAAGAAAAAAAATATTGCTAATTGAGTTTATTTCTAAACTAAAATAAGTGCAAATCTCTGTTTTCAAAACGGAGTGTGGATTTACCACCAGAACACCTAAAGGGTGACACCTGACTTCTGTGCTTAGTACACACACATATAAATATGTGTTTGCATCTACAGTAACAAAGGATAAAAGGGCAAAATGGGAATTGCACAGTGAAATCACACATGCCATGATGAAAATTCTCACTCCTTGACATTATTCTTCTGTCTTCAATGTGCTAGTTCTCTCTTATTGTACAAGTAACTGCATGCCAGAACTTTGGAGTAAGAGAGTCCCGTAGTTAGTAGAAGCTCATACAACATAAGGTTAATTTCCATCTGTGTGTCTGTCTCAGCAACATTGCTTGTTGATAACGCTGCAGATCTGTGCCTGAATTATTCATTTTATTTAGGGGTGAGATATGGAAGGAACTTTTTAAAAACATGTACTGTATTTTAAAAAAGATTGGAAAATATTACATTGATTTAATCATTTATTTTTACTCTTCACAGCCAGATAACTCTGAGACCTTTATGAGTCATGTAACCAGAACTGTAAGTAATCCATTTTGGTTAGTCTTTTTAATTTGCTTAGCCTGATTTATATTTATATTGCACATTTTTCTTACATCTTCACAGTACTGTTACTGCTAGTCATTTTTCAAAGCATGGGCAGTTAGCATGTTTAAGGGGAGCAGGTTTGGATTAAGAAAACTGGTGGTAACAACAAAGGTTTTTTGCAGTTTTTCTGGGAACTTTTGCAGTGGACTTGAATCTTTCTTTTGATCACGCAAAAGCTTTCAAGGGAGGAGGGGGAAAAAAAGAAATGTCAAAGCCCACACTCACTCACACTTACTCTGAAAATAAAATCACAGATCTCATGTTACTTTTTCAGGAGTTAGAGTTACTCCTTGAGTTTTTGTCAATGCACAGTCTACATGTCTTTCTTTCCATATGTCTGTGACTAGCAAAGTACCTTGAGATGAAAGTGCTTATATTATTATAAGCATCACATAAGGTGCATGCATATTACTCATGAAGACTTGTGATTGTTTTGTATAGAAGCTTTGGTTCAAATAGCACTAAGTGAAGTTAGGAGATGGGGAATTGCTGCTCTTCGGTATAAATGCTGTGGAAAGATATACAAACTGACTAATATTGTGTGTGTCAATACTGGCAAATCCTATAAGTCCACCCTCCTCCCCCATTTATCATTTAGCATGAGTCCAGGTTCAGTTTTAATAACAAAACCCGGAGTACTGAGAAAAACTCGCCTAACACAAATTATATAAGAATTGGAGGCCATTTTAGCTCCTTTTTGCTTTGTTTTTCAATGAGACAGTGAAGTGAGTATCTTTAAAGGGTTCTACTTACTGTAGTCTAAAAGCATTGATAAAAAAAATCTGGGCATAATACAGCTAAGTTATCTGGTGACAAGACATTCAATAAATTAAAATATTTAATGTTCCTTCCAGACTCTCCCCATTCTTAGTTGGATAGTTTAATTAAAATTAAGAGAAAAAACACCAAAATATTCCTCTCCTTAAATTTATATACTTGAATGATCAGTTTCACAGCTCTCCTCTAATATAACTAATATGAAACCACAATGAACTGTGTAAAAATAATGACAGATTTTCTATTGTGAGCACTAGCTGTTAGCGTCTTTGTATAACATCTGAAAACTTCAGAGGGTTTTTATGTTTGCACTAGTTGCTTATTAGACAAACCAAGGTCAACCTGCTCCCCCCTCCTTTGTATGTATGTTAGCTCATGCACAGCTGGCTATTTCTGAGCACAATTAAAGTGGCAGGCCACACTATTTCAGCTGTACCTTTTGGAATATATACCTTGACATAAAGTAGTATCGTGGATCAATGAATTTCCCATTAATTCACAGCTAGAAAAATTTCCCCATTACCTTCCATGGGACCACACCTATTAGCCAGAGATTGATGTGGAAGATGAAACGGGGTCTGACCACTAGATAGTTCCTGGTTGTAGCACCATTGTATAAACTCTAGCTGCCAGTTCAGTTCATAGAAAGAGGAAAGATGGTGGGATTGATACCAGTGTGTTGTCTTTATACCCTTGGTTATCAGTCTTTTGCGTGATCTTAACAAGTAGGTGTATGATAAACGGTGTTAGAATAGTTTAAATTCACTTTCCCTCACCATCTTCTAATGCAGTGTTTCTCAGTCAGTGGTATGAGTCCCCTAAGGTTACTTAATAGAAGTCTAGGGGGTATGTCAACCCACTGAAATTTGGAGAAAACTGAATTTTCATCTTAAGTTTTACAGCGCTTTATTATTTTTTGTACTTTTTACACCCAAAAATTTCATCGCCTACCCAGCTACAATTAAGTTGGTTAAACAAATGTGTTGCAATGGTAGGAAAACTGTAGGTACTGGGTGTACTTATAATTTTTTTTAAAAGGGGTACTTTATAAAAAAAAAAAAGGTTGAGAAACACTGTTCTAGTGCCTCCTAGCTGTTAGAGATGGTCTGTTTCTCTTGCCCAGCATCCTGACTACTGAGTTAATATCGTCAGTGGCAGCATCTGCAGCTTCATAGGAAAGCTATGAGCTGAAGCTAAGAAAATTTGGCCTGATTCATGACCTTGTCCCTGCTGCTCACAAGGTTCTGAATGATGCTTGTGAAGCCGGCCAGACTCTAGTTAATTTCTGTCTGCTATTGTTTGGGAAAGTTATGAGCATTTGCTGAGGAACAGGTCACATTTACCTGTAGGCTCAGGAAGAGTACGTTTATACTGCAGGCTAAAGTCAAATTAAGGTACGCAACTTCAGCAATGTTAATTGTGGATTTGGCACTGTCTACTCTGCAGAAAGTTGATGGAAGAACACTCTTCCTTTGACTTCCCTTACTTCTCATGAAATGAGGGTTACTGAATTAAGAATAAGAAGCCCATTATTTCAAAATTATTTCAGAATAACAGGCTTGCTGTGTAGATGCACACTCTATTATTTTGAAATAATGTTGTTGTGTAGACATGCCCAAAGATGGCACTGCATTTCCTTACATGTAAAAAATAGCTTCACAACCAGATGGATTAGAACCTGTAATTCTTTAAGACATGAAAGCTTGAATTCTGGGTAAACTGATGTCAGGTTTCTTATGCACCAGAAAAAGGTCTGCTTACTATTTCAGTTCTTCGCATCCTGCATTACTGTGCATAATCCTGTGTTATAAAATAGGTGGGATGCAAATGTTTGACTGAAAAGCAATTTCAGAGCCACAAAAGCAAGCAGGCTGCATCTACATTGCGCTTTCCTGCTCAAGAATATATGCAAATGAGGCGTGGTGATGAATATCACCACGCCTCATTTGCATACTTAATGAGCTGCCATTTTTTGAAAAAATGAGAACAAACATTGTTCTGGACCCTGCAAAACTGCAGATATCAGTTTTATATACATGGATCATGTTTGTGGATTATGAATAATGCAGATATACATTTTGTATCTGTGCAGTGCTCTATTGTAAAGATTGGTGAAACAGCTAAAGTGAATTCACTTGGGGCAAAATTGATCCCTCATGAAACTTAGTGGACTCCAGTGAAGCTTATGTACAGTTGAATTTGGCTTCTGAGGTATAATTGGCTAGAGGTATAATTTGGATGGTAGTTCAAGTGGCTACTGTAAGTTCAAGAGCAGAGTGGAGGCATGCTAGCAGGAAATGAGGAATGGTTTATGCAAATATAAGCCTTGATTGTTACTAGCCCAAGGCAATTGTATAAGGAAGTCTGGGAGCATAAGGGCGCCACTTAGGTTCTTGTATGGTGTGACAGGGTGGGCATACCCCGCACTAGAATGAGAGGGTTGAAAACCCTGTGGGCGGAGGAAGTCCCACCTCATACCCCGACTGGGCATGCTCCAAGTGCTAGGGCAGTATAAAAGGCCAGAGAGCAGCTCAGTCTGGGCTGGCTGGCAAAGAGGAAGCATCTCTACACAGAGCTCCAGTGCCGCTACATCCCACGTCCCAGATAGAGGGAGCTGAAGTGCCGGGAGGCTGCCACTTCTCAGCCCCTACGGAGACCCAGGCATAAACCACTACCAAGAAGCCAGGAGACCAGCCACTACATGGGACCATGCCTCTGCGGACCCAATAGGAAGTGACCCAGGGAGGGTGCAGGAGCTGCCTCTTCTGTCCAGGTATTCTTGGTATGTTTTGGCCAGATTCCCCGCTGAGAGGAAATAGTAGGCAGCCCCACCGCTTGTAGGGCCTGGATCGGGACCTGGTGGAGCAGGGTCCCCCTACCAGGAGCTAACCCCACTCATACTGATGCTGGTTATTAGGTCTTACTGCCCTGAAGTAGGGGACACTCATTGACTCTGGCTATTAGGCACCACTGCCTTGAAGCAAAGAGGACTTATTGAGTTTAGCCGTCAGGCCATTTTGCTGGGCGAGTAGGACTACTTATAGACTTAGAGTTGCTCAGGGAGCAAGTGAATTATGGACTAGCAAGCTGGCTGTCGGTCCAGCAACCAATCAAGCGCCAACTAAACTCCGGAATAGCCATATGCCAGTGATGGGGTGGGCATACACCACCACATATGGTCTAATCATATCACAGGTTGTAGTGTCAAAGAGAAGCAGGTTCAATAAAGCCACTGTTTCCTAACACCATCAGATGTGCCACGGTAGGGGCTGAACAGAGTATTGATTCCATCCAGCCAACATGCTGGCCATCATAGCTGTGCAAGCATATCATATGACATACAGTATATTGGGAATAAGTCCAGCAATATTCTAGAAACCTGCCAGGAGAAACACTGAGACTTAGAGCCACGCTCTGCTTCCTGGGCTGCCTATTGTTCAGGGCAGACCATAAAGTGACAATCTAACACATCCTCTCTGACTGTTTTATTTATCAGTGTGGCCTTAGTCTCTGCTTTTTCCCCTAGGCTACGACTAGACTGGCCCCTAATTCCGGAAGAGGCATGCAAAGCAGGTAAGTCAGAATAGGGAGATCTGCGGGGGATTTAAATATCCCCTCCGGGATTTAAATAAACATGTCTGCCGCTTTTTTTCCGGCTTGGGGAAAAGCTGGAAAAAAGCATCTAGACTGTCGCGATCCTCCGGAATAAAGCCCTTTTCCGGAGGATCTCTTATTCCTACTTTCAGGTAGGAATAAGAGATCCTCCGAAAAAGGGCTTTATTCCGGAGGATCGTGCCAATCTAGACGCTTTTTTTCGGCTTTTCCCCAAGCCGGAAAAAAAGCGGCGGACATGTTTATTTAAATCCCGCGGGGGATATTTAAATCCCCCGCGGATTTCCCTATTCTGACTTACCTGCTTTGCATGCCTCTTCCGGAATTAGGGGCCAGTCTAGACGTAGCCCTAGAGTTTTGTAAACTACTAGGCTACTATCTCCTGTATTGCTGAATTAGACATACAGTCTGATTCTTTTCCTGGATAAAAGAGAAGCTTCACAACAGTGAAAGCCAGGAGTAATACCAGTCAGTAGAGTGTAGAACCATGTGCCTAATTTGAATATGCAGAAAGGTACCATTCATAAATTCAGTAGCACCAGTAGATTCACCTGGCTGGGACATAGCAATGCTGGCATGTAGAATGGACTTCCATCTTGAATAGTCCCTTGAATGTCTTCTTCCTTTGGCAAGAACCAGTATGAGAAGATTTAGGCTTCTTAAATACTTCAAAATTGCATCTTCCAAACTCACATGTTGTTGTCCGGAATGATCTGTTTCTTTCATCCAATGGATGTTGTTAATATGCTGTAACTTTTGACATGGAAAACTGTTTCGGAAATCAAAGGCAATGGATATATCCAAACGACCAGATTCTTCTCAGTTTCAGTATTTTCCATTTCAAATGTGCAAAGAAATACTTTATTTAGGTGTTAACATTTTTCCTAATTTTCCCCCAAAAATTTTCTATAAGTATGGACCATATATTAAAATAAATTTTCCAGGGATGTAGAGGGGTAACATATTTTCCCTCTGTCCTTTCTAGGGAAAATAGAAATAGCCAAAATTAATATCTACTCAAGAATGACATTCATCATTAGTCTATTGCCTTTCAAAGTCTCTCCTTAGTTCATTGCTAAAATAAATAGCAATTTTATTGGATAAAAAACAGACCCACTTGTCACTTGACACCCTTAAAAAATCCTGGACAACTGGAGATTATTAATAGGGTGGCCAGATTTGTATTTATATTATCTAGCATTCCAACTCTGTCCTAATTTAAGGTGATTCCTATCCAGTAGCTCTCTATACATACCAGCTTGATTTGAGATAGGAAAAAAAACTTATCTATGCCATTTGGTTCCCTCTCTTCTGTTATATACCTTAAAAGGCTGCTGTCTCTCCCAATTCCCCCTCCCCCCCCCCCCCCAAAGAACTATCCCATCTTTGCACCTACAAGATTCAGCACGTTAAGATCATTATAGCATCCTATCTTACTAATTCTCTTGTGCTGCTATTTTTCCTTCTCCAACCTTGTATATGTTGGGGGAGCTGGATGAGTTGGTATTATCAGTTAACATGAAGAAATGCATTGCAGTAACTACTTTAGTGCCCAAAATTTATTTTGAGAAAGTTGAAATCTGCAGCTCCTCCCTCATACACAGACTGGCTTAGTGAGTTACAATTACTTTGTCTAATAAAAATGCTTGGAAAAAATATGAAGATGTCTGGTCACACATGACACTTACTATTGTATGTATTTGAGGTTTAGTGTATATGTTATATGTTATGTTATATTATGAGTCCCCAGTACCCATAAGTATTATCTGTTTAGTCATGTCAACAATGGATACCCTGTTTGACCTCTATGTTCTACTCAGGCTTGGTTGGTTAGTTGGTTTTGGTTTGCTTTTTCTAATGTTCATTTCAAATTTTGAACGCTGATTGGGTTATTTTAGGGTATTGCCATCTTGTGCATGTATTTCTATATGTTTTGTATAATTGTGCTTATAGATATAAAACAATAAAAAAGAAAGTTGAAAAAAGAAAGAAGGCTCTTTTGGAAGTTCAAATGCATTGTTTAATTAACTATTCATTCTGGATTTGGATAGAGGGCATGGTTCAGCAGTGCTTGTTTTGCAGAATGTCTGTTGTCAAAAAACAAATTAGGAAGACATCCTTATATACTTGGTGACTGTGCTGCATATTCCTGCACAACTTGACAAATCTGTTCATTTCATCAGAGTTTGAGCACAACTGCACATTTTTTCAAGATATATCACATTGCCTGCCATACCATTTGATAAATATCTTGTCCTCGTGGTATTTTGAAATTCAGGATCACTCTTGAGGTTCTATATTACAGTGATTAATTTATGAAATCTCAAGAAATAGGGTAGCCACAAAATTTGATCAAAGTTGTGGAAGAATGCACGCAGTGTGTCATAATCTGTTTAGCATATGAGACTATAAGAACAATAGAAACATGAGGAGGGAAAGGTAAGTTGCTTGGCTCAGAAATGAGGGCATTAGGGAATAATGCAGGGGTGAGGCTATTATCCAATAGCACATAGGAGGGTGAGGCTATTTCTCTGGCTCCTTGCCATCTGTAAACAAACCATTGACTATTAAAAGTTAACATTTAATGCACAGGGTGACCTTGACATTGTAATTGGGTAAGAATAATGTATCACATGCTATCTACTATATTAAAGTGGATGGAAAGCCTCACATGGTGAATTGAAATCTCTCTTTTTTTTTCTTTTTTTTTCTTTTTTTTTTTTTAGTCTCTGCCTGACAATTCACAGGCATGTGGAGACTTTTCACAGTTCCTTATGTTTATACATTCACAATGACAGCTTATAGGGTTTCACAATTCCTTATATTGTGTAATAAAACATGATATTCAGACAATATTTTAGGATGTTAAAAGCTTTTGCTTTAAACACAGAAGTAGTCAGATAAAAGCATAAACTACATTATAGGTACTTGGAGAGAATTTTACAAACAGCACTCAAAATTTACATATTAAGTGATTCCAGCTGTTAAGCTATGGAAATTGGCACAAACCACCAATATGGTGCATGCAGCAGAAAGGAGTATACTGCTTTTCAGCTTGATAGATGACTTGGCAAACATACAATAAAGTACAGATGTCCTTAATGGGATTTCTTTTGTTTTATTATACGAACTATGTTAATGTCCAATTTATATGCCGCAAATAAGTGGAATAAAGTTTCATTGTATCACTTTCTTCTTAGCAAAGGAAATCCCATAAAGAGAAATGAAACCATAACTAGCTGACCATTATTATTTAAGTGAGACTATTAAATTTCTGAATGCTGGAAGAAAGACTCAGGAAGGTGCGCAGCGTATCTGCTGGCTGGCTACCAGTGAGGCATACAATGAGGCACATTCAGCTAATGCCTCCTTTACTTGACAGACTGATTGTGGGCAGGGATTATGTGATTATGATTATTTATAATTTACTTATGGTAGCAATCACTCCATGCTAGGCACTTTCAAAACTCTCATTAATTGAGTGTTATGTTAAAAGGTTGATCCTGAAAGGAATTTAGTGAGGCCTGCAATGCACTGAGCTTCCTCGACTCTCACCACTGAAGTTAATGGATGGAGTGGATGTTTGGTACATCACACGGGACATTCAGCATCTCATAGAATTAGGCCCCATGAGTCAGTGTGTCTGACAGATACACTGCCATTCTGACTTGTTTAAAACTCTTCAAAGCAGCTAATCACTAGAAATTTTAGAAAAGACACATGCCAGTTGTGCATATTTTGGTGTGTGTTGGAGGTTTTCCTGCTTTTGAGGAAAGTTGCATTTGAACTAAGGAGTGGTCTCTCAAAACTCTTCTTTTTCTTCTATAAAAGGTATTATGGCTATAAACCCTTCTGAAGCTTTGTTAATCTATATATGAGTCCCTGGCATATATATGTTATATTGGTTCAGGGGTTCTGAGTTCCAGTCTGTATCCTGACTCACTGCTTTATATTGCTTTTCCTATACTATACGGCTACGTCTACACTGGCATGATTTTCCGAAAATGCTTTTAACGGAAAAAATTTCCGTTAAAAGCATTTTCGGAAAAGCACATCTAGATTGGCAGGATGCTTTTCCACAAAAGCACTTTTTGCGGAAAAGCGTCCGTGGCCAATCTAGACGCGGTTTTCCGCAAAAAGGCCCAGATCGCCATTTTCGCGATCGGGGCTTTTTTGCAGAAAACAGTACTATGGTGTCTAGAATGGCCTTTTTGCGCAAAAGTCTTTCGGAAAAAGACTTTTGCCTGAACGGGAGCAGCATAGTATTTCCGCAAGAACACTGACGATCTTACATGGGATCGTCAGTATTCTTGCAGAAATTCAAGCGGCCAGTGTAGACAGCTGGCAAGTTTTTCCGCAAAATCAGATGATTTTGTGGAAAAACTTGCCAGTCTAGACACAGCCTAAATCAAAGGCAGGAAATGGGTGACGTACCCTGCTTTTCAATGATTTACAGATGATTCATAAACTTTAGCCCAAGCTCATCTGCTTAAGAGAGCAGACAAAGAGTCTGAACTGTGAATATTTTCTTATTTTATAATTATTACATATTAACAATTAATTTTTAATTTAGAAATATGATTTGACACTTTAATACTTAGTCTATATTACTATTACACGTGAAAAGGATATTTCTCAAGGTGTGGATTTTCCTGCAAAGAAAATTTAATTAAGACCTCTTCATTTTAAATGTATTTATACATATTACTTAACAATTATAACAAAGTTATTCAGAACATATTCCGCTTGCTCATATCATCTCTTCCATGAAAAAAATTATGATTAAAAAAATAGCTTTACCACCAATAGGCCCATACGAAAAGTCTGGATCTAGCACATCAGAAATTGAAATCCAAACTCTGAGGCTGTGTCTAGACTGGCAAGTTTTTCCGCAAAATCATCTGCTTTTGCGGAAAAACTTGCCAGCTGTCTACACTGGCCGCTTGAATTTCTGCAAGAACACTGACGATCTCATGTAAGATCGTCAGTGTTCTTGCGGAAATACTATGCTGCTCCCGTTCGGGCACAACCCTTCTTGCGCAAATCATTTGTGCAAGAGGGCCAGTGTAGACAGCACAGTACTGTTTTGCGCAAAAAAGCCCCGATGGCTAAAATGGCGATCGGGGCTTTTTTGCGCAAAAGCGCGTCTAGATTGGCCACGGACGCTTTTCCATAAAAAGTGCTTTTGCGGAAAAGCGTCCGTGCCAATCTAGATGCTCTTTTCCGAAAATGCTTTTAAGGGAAAACTTTTCCGTTAAAAGCATTTCCGGAAAATCATGCCAGTGTAGATGTAGCCTGAGTCTTTAAACTCCCCTAATTTTTCTGCAACAATTCAAACACTGCCAGAGATTTGGAATGTTTAAGGCAAACAAGCCTTCTATTTCAGCAGGGGAGAAACTTGTCTGAAGTAATAAGAGTTTAATGGTTTTGACATGCCTGGGTAATGTTTAATAGTTTGAAATTATGGTCAAAAGAGGCTTCATAAGAACGCCCATACTGGGTCAGACCAAAGGTCTAGTATCCTGTCTAGCCGAGTATCCTGTTTGCCGACAATAATCTATACCAGATACCCCAGAGGGAGGAATCACAACAGATAATTCTCACATGATCCCTTCCATGTCACCCACTTCTAGAGAAACAGAGGCTAGGGATACCATTCCTACCCATCTTGGCTAATAGCCACTGATGGACCTAACCACCATGAATCTATCCAGCTTCATATCATGATGCTATGACATGACATATTTTGGCAATGGACTAGAAATAGGGGGTTACGTTGTTTGATCTCATTAATACTGTAGTTTACTCCTCCATCAACACAGTGGTATTGTGTGAATTTGTCACTGCATTGCTTAGGCAGATCTCTGAAGATAGATGCATTAACACTATGCAACTCGTGTGATTAAATTCACCTTTCTCTATTGAACGCCATCTTCTGTAAGGGAAGTAAGGGCATACCAAACAAGCATAACTTCATGTTGCTTCTATAGGAGGAAGATCTAATGGGAATCCTCTTATAAATCATTTCTGAGAAAGTAGAAGGAACACTGTGATGCTAAGCCATTTTTGAGGAGTCTGATAATAGTTTAAATATTCTGGTGGAAGCCATACTAGCAGTGGCTTTGCCATTTGTGCGGGGATTTTTAAAGAATCTCAAGATGAATGCTAATGACTTTTAATGTGATTTCCGATTTGCAAGTGGGATTGATTTATGGTCAAATATTTTTCTTCTTATGTTTTTCTTAGTAGGAAACTTCATTTTGTAAAATTAAAAAGCAGCTGGAAATTACTGAGCTGATCACTCTGTTGCTTTGTTTATTTCAGACTTCCAGCAGTTTTTCAAAAAACTCATCTTTCTGTTGTGACAAAGTATCACAGTAAGTATTTCTTTAATCATTTTGCTGTACAGGTTGAACCTCTCTAGTCTGGCAATATCCATGGTCTGGAATGATTTCCACTAGTTGGATGTCTGCTTTTCATAGGTGTGGCCAAGTTTCCCCTAAATGTCTTTGAGGAGCCCATAAGCAATGGAAGTGTTGGTAATGCTGCTAGACAGTATTGATCTCCCATGGTTCAGCAAACTCTCTGAACCAGTCAGGTCCTAAGAGTGCCAGACTAGAGAGGTTCAACCTGTAGTGTCATGCAGTACTCTTGCGCTCATTTCAATTGCTCCTGGGCATGGCATCTCCTGCAGGCTAAAGTCACATTTAAAGGCCTTCCAGTTGTTATCTATGAAGGCACAGGCCCTAACATTTGCTTGCTAAGGTACAGTAGTAGGAGCGATCTTCTCCTGGACATATGCAAAATAGCAAGTGAGTTGAGTATTTTCCTACAGTAAAACTACCACAAGTCCATAAGTATCATATTCTCATTTATCTTTTATGCTGTTGCTTCAATACAACATTAATTACACAGATATAAAGAGAGACTTTTTTCAAGTGTAAAATTCCCTGTTACAGAGGGCCGCAGTAGGAGTTAAGTTTTGCACGGACCTTGTCCTGAGCCTTCGCACAGGGATGTATTTCACCAAAAGTGAAACTGGGACTCAAGAAAGATGACAGCCTAATAGCACAAAAACTGTTTTTCCAAACCAGATTGTTCACAAGTTGCAGCGAAAGATACTATCTTACTTTGCTAGTGTGCTTCATCCTAGCCCAGGGAAGGGACCCCCATGAGGTGTAAAAGAGTTCACTTTCCATGCCCAATGATTACTCTGGTTACTATTTGCATTATAGTAGTACTTAAAATGTGCCAGGCACTTCACGGACATACAGAAAGAGCTGTCTCAGCAAAATTGTCTGAAATGTTGCCAGAAAGAGTGCCCTTTCTGTTGGTATGTTTTCTAAGGTAATGGTTAGTACATAGTATATTTTGGTTATGTTTGAAATTATGGTCAAAACAGGCTTCAAATTACATGTTGACTTGGGCTGAATCCTCGTAAAGAGCTAAGAACTTCTGATTTCTAGTCTTCCTTCTACCTCTGACTTGCAGTGTGGCTTTGAGTAAGTCTATAGATAAAATGGTATTTCACAGGTGTGTGAGGAGGATTAATTTAATTGAAGTATATTGCAGATGGAAAGCTCTAAATATGATTTAGCTGCAGCTGCTAACTAGCTATATGGCAACAATTGTTTTCACTATTAACCTGAATCAAAGCAATGAGGAAGAAAGAAAGGCTATTTTAAACTGTTTTACATACTCTTTACTATGGTTCTTTTTGGTCAAGGTTCAAAAATGATTAAAAGGCATGAACAAAACAATGTGTGCTATAACTCAAGTGCTTTTTCTGACATGACATTCAAAAAGGGTACCTCTAACTCTGCTTAATAGAAACACATCAGTCATTTATATGGGTAGTTTATAAGTCTCTGTCATTGAAGAAGTAATAGTAAGCCAAACTATTGGAGAAACTAGATCTAATTCTCACTTCATTTACTCTGTTGAAGTTAATACAGTCGCTCTAAATTCATGTCTGTGTAACTTAGGGCAGATTTAGTCATGTGTATACATAAATGATTTTAGAGACCACTTAAAGATAGAGTGTTTGTGTGATTTCCCCAAAGAAAGAGGAAGAGATTATTGCAGCCATGAATCTTTGCATGTCTGTAACACCTGGTTTTTCCCCGGTTGGCAATAATAATTGTATTCATTTATCCAGTTTTCCATAGCACTGCATACACAGACTTAGGATTTTATAGGTGGCACAGAAATGAACTCTCTCTTGGCCAGTTGCCAATTGCTTAAAGACCTGACATTTTTTTGTTCAATAAGCTGTTTATGAACCTCCAATTTGGATGAAAATACTATAAATACTGACTGATTCCCTACTATGAATCCAGACTGAAATTTCTTCTCATTAACTTCCTATTTCCTTGTTGTACTCCCCCCGCTTCCCACTACTCAAACTGCCTCATCGGATTCTTCGCAGAAGTGCAGACTTTGATCACATTATGGAGGAAGGCTATGAACTTGACCTGACTTACATCACTGAGCGGATCATTGCTGTGTCCTTCCCTGCCAGCTGTTCAGAGGAAACATATGTGAACAACCTGCAAGATGTAACCCGAATGCTCAAATCCAAACATGGAGATAATTACCTGGTAAGTGTAGCTTAAACCTGTTTGAATATGCTTTGTGTAATTGAGTTTACCCCATTTGCTGTATGATGACTGATCTCATATCCTTAATAACGAAGCCTAATATAGGCTTATTTATACCAATATAAATTGGATGTAATTCCACCAAAGTCTGTCTAGTTCACATTTATGCCTGTGCAAGTGACTGCAGAATCTGGCACAGCATTTTGCATTTAGTCAAACAAAGAAATATCTGTAAGCCACCTGCTTTTTGAGGGCAAGGCAGTATGCTCTTTGGGCATCATGTTCACTTGCAACAGAAAAATTGTAGGGATAGCTATCATTGAGTAAAACTCATTCCTACAAGATCCAGATGCCTCATTGTGGAATACATTTTTCTAGCAGCTGCAACTTGGGTTCCAATGATCTCTGATTATTCCACTTTGGCTGGTTCCATCGTTGATTATGAAACAGCTCATAAAGGTTGCTATTAATGTGTTTTGTCTAGTTCATTGACTTTATTTAGATGCATTTTTTCCCCATGATTTATTTTCTATTTTTTTTTAAATTGAAGGTCTTGGCCAAATCTTTAATGGGTTCCATATGCAAGATCTTTTATGATGCTCAGAACTGGTATTCTCTCATAGGCTACGTCTACACTGGCCCCTTTTCCGGAAGGGGCATGTAAATTTCACCAGTCTTCGTAGGGAAATCCGCGGGGGATTTAAATATCCCCCGCGGCATTTAAATAAAAATGTCCGCCGCTTTTTTCCGGCTTTTAAAAAAGCCAGAAAAGAGCGTCTAGACTGGCCCCGATCCTCCGGAAAAAGTGCCCTTTTCCGGAGGGTCTTATTCCTACTTTGAAGTAGGAATAAGACCCTCCGGAAAAGGGCACTTTTTCCGGAGGATCGGGGCCAGTCTAGACGCTCTTTTCCGGTCTTATTCCTACTTTGAAGTAGGAATAAGACCCTCCGGAAAAGGGCACTTTTTCCGGAGGATCGGGGCCAGTCTAGACGCTCTTTTCCGGCTTTTTTAAAAGCCGGAAAAAAGCGGCGGACATTTTTATTTAAATGCCGCGGGGGATATTTAAATCCCCCGCGGATTTCCCTACGACGACTGGTGAAATTTACATGCCCCTTCCAGAAAAGGGGCCAGTGTAGACGTAGCCATACTGTTTGTGTTTTTTACTTCGCACATTTAAACTCTGTAGTGTCACTATCTCTCTCCACTTGCTTATAATTCTGGGCCAAAATCTGTGCTGTTAATTGTAGGTATTTTTAGCTGACATGTGTAAACTATTAGAATAAATCCATAACTTCAGGCGGGTGAAATCACTGCAGCAGCTAGCACCCCTCCACATTAATTCACTTACAAAACATTTATTTATTCCAAATGCATTCTATAACAATGATTGGACTCTAGCTCTGCTTGTAGTACTACCACTTTTGAACCATTTATGAAGACACATCAATTTTCCACTAAGACAACCAATGGTCTCTCTGATACTAAACTATAATTCTTTGCAAAACATTTCACCTAAGTCAAAGTTTCAAATTCAGCCAAGATCAATAGTGATCTAGTGTCTCTTTACGATGTGATGCTGTATTTTGGTAAATGTGAAATAAGGTGGCGGTCTCCGTCCAACCATATAACTCTTATTAGATAGGTTTACATTTAAAAAAACATTACATGGATACTAGCTGGCACAAATCTGCTGTCATTGGTCAATGGAATTGTTTGCCATTAATATCAGAGAGAGCCTGGATGGAATATTGCATGTTTGCACGAGCATACTGTCCTCTATTCGGTTGTGACATATAGGAAAGAACATTGAAGGTTCCTCTATAGTAGGGGTGGCCAAATGGTTGCTTACAAGGAGCATTAAGCTCTTTTACAGTTAAAGTGTGGAATCCCCCTCCTCCGCTCTCATTCTCTGCCTACCAGAATTGGTGAGAGAGCTTGGGGCTTCCAGGTGCACACTACAGGGCTGAAGCCCTGAGTTCCGGCAAGTGCAGAGCTGTCCCTACCAATACACAAGCTACCCCAAATGTTGTGGTGCCCTAGAAGCAGCATGCTGCATATTGCCTCCGGTGGCCAGCCCATTCCCTAACTGGGCCCCCCATGGACTGCACCCAGATACTGCTTGCATGACAGCAGTGAGTGATGTAAGCCTGTGGGCCAGAAGACTCAGGAGGAACTGTGGGCGGCTGTGCTGCCAGCCAGAGAGAAGCAGCCATTTCCCCTTCCGAAGCACCATTTCTCAATGACTGGCAGCATAGTCTCCCTGCCCTGAAGTGCTCCTCAAAGCTTCTGCCCCAGCAGCTGCCTTCTCTGCAAAGCATCCCTCTCTGGTCCTGGGGGAGTGTGCAGATGTTGAATTGCATAGGGCACCAGCATTGGTAGGAAATGCCAGGGCAGGTGCATCCCAGCACTTGAATATCTGAAGATCATTCATATGCAGATGAGAGGGTCAGTAAATTTGGCTACCCCGCTTCTCCAGCTAATAGTTTCAGGCATCTTTCTTGTAGCTCATGTAGCAGAAGCTTGTGTCTTGGAGGTATAAGATCAGGGTTCTAGTCTGAGCTCTGCACTTCTGCAAGTAGTAAGAAGAGATTATAACCTCTCCCTAGCTATTTTTGAAGGTTTTTCTGCAGCAGGAGTGGCCAAACTTACTGACCCCGCTTTTGGCCCTGCTTTGTATCTATACAAATAAATCCTCATGCTTTCAAATGTGTAAATTTCAGTCTTATTTGAAACTGGAATTAATTCCAAACTGATTGAAATAACAAAGTGCTTTTTAAAAATTAAGTCTTCAAAAAGGCTTAATTTTTCCAACATTTCTAACTTTTTTGTGTCTCTGTCAGCTCACGGAAATCACCCGATATCTATAACATTCCAAACATAAGTAGATTTTAATAACTGTTCCCCAGTAACTTCAGTGATGTTTTCTAGTTCACATAGAGTGCTCTCTTAGAGTCTCATGACAATAAGTGTTTTATAAACACTAATAGATTTTGACATTGGTTCATGCAACAAAGACATTTCACAAGCAGAAATAATAAAATATCTAAAAAAATTGCCATTATTTGACAATTGTACCTGAATCCCTGGATCTAGGAAGAAAAAGAAAGGACCAACAGAAAGGTAGTCCTATGTTGTCAGTCTTGTTATCAATTTATCTAGTCAGAGATGAATGAAAAAATATTGGACCAATGTAATGCTTATAGATAGAGAAACTGCACTGATAGTTTCTTTCCACAACAAGTGTATCTATCACATCCATTTAAAAAAAAAACAAGCTCTTAAAAGACAGAAAATGAATAGTTAAGGAATCATAAATCTGATACTTCCCACAAAATAAAAAAAAAAATCAAGTACAAAGAAATGCAGATTTCATCACAACAAAAGAAACACAGTCCTGTCCCTAAATAAGTGCTATTTTTCACCAGTAATTTCAACATATAAACACAGTGCAAAATCCTTCAGAAGAACAAAATTATATATGTATCATTAATGACACTCTGCTAGAGAGGTGCCATGCACATAGAGCCACTGTGAAAGTCAGCTTCATGTGTGTACCGGCTCCAGCCTGCCCCTACTCTATATCAGAGGCAACAGCATGTGGGGGGGGGGGGGCAGATGGCCCCACAGGAGGTGGGAGCTGGTCCTCAGAAAGCCGACTCCCCCTGAACACCAATTTCTACCTCCCGCCCCCCTTGCTGCCTCTGATACAGAGCAGCGGGGGCGGGAGAGGGTGTGTAACCATTAAGATTAACCAATAAGCCTGGGTTTATCAGTTAATTGTTTAAACGAATACATACTAACATCCCTTATATACATAGATAATTTCATAGTATATTTGCAAACTTTTACACTTATTCTATTAAACTGTATATTGTTATTAATATCTTTATTATTTATATATGTTGTAATACTTCTAAAAAGGGCTAGGCACTGTATTAACACATGGGAACAGCTCTCAATAAAACAGTTATTTTAGGTTCTTAGTTACTGTCAACTGTTACATAAATTAAACTGGTTTTAAACTTAACATCTTCCCTAACATTAAAATATTTTGATATCAAAATAAAGATAAGAAGAATATACGGCAAAGATTTCTACTTACTTCAATGGGATCTGTTTGGGTGCTCAGCCTTTTTGAAAGTCAAGGCACTTAAGAGGCTAAATACACACTTAGGAACCTGTCTTTAGGCATCCATTTTTTAAACATCTTGGTCATTTCTTTAAAGTCAACTAATGAAACAACCAAACAAGCAACCCACAATGCTGGAATCTGAGAAATTATTGTAGTCTAATAAGATTGCTAAGCTCAAGGCTCGATGTTATTTAAAATCTTACATTAATTACTATCATAAACTTGAAAATGGTTACATATTATAGGCATTTCCTACATATATATAGTTTCCTATTATACTTTCCTGAATTAACTACAGGTTGTATCTCCCTAAACTGGGACTCTCTGAGGGTATGTCTACACTACCCCACTAGTTCGAACTAGCAGGGTAATCTAGGCATACCGCACTTGCAAATGAAGCCCGGGATTTGAATTTCCCGGGCTTCATTTGCATAAACTGGGCGCCGCCATTTTTAAATCCCTGCTCGTTCGAACCCCGTGCCGCGCGGCTATACGCGGCACGAACTAGGTAGTTCGGACTAGGCTTCCTAGTCCGAACTACCGTTACTCCTTGTGGAATGAGGAGTAACGGTAGTTCGGACTAGGAAGCCTAGTCCGAACTACCTAGTTCGTGCCGCGTGTAGCCGCGCAGCACGGGGTTCGAACGAGAAGGGATTTAAAAATGGCGGCGCCCAGTTTATGCAAATGAAGCCCAGGAAATTCAAATCCCGGGCTTCATTTGCAAGTGCGGTATGCCTACATTACCCTCCTAGTTCGAACTAGGAGGGTAGTGTAGACATACCCTGATATAGCACGGATGTTCCTGGACTACAGAACCCAGGGACAGGAGTGCAGCAGCAAAGGCTAGTGACTCGGGCAGGAGCCCCATGGTGGGAGATGGAGGCAGTGGTCAGCACAGCTGGAAACTCTGGCCAGAGAGCTCTGGCCCCACAGCAGCAGTGGAGTGTCATTGTCTAAGGAGCTCTGGCACTTGGGAGCCCCAGCTGGGCTGGCGGCAGGAGGCCTCAGGCTGGAGCCTGGCGGCAGTGGACGTGGCCACATGCCACAAGGAGCTGGAAGCAGGAAGGAGTAGCAGACTGGGAGGCCAATGGCAGGGGACCTCCTCTGGTCCAGCAAATCCCCTTGTCAGGATCAGGGAGGTCCAACCTATACAGAAATACCCCGCATACTGCAAATGCTAAACTTATCTAACTTCAAATACTAATTTAGTTATCTAACGTGATTGCAAAATCCAAAGTCCACTGTCATTTAACTTTGTTATAACATATTTTGTATACAGTGATTTAGCACAACAAAATTAAACATCAGGATCTCATACTTGTTTTCTCTTTTTCTTCCTGAACAGGTGTTAAACCTTTCTGAAAAAAGATATGACCTTACCAAGCTTAACCCAAAGGTACTGGTTTTGATCATAACATATCTCACTTGCTAGACTTAAATACAGCATAAATGGGTTGCTATGAGCCGTCAAACTATAGAAGCTTTGATGTGCATAATGAGATGACAATTTTAGGAAGAGTTTAAACAAGAAGTCCTTTGGCACCTTAAAGACTAACACATTTATTTGGGCATAAGCTTTTGTGGGCTGGAACCCCACTTTGTCAGATGCATGAAGTGGAAATTTCAGTTTGGTAGGTAGATATACACCAGCAAAGATCGGTGTGTTACATTAATATGCAGAGGACCACTGCTAACAAGGCTAATTCCATCAGGGTGGATCTGGCCCACCTCCAGAGTTGATTAGAAGGTATGACTACCAAAAGAAGTGTGAAATAGGGATATATCAGACCAAGTGTGATATAGGGATGTTAAATTGGGGTTAATCAGCTAATCAAGTAGTCAATGGAATTTCCATCGACTACTTGATTAGTTGATAAGGACGGGGTGCTCGCTACCTTTGCTACAGCTCTGGAGTTTAAATGTAGTAGGAGCCGGTCTCATTTTAAATAATGAAATATCACCATGATTCAATGAAACACAGATTTTTCTGCTGGAAAAAAAGGAACCATTTTCGAATAGGATTATTGTATATAATGGCAATGTTAGAGTACCTTGTAAATGGAAAATGAAGTGGCTTTGTTTGATTCCAGATTATGGATGTGGGGTGGCCTGACCTTCATGCCCCTCCCCTTGATAAGATGTGCACCATCTGCAAGGCTATGGAATCATGGTTGAACAGCGACCCCCAGCACGTGGTGGTGATCCATTGCAGAGTAAGTGTGCCATGTTGTCATGGTGTATGCACACTCCATCCCTTAGAGGACGGTATGCAGGGGTGTGGATGCTGCCTCATTGGCAGTTGAATCATCAGCAATCTCTCTCTCCATCTAGGAGCACCAACCCTCAGTTCAGCGTTGCACTGCCTAATGGCTAGAGTCAATGAGGAGCAGCCCACTAACTCAGTACAGCCCGGCCTAGTCGCCAAAGTTGGTAGGGGATGGCCCTTTAACTCCAGGGGAGACGGTCTGGTAGCCAAAGTCAAAAGGGGTAGGCCCTTTCACTCAGGGCAGCATGGCTTGGTAGCCAAGGTCTGTATTGGTCAGCCCCTGCTGCTGGGCAGGATGGCCTAATGGCTAGAGTCTATAGTTAGCCCTTTTCCCAGGGTCGTACAGCCTATGGGCTAGAGTCAATGGGGTTTGGAGGCAGCTGCCTCAGTAGGGGGACCTGGGACCACCCCACTCCACCAGGTCCTGACCAAGGGCCCCGTGGACAGCACAGTGGTCTACCTCTCCCTTGGAGGGGAATCTTGCTGAAACACACTGAGTTTACTTGGGTAGGAAAGGCCGCTCCTGCACCCTCCCTGGGTCACTTCATACTAGTGCCAGTGGGTCGGCATCCCATGCGGTCACTGGGTCCTCTGCTGGGTCTCCTCTGGCGCTGTGTGTACCAGCAGTCTTCTGGGGCTCTGGTTCCCGCTGTCAGGGTCACTGGCTGGTAGGGCCCTGGAGCTCCTGCTGGAGGTCCTCCTTCCGCAGCCAGCCTAGTCTGAGCCGCTTTCTTGCCTTTTATGCTGCCCCAGCATTTGGAACATACCCAGTATGGGTGAAGGGGTGGAACTTCGTCTGCCCACAGAGTTTTAACCCCACCTGCTTCAGTGTGCAGTAGGCGTACCCTATCACAAGTG
The DNA here is from genome assembly GCF_052426305.1 of Pelodiscus sinensis. Taxonomy (NCBI): domain Eukaryota; kingdom Metazoa; phylum Chordata; order Testudines; family Trionychidae; genus Pelodiscus; species Pelodiscus sinensis. The sequence goes on from NC_143053.1 coordinate 161,019,670, forward strand.
TAATATTTATTACCTTAAATTTTTAATACGGGGTGTCCCTGTTATAAGTCGCCCCGGTATGCATCCATTCTGTACTAAGGTTGTTGACACTTGTAGGAACTGATGTGTTATAAGTCCTCCTGTTTTCCCCCTCTTAAGTCATGAAAAAAATACAATTTGCGCAAATTGAAGTCAGCCGCAGGAAAAAATTTCCCCGCTTTAAGTTGTTTTGCTATAAGTCCAAGTTTTTTGGAATGTATCTTGCACTTATAGCAAGGATGTCATGTATATCATAACAAGAAAAGTTATAATTAACAATTTTGCAGCAATTTCAATGTTGAAAACATAATGAGCCAGATACTTAGTTGATATAAGTGAGCCAAAGGCCATTAACTGTGCTAAGTTAGACTAGTCAAGCCTCGGGTCTGATAAATCCAGGTTTGTGTGCTTAGAAGTAATATGCAATGAGATATATATTTCAAAGCTGAACAACACTGTTGAGTGTATTTAGTGCATTGAGATCTTTAATCTTTCTGTCAAACTTCTGAGGATCCTTTTATACTATATGACATTTGCTACACAAATTGCGTAGCTTATTCTGAGTCTAGGGCAAAAAAGCTTATTTTGAAATTTGGCGCAGTGTAGACAGCGCCAAATTTCAAAATAAGGTATTATTCTGTCAAATCCCTTAACCCTTGTGGAACGAGGGTTACAGGGATGCCAGAATAGCGTACCTGCACTATTTTGGAAAATAGTGGGAGCATTTAAAGATGCGGTTTTGCTATTTCAGGATACTTTTGGTATCCCGAAATAGCACTGCAATCTAGACATACTCTATTAGTCATTTCAGTTAAGTCTCTAAGAGCATTAATGTTAGATGTCCAAATCTCTATTTAGTTGCTTTATGTGGGCATTTGGTCTCCTAAATGCACATCGGACTTTCCATCTCTGGAATTTAGACATCTAGAATTTAGACATTTAGGTGAAAAGTGAGCACTTCGTTGTTGACTATATCATACAGTAGTTACAATGGATTAAATGGTATTCGTTCCATTTGGACTAAAATAATACTGTATCGACTAAATTCACAAAAGGATTTAAAGCGACGAGGAGTCCTGTGGCACCTTATAGACTAACTGAAGTGTAGGAGCATAAGCTTTCGTGGGCAAAGACCCACTTCGTCAGATGCATGGCTGGAATGATTTAGTTGGGGGTGGTCCTCCTCAGGTCTTTCCTCCTGCTTAGATTCTCCTCAGGTGTTTTCCAGCCCTTATCTTCTATGATTCTATGATCTAACTGCCAGTTCAGGTGCATAAAACCTAGAATCGGGCTCCACTGACATTCATAAAATATCCCTTCTCTGTTGTGGAAAGGTGAATTAAACTTGATTTGTGCCTAAATTTGTGCATTAAAAGTTCCACAGGTGACTAGGTTTGCGTCTCCAAGTGTCTGGATGTGCAAGCCCCAGGGGGATGCATGAACTGTGAAAAGATAGGGTTCTGCTGCTTAACTCACCTCTGGGACCCACTCTAGTAAACGTGTTCAGTATCTGCCTACCAGACTGGGCCCTGTATATGAGTTTGCACAAAACAGTAGTGCAGGTTGAACCTCTGTAGTCTGGGACTCTGGTCCAGCAACACCTGGGGCAACCTCCCTGGGGCAAAGTCTGGGGCCTCCGGGAGCTACTTTGTCCAGTACCAGTCAGGTTCCAAGGGTGCCAGACCAGGGAGGTCCAACCTGCAACAGCTTTTCAATCCCTGTCCTTCCCCTACCCACTCACCTACTTCCACTATGGATAAAAATAATTGGAGCAAGGGAACTGGCTCCTGGGTTTCCCACATCGTAGGTGAGTGCTCTACCCACCTGGCTACAGACTCATTTTCTCTCAGGGTGTGTCTAAACTACATGGCTCCATCGATAGAGCCATGTAGATGAGGCTGATCAACAAAGGGAAATGAAGCCGCGATTTAAATAATCGCGGCTTCATTTAAATTTAAATGGCTGCCGCACTGAGCCGACAAACAGCTGATCAGACCTAATCAGCTGTTTGTCGGCTCAGCGCGCTAGTCTGGACATTCCCGCGCCGACTTGAAAGCCCTTTATCGACCTCCCCATTATGCCTCGTAGAATGAGGTTTACAGGGGACGTCATAAAGGGCTTTCATGTCAGCAGGGGAGCGTCCAGACTAGCGCACTGAGCCAACAAACAGCTGATTAGGTCTGATCAGCTGTTTGTCGGCTCAGCGCAGCAGCCATTTAAATTTAAATGAAGCCGCGATTATTTAAATCGCGGCTTCATTTCCCTTTGCTGAACAAACAAATCTACATGGCTCCGTCGACGGAGCCATGTAGTTTAGACGTACCCTCACTGTCTTTGCCAAATGATTTTTAAAATTACTTAGTCACAGCTTCAACAAGAGAAATTGAGGGAGCTCCCCCACATCAGAATAGCTAGAACATTCTCCTGAGGAGTGGCAGATCCTTGTGCAATTCCTTTCTCCCCCTAAGGCAGAGAGGATACTTGAATTGGGGTCTCTCACATCCCTGGTGAGATCTCTGCCGATTAGCCCAAGAGCTTCAGGGGAGTAGCCAAGTTAGTCTGTAACAGGAAAAACATAAAAAACAACAAATAGTCTAGTAGCACCTTAAAGACTAACAAAACATGTAGATGGTATCATGAGCTTTCGTGGGTGCAACCCATTTCTTCAGATGATAGGAGTATTAGAAGTCCAGATCCAAGAATAAAAAAAGGAAGTGGGGTGGGGGAGCGGAGGGGAAAAAAAGAGAGATGGTTCAAATAGTCACAAGAGGCTGGTAAGAATGATTAGCCCAAAATTAGGAGGGAGCCCTTCCCTATCCTGGCCTTGTGTGAAAATGGTATAGATCTGTAACACCCAGAGAAAGTTTGCAGCTGTGAATGCCAGGAAGAAAGAAGCATCTGCCTGTAGCCTGAAGTTAGACACAGAACTCCCTGAGGGAATGGGCTTAGTACACACCCCTCTTATCATCCACTTCATTGACTAATTTACGTTGAGAACTGCCCAGCCTGCAGGGTTCTGTGAAACCCATTCTGTGGTAACTATCTCTCCCCATTCATTGTGCAAGGAGCCTGAGCACCTAACTCCGCCTTTGTGAATCCCAGTGATTTTATGAGCACCTAAAAGTTAGATGTCTTAACACTCAGGGTGCATGTAGACAGCGGCACTATTTTGGGATACTTCTGGTATCCCGAAATAGCGTTTTCTGTGTCTTGACAGCATGCCCGTTATTTTGAAATAGCTTTCGAAAAACAGGCGTGCTATTCCACTGTCCCTGTAAGCATCGTTCCATGGGGAGTACGGGATGTTTTGGAATAGTGCTTTATTTTGAAATACACTTGAAATAAGCTACGCAATTTGCGTAGCTCAAATTGCATTGCTTATTTCAAGCTACAGGTGCAGTGTAGATGCACCCTCAGTGTCTCCACACTTAAATTCCTTTGTGAATCTAGTCCAGACTGCCATTGTAGCCATTGGAAAATTAGAGCCCTCAGGGCCATCCAGGTTCCACAGGTCCTAACTGCCTGTGTTCTAATGTGCTGTCACTGCTGTGTAGTGTTTTCCCTTCTCAATGTTTGTTGAATGAGAAGAGAAATAAAAATAAAATAAATAAGTAACCCTGAGTTCAGAAGCAAGTCGGCAGATTGCTGTTGGCACTCTAGGCAAATAACATCTGGAGGCTTACTGGCTTTGCAGTGCTGGTATGGTTGACAGCACCTTAAACAGATATGGGACCTGATCCTGCTTGAGTTGAAGTCACTGGAAAACTCTCATTGTTCCTGCCTCCAGTCTGCAGTAGATAGCAGATGGGCAAACTTTCTGCCTGCGTGAGTCCCTTTGATTTCCTGGTACAGTACTTGCAAGATTGGAGCCTTAAATGGTGCAGATATGGGGCCTGTCTTGGAGTAGGGTGAGGGCAGTCCCAATAAGTGAAGCAAGTCTAGCTCCTCTGTGCTAGAATAAGTGCTCTCATTTGATCAGGTAAGAGGGTGGGGCTTATAAAAAGACTAGAAGCTGAGGGAGGAGAGAGTGAGATCTGACAAGCTGAGGCTGCCAGGGATGCAGAGATGGGCAGGAGACAAGAGCTGCCAGAGCGAGAAAGTGTTTCCTAGGGAAAGGCTAAAGACAGGAGCAGAGGAGGGCTTTAACAGATGTCTGCCCCAAGCCAGTGGTGAGGCACGCAGGTGTGGTATGGAGAGGGGTGATACATGTACTGTCTTGGTACTTGTATTTTAGATTATATGCACAACGCTTCTGTAGTAAACTAGTCAAGGAGAGATATTATTGATTCAAAAGAACATTATGGGAGTCCTTGCATTACTGAGAAGGAAACTGAGGCAGGCACATGTCATGCTGCAGAAGGATTCTCCAGGCAGGGCTGTCTGATGTCAGCTCCACAATAAGGAAGAGTCAAATGAAATGATTTCTTCAGTACTCTGGACCAGTGTTCCTATAAACTGTGAGCTTGTGTGGCCACTCAGGAGAGATTAAAATGTCACCCACCTGTAGAGCTCCCACAATTAGGTTTTTTTGTTTTTACTAGATGTGCACATTCACACATGTCTTGGTGCACATAAAATTATTCTGCATGTGCATGGAAAAAAATCTGCACATGGATGAAAATGATTAGCGGGAACATTGCTCTGGACTTGCTTTTACAAAGATAACTTTCCAGTCACAACTATACTTTAAGAAAAAGTAAAATATCCCAATGAGTATCTAATAAATCTCTATGAAGTAACTGTTGATTAAATTCTTCCATGGGGTCTTAAATTCCCACCATCATCTTTCCTTGGCTTAGTCAAAATCTGTTGCCTGAGTAATCTGGAAGCATGTTAAAACTAGTAAGAATGACAGATTAGTAATTTGTACTGTACCTATGTCATGTAAATGATTTAATAAAATTTTGAAACATTATGAAAATGCCCCATAAAGAATAAGCAGTAGTTATTATAAATCACAGGTGTCAGAAAAAAATTGCTGATACTTGTCAGAATTCATAGTTTATAGCACATAATGCCAGAAATTTCAAAGTTGTTTAGGCTTGTCTTGGATGAGTCCAAAACCAAACATTTACAGAATGTTACTGCTGCTGCTTATGGTTTTCTTTATTTTAATTTATAGCTTTGTCTTGATACACACACACAGAGAGAAAATATGATGTATAAAAAAGTCATTGAATATAGGAAGGGAATAATAAAGGGAAAAATAAAGGGAAACAAAACAGTTGTTTCGTTGGTTTTAGTTCAAAGATCCTTTGTAGGGTAAATCTGGAAAAAAATTATCTACTAATGCCAGATTTCAAAATCAGTTTTTAAAATCCTGTATTAAAATATATACATCCAATCTAACTAACCCATGGCTTCCCTCGGCTCTTTGCTCCTGACTTGCAGCTGGTCAACTTGATATGCTACTGGTCAACTAGGAGTTAAGAGTGGTAGTTTTAAAGGCAGGGCAATTTTGGTACTAAATCTCACTAAATTTCAGTAGGTGTGGGATACCAAATATGCAAGTTCCACTCAGTATTTTCAATGTTTCAGGTCAGCCATCTTACAATTGAAAGGGCTTTAAAAGCTGCTGACCATCATTCCACCCCCCACTACAAGAAAGGACCTGCCGGAGCTTGTGTAATCACCAGCATGGCCAACAAAATTGTTATTGTTTGTAACTTAGCATAGGCAGTAATCTATCATGCATTATGGATGGAACTTTCAGCAAAATCTCATAGACATTGATGGTGTTATGTCAATATTAAATAATAGAAACTATCATTTCTTTTTCTTCCTAAGGGTGGAAAAGGAAGGATAGGAGTAGTGATATCATCATATATGCACTTCACTAATGTTTCTGCCAGGTAAGTGATGAACAACAGAAATGATTTACTGGGTTTGTGAATATTTAAAAGCAGGGGCGTACCCTCCCCAATTTCAATAATCTTTGGTTGCACAGTTGTTACCCATGATCGTTTCAATCAGATGATGCTGATGTGTCTCAATTATTCATGATGGATAAGAATCTGTTACAAGCCTTCTTTTTATTGTTTCTATGGCATTTCTTTTCACTAGGACAGATTCTGACATGTTTACTCATTAAAGGAGTACCTTACTCCATGAGTAATCCCTGTTTGAATCTGCTGATCCATATTATATATTTACATGGCTACCTTCACTGTAATATCTGAGCATATCACAGTCTTTAATGGATGTAATAATCCCAACCCTGTGAGGTAGGGATTTGCTTATTATGAAATCAGTTAGTATCCAGCAGAGGGAGTAGGGAAGAAGATGAAAATTTTCCACAGCCTTGTTCTGGAAACTGCCATGCGATCTTTAACATCATCAAGGAGAAGGTAAGACCTGATCCAACACCCATTGAAGCCAACTGGAATTTTGCTTAGTTTTCAAAGTCTTCTTTTAAGCCCCCACGGCTACCTTTGGAAGGATGTAGGGCTAAGCTAACTCTGATCAGATTTTAACTTGTGGTTCCATAGGGTCTAGTTATTTCAGATCTTGTATGCAGATGTTAATTAGAATCAGACTACCAGATCTATTTTTTTTCTCAGATGATGATTATGTATTTGTCCTGTATGTACCAGAAGGAGCACGGGTTGATGCTTGGGAACAAATAATTAGGGACTGTGTCACTTAATTTGGGAGCTGGGATCATCATGGTTTCAGTATAGTATTTGAGGACCCCATCTTTTTCTGTGTTCTCTGGCCTTCTCTTTTCATACATTAGACACAATTTCATTTGAAACAAAGAATAAAATCTAATTTCTTTCACCGTCTACCATTATTGCTCCGCAATCATATATGACGTTCATGATTGACTGACACAAAGCATTTTCATCCCGAGGCCGTACTGTTCTGCATTTATAACTTACCCCCCTTTGGTAAACCAGATAGCAAGAAACCAGAACAGAGTAAATAGCTGGAGTAATGACATGTATGTTAGTTCAGTCAGAACTCTGATGCTTTTTTTTTTTTTCCTTTTCCCCTCATCATTATTTGCTGTTGAAGGTTTGGGGACATAATACTTAAGAGGGAACACGGGTACCCTCCTATGCAAGCTACAGAGAATGCTATATTGATGATGTGAAAAACAAATTGTGGCAATTTGTTCTTCATTGTACTACAAATCTTGCATATTCATGTGAGAAATGCAAAACCCTAATAACTGAACATGGGAAGTAGGTGTTTTGTCTCATCAAGGAAACTGCCTTTGGGGTAGAATTGAAAAGGTGGCAGTGGAAGTACAGTAAATTCCGATAATCCGGCACCTTTAGGACCACGGGGGTGCCGGATTATCAGATATGACAGACTATCGGAAGGGGGGGCTTTGAGGGGTCTAGGGCGGTGTGGGGGGGATGCCACCCCAGGCCCCCCATAGTCCCTCCTTCTGATAGTCCGGCTCTGCCCCAGGTGTCCCCGATTCAGCCGTTGCTGGTCAGTTTCAGCAGCTGCTGAATCGGGACGCCTGCGGCAGAGCAGCTGGGGTGCTGCCAGGTTGGTCCCTCAGCGCCAAGGGGCGGCACTACCGGACCAACCCGGCAGAACCCCAGCTGCTCTGCCCCAGGCGTCCCCAAGTCAGCCGCTGCTGAAACTGATCAGCGGCTGATTCTGGGAAGCCTGGGGCAGAGCAGCTCTGCCTCTGGCTTTCCGGAGTCAGCCGCTGGTCAGTTTCAGCAGCAGCTGACTTGGGGAAGCCTGGGGCAGAGCAGCTGGGGTGCTGCCGGGTTGGTCCAGTAGCACCGAGGGGCAGTGATACGGGACCTACCGGCAGCACCCCAGCTGCGCTGCTCCCGGCTTCCCCGATTCAGCCGCTGGTCAGTTTCAGCAGTGGCTGAATCAGGGAAGCCGGGGGCAGAGCAGCTCCAATGGTCCAGCTGCCCGGAGTACTTCCGGGTTCCTGATGGTGCCGGACCATAAGGAGTGCCGGACCAATGGAGTTTTACTGTATTATTCCAACTGACGTAATTTCTAGTAGCTTGGCACATCTTAAGCTGTAACTCACTTCATTTCCAAGATAATCCTGTAATGTAGTGGGAGTTTTTGGCAATATATTCATGATTGCTCCGGGTGCCTCAAATTTCCCTATATCGTGCCTTATTACCTGATGGGCAGGCTAAGAGATGTATGTATAAATGTCGTCTAGCTGTCTGAACTTGAAGAAGTCATTGGAAAAGGACTGGCTGAGGCTGATCCTATATCAGTGGAGAATCCAAGACAGCAGTGGCAAATCCAGTAACCAGCATGTTGACACATAGCAGCCAGTGACCCAGAGGAAGATGGATTCCTCCACCTGTCAGCAGAGAAGCTGAGCACAACTCCCCAACTTGAGAACAAAGGACCTGAGAGTTGGCTGCTAGAAGGAGTCAGGGATCTCATCTGGGATCTGAGGACGGAGGCCAGACCAAAAGAAATTGAACAAGGGGGTTCAATGGGGTTCACTACAGCTTAGCTGGGCTTGGGGCTATCCCAATGTGGGGATGTGCTTTAACCTTCAGTTCGCCATGCCAAACTAAGGACTTCCTATATTGCGTTCAAGTTGACCGATAAACCCTCCTGTTCTGACAACATTATTTGACTGTAAATGCTAGGTTAGGTGCATTCATCCCTGAAGAGCATACAAGACTCTACCAGGAGTCTATCTCAATTGGATTCACTGAACAGAGCTTACAGCGTTAAGTAGGAGAGTGGGATCCCCTGACATTCAGTCTGAGGTGGTGAGTCCAGCTGGAGGAAGAATGAGTCCCCAGAGCACAATGAAAGGGTTCTCTCGAGACTTTTACAAAGATAAGGCATAGTATGATCCTGTGCTCTGTGATCAACCCTAAATGGAATAACATGGTATCTACCTATGTCTTCTTTGTTTTGACAGTGCTGATCAGGCTTTAGACAGATTTGCTATGAAGAAGTTCTTTGATGATAAAGTTTCGACTTTAATGCAGCCATCCCAAAAAAGGTATTTAACTTGTATCTAATTTATATTATTAGACAAGCAAACGCCATAGTTTTCCCTCACTATTTAGTAGAGGATATTTCCCTGGGATTCTCTTACTTCAACATTTCCTTTTTTAGCAATCTTCCTTGAAGGAGATCCATCTCTTTGGATGTGTTTATGTACACATAAATAATATTTTGGTATGGTACAAAGGTTTTATCTGTGTGTGTTTGTACTGCTTTATGTCTAGAAAATAGATCCAATATACTTTACTTCTATAAAAAAATGTAAACTAGTTTTTTTGTCTCATATGATATTTTAGTGAGTACATGATGGAGTGTTGTGGTGTGATATGAAGATTTTATTGACATTGTGTGAGATGATTTACATGTAGCGTGACCATCTGAGTCATGACAATAAAAAATTTTTAGCACGCTCTACTATCCTATATTCTGTCTATTCTATATGTGAGGGTGAGCCATTACTTAGGGAAGATAACTGATGTTTTGGGATGCGAAATGGTCGTGTGTGTGTGTGTGTGTGTGTGTGTGTGTAAATCTGTTAAACTAGTGGATGTTTTAGTACTAGAAAAGAATGGAGCAGCTGGAAAACACCTGCTATGTACCTGTCTTCTTTTGGATGTATACATCATCTACAGAGGATCTTTATTTGGCAACATGGATTACACTTCCCTCAACAGATATGTAATAACTAGGGCTGTCAATTTATCTGCGTTAACACCTGTGATTAACGCAGGGCAAGATTAATGTGTTAAAAAAATTAACGTGTTAATTGCAGGCGTTAATGCTGCACTAATCCTTTGAAGTGCCACTTCAAAGGGGCAGAGCTGTGCGGAGCCCGGGGTCAACTGGGGACTCCAGCTGACTCTGGGCTCCAATGGTGCTGCCACTTGGAAATGCCAGGGTGGCCTTTCCAAGGGGCAGTGCTGCACGAAGCCTGGGGTCAGCTGAGGACTCCAGCTGATCCTGGGCTTCTGCAGCGCTGCCCCTTTGAAATGCCGCCGCAACATTTCAAAGGAGCAGCACACACAATCACAATTAAATTTTTTAATCGTGTGATTAATCGCGATACATTTTTTAAACCGCTTGACAGCTCAAGTAATAACTGTAGCATTTTTTAAAGAAAAAGGGCTTGTCAGTAATTTAAAAAATAAAGTCATATAGTCATAATGACAGTCAGGAAATTAGCTCTGTTTGCCTCTGATTGGGAAAGGCTTTCCCAGTGCCTTGATGGACCCATCCAGTGACCTACGCAGCTGTTGTTGACATGAAAAATAACAGTCCCATGAGCCTTTAAATACACTTCAAAAAATATTTAGCCTGGAGAACACATTATCTATTCAGCTCCATGTTGGCAAATAAACCTTGCATTATTACAATGTGACAGTTGTAAATGGCACCTGCAGGACATAGAGGCCTGCATCGTGGGAGCAAAGGGAATGAGACAGTCTCAATGCTCCCATCAGGATGCCTTCTGCAGTATAAACAGCTTTGACTTGTAGTTCTCTCCCTTCTTCAAATAAATTTCCATGAGAACCAACTGTCCTCACAACAGTATCTGTGACCTGTGCCTCATGGCAGTTGTTAAAGCCATGCTGACAGGAAGTTTCAGTAGCTGCTGGCTTGCGCTTACAGTGTGTGAGCCCTAAAGCCAAAATAACATACCTGTAAAATCCAGGCTTTGGTCTGACATGCTCTTCTGGGGTGTTTGTTTAGTTTCTCCAAGGGCCTCTGGGAGGCAGTAATTCACCTCCTGAATGGTGGAATTAGCTTCTCAGTCACTGTTTCGTTCAGCATTGCAATGCTCAGCCTGCTTCTTGCACACACAGAACATAGGAATGTAGGACATGCCATAATCTAAATCTGGCTTCTTGTATCTCTCGCAATAGCCAATGCTTGTTATTGAGGAGGAAAGTGAAATAGCTCCATAACACTCCTGGCTAATTTTACAATCCCTCTTGATTCTGATGATCCACTAAAGTATTCAATTAAATAACCCCATTTTAGCTTGCTTACCTACTACTGCACATTAAAGTATCTAGATCCTTTCTGGCATTCAGGTGATTAATCTAGATTACATAGTCACAATCTTAAAATATAAAAATACACACTCACTTTTTGCCTACGGCAGGCTCCAAAATCTGAGAATTCTCATGTTGGGGTCCAGTCCTGACGTACTTGGGCAAAATTCTCGGAAGCTTCACCTGAAGTTTTGCCTGAATAGAAAGTGCAGTTTTCAACCCTCCATATGTACAAGTGGAATTTTGTGTTTATGCTTTATTGTTTAATCTCAAATATATCAAGTAAACAACTGAAAAATCAGCTATAAATGCAGTAACAAATGCATCAACTGGAGGAAGAGGACTCAAACTAGAGAGGGGGATCAACTTTTGGGATTATTAAGGAAGCGGTGAGTATGGCTATATGCCAGTTGCAGTCGTAATTCTAGCTCAGGGCAGGCGCGATTGTATTACTTTTAATCTAGCTAATGCTGCCAAAATTGTAGTGGAGGAACAGTGGCTTGGGCTTCAGCATAGGCTGAATAGGCCAGTCCTGGGACTAGATACATAATCAGTCACCTTACTAGTGTCCATGTTGCCATGTCTTTACTGCTGGTGTTAGCTGGGCTAGTTAGATTCAAATCAGCATGGTGATGCCTACTCACATGGCAGTCACACCCTGAAGTTACATACCCCCGTAAAAAGAAAAGGGTTAAAATTAGGTCGGTGCTTGCAGTCATGCAAACAACCTGTACCTGTACTGCTGATTGAATAAATATGGCTAGAGAGTCTTCTTAAAACAAGAAGCAACACTGACATTTTCTAATGTCGTGTATTAAACCAACCCTGCTGCTTGTATTTAAAAACAAATTGAATAAAGAAATCGGCCCAAACAACTCCAGACTCAGGGCAGTAAAACTATCACTGTCAAGGAGAACCACTGCTGCTGTCGTATCCATATTGCTGCCACCTAATTTGCAGCATGGAGGGTGTTAATTGGCATTGATATATTTGGTATTGATATATGTTTTATTCTTAAGAGCAACGTTAGAGTAATTTAATACCTCTTGGGGTATTTGAAATTGGGAAATAAGTAGCTAAATAAGAGGAAAGAATTTATCTTGCCCCTTCCTTGTCTTTTTGTACAAGAGGGACTACTGTTTTTTTATTTCATTCCCCTTGTGGGATGAGGATATTTTATTTCTTGCAAATATGGCTGATCTTGGGAAAATTAGTTGGGTATTTAAAAGGAAGTTAGAGGAAACAGCAACTTCCTTCCAAAAAAGTAGGCAAAGCATAATTTCTCTGGGGAAGAAATGCACTTGTACGTTTAAAATTCCATATGTGGGAAAGGCAATTACAGAGTAAATCATCCCTTTGCTTTCTCACTATCCTTTGCTCTCTTGCGAGGAGGTTCATATCTTTACAAGGATAAATTGTTCTTGAACAATTCCTCTAAAGTACTAAGCACAAACTGGGTTTACGTGAATGTCAGGTGTTAGTCCTCACCAGCCAATCGTGTGCTAGTTTCCCTGTCCCTCTTGCACTATCTTAGAACATGTAGGAGGAATGAAACAACATGTTTCACATGTGGTGTGGCTGCGTAGATGCACATTTCTAAAAATTCTAGTGACTTTATTGATGTGTAGACCAGCTCACTAGGAGTAGAGCTGGATACATTTTACACTGACTACCACAGTGCTTTCAGCTGATAGCAACTTGAGTCAGGTTAATATGTGCTGGTTGGGCTGAAAGTCTCCTGAGTCACCCACCCATCTCTTTCTCAGAGCTGGTAGGTGGATTATTCTCTCACAAATATTTATAGTACAAATATTACCAATTAGAGCAACATCCTTGCCAATAAAGGAAAAACTTGATAAACAAAAGCTTCTCTGCTTCTCTTCATATTTTGATGCAGATTGTTCTATTTCACTTAAATTCCAAAATTAAATGAAGCAATTATATCCCCCCTTATGTTCGTTATAGTCATAATGAAGAGCATATTATTTTCCATGGGATTATGAACACAGTCTTTTTCTTCTTGACTAATTGTGAGGCTTTATCTTTTCAGATATGTGCACTTCTTAAGTGGCCTTCTGTCTGGATCTGTGAAAATGAACACGACTCCACTCTTCCTGCACTTTGTCATCCTTCATGGGATCCCAAGCTTTGATGCTGGAGGAGGTACATTATTTCACTTGCCTTTTCCAAGACTTGCTATTTTTGCTACATCCCACTCTTATCAAGATGGGCAAACCTGATACAGTTTACTTAAGAACTTCCCTTCAATCTCAAAACAATCCCAGACCTTTCTTAAGTTTTGGGGAATTAAGGTTTAACTCAACTTCTCAGCTATTCCTGCAAAACTAAGGAAAGAGACAACACTTTCTTCACATCTTTCTTCCAGGGGAGATGAGGGACTTCTTGAGCAAGTCCTGCTGCTGTCTCAGTGACATCCAAACAGCTATGTTCCTCTTCCATGAGAGAGTCTCAGTACTGATATCTCACTCTAGTCACTAGTATAAGGATGATCTCTCTGCCTATTCATGGTGTTTTTTCCCTTACACTCCAGTACTGGGCCTCTTGAAATGGCCTAGAGCCAGTTTCTACAGTCCACTCAGATCTGCTGATTTAGGCGATCACCAGTGTTCCCTCTAATTTTTTCCATCCAGGTGCAGAATAAATTTTATGTACACTGAGGCATGTGCAGATGTGCACCATTAATAGAAACATATGCTGCCAGCTGTGGGCTGCTGTGTGTGCTCTGCTGGTCTGAGGCAGCATTTGAATCTCTCCTGGGTGGCCACCAGTGTTCCCTCTAAGCTGAGTGGCAGCACAGCTTTACAGGTGATTAATCAGCCCTGCCCAGTCACTCAGCTCCCAGAACTGAGCCCTGAGCCTCTGACTGGGCTGATTAATTACCTGTGAAGCTGTGTTCCCCCACAGCACTCATCTTACAGGGAACACTGGCGATGACTTGGCCAGGGAGAACGTTTTGCTGAATCTGCTGTTCTAAAACTTAAAAAGCACTCCAACAAAGGCAGCTGAAGAAAAAGCAGGCCACTGGCCTCTCTACATCCCCCCCCCCAAAAAGGGTGATCCTTAAATCTGCACTTAACTCTGTTGATTGTATTGACCTTTAAACTGGCCACATTTTTTTATCATCAGTTTAGCAAAAAATATGATTAAATATTAAAGGATTGTTAATCTTAGTCAAATTTTCAGGAACATTTTCAAAAGAAAAAAACAAAACAAATGCTTCATTGAAATTTATTTTTGTTTTCTCTTTTGGTCATTCCCCACTTTCTCCTATTTAATTATTTTCCCTTTATGAAAAAGTGATTAAGATAGAGGGGATAAGAATTTTAAAAAAGCAAGCAAAGTGCTACTTTTTCTCAGGTTCTAAACTCTTTCTCCCTTCTGGCTACTTTTCCATTGGAAAAAAGAGTGGACATATTTAAAAAAAAAACAAAGATTATTTTCAGAATTGTATTTTTTTTGTTCCATTTTGAAAAATGTCCTTCAAAACTTTTAATAGAATTAAATATTTCCACAAAAATTTGTTAAAAATCAATTTTTCCTTTTTTCTCCCTTCCAACAAAATGTCACCCAGCTTTGGCCTTTACACCCACTGATATTAGGCTAAACATGCTTCGGTGGGTCTCTTTTATGTGCAAGAAACTCCCTAAATGTGCATTTAAAAAATACAGACAAATAACAAAGAATATATTACTCTCTTGGCTATTTTTGCAGTTTGTCGTCCGTTTCTAAAGATCTACCAGGGTATGCAACCGGTTCATACATCCGGAATATAGTAAGTCTCAGCTGTTTCATCTCTACATGAATATAGTCCCCATCCTTTCAGTTAAAAGAGTAAAGCATCTTTTTTTCACCACAGTTTATTGTTTAAAATCATAACATTTATTTAAACAACTTCTTTTTTCTCTTTCCTGTTAAGTAGTGTAGGGCCAGAAAATCAAAGCAGAATCTGCATTGCTATAGAGCCAGCCCAACTACTGAAGGGAGATATTATGGTAAGTACTTAATTTTGATTTTACATAATTAATTATGCCTTCTAGGTGGTGATTTAAAAATAAAAACAGTCATATATTTTGTGCTCTGTAGAAAGAGCATGAGAAAATTGTCACTGAAACACCAGGGAAATAGGTATTTAAATTAGTTTTACTTGGCCTCTTGAGTTTTTATGCTAAGCAAGAGTTTGATTCAAGCTAGAACCATTTTATGGAGACAAACCTTTGCTATTGACTTTTCCCTGTCATTATAATTATATTCAATATGAATATGTTTATATTCGGATTTCCACTATTAAACACATTCTGGAAAGTTTTTTAATTCAGCCTTAAAATTCATAATTTAGCGGGCAAGGAACTACTTCTTTCATTTTACTTTCAAAGAATGGTTAGATCAAATGTGTGGGGTTTTCTGGAGGTGGGCAAGAGAGTGAAGAAGTGTGTACTGGATAAAAGACCTTTGGTTTCCGCAGACACACAGTATGGAACACTCTCTACATACAATATATACCATATGTATACTAAGAATAATTACAGTAAATGTTGCAAAACCCCCATTGTTCGCATATTTTTTAAAAATGAGGTGGCTATGCTGAAAAATGGAGGAAGAAAAAGAAAAGTTGTCATGTCTTCCAAACTAGTTTCATTGTACTTACAAAGTGGCAATTTCTGTGTCACAAACAAATATAATTTTCCCATTGTAAATTTGCCCCAAACTCCCAGTGCTACTAATGTATTTAAAGAATGTTTTCTGTTTTTGATTAAATGTTTACAATGAGATGAACACTTTTTTGTTTCAGTTTTTTTCTATTTCTCACTTTTTTTTAAGTTGTCCCCTCCCCTGCTTTTTTCAGTTTAAAAGCTTTTTTTTTTTTAAGTCCTATAAAAGAGTGCCTTCCACATTCTAGGTACTGGCACAGTTTCAAATTTAGCAGTAGTATTATTAATCATATGAACTTCAATGGCTGGACACAGGCAACTGGATTAGAGACAGAAGAACTAACTGCATTATGAATTTCCTTGTGTATTGACTTATGACACAAACCAGTAACACACTAAATTGGGGTGGGCAATAATTTTTGTTGGGGGGCTACTCCATGATTTTGGAAAGTAGTCAAGGGACACAATTTTCTGTGGTGGAGGTATGGGGTCTAGGATGGAACTGGGGTGCAGAAGGGCATTCAGGGTAAGAGAATGGGGTGCAGGAGATGGTGTGAGGTTTGAGAGGGAGTTTTGGTGAAGGAGGGGGTTGTGACCTAGGTCAGGGGATTGGGGTACAGGTTCTGGAAGGGTGTTTGGGTGCAGGAGAGGATTATGGCTTGGGGGAGGGGTGTAGGAGGAGGTACAAGGTCTGGGAGGAAATTGTGACCTGGGGCAGGAGGGATGCAGAGGGTTTGGATGGTGACCTGAGGGAGGGAGTTGGGGTGCAGGAAGGGCAAGGGTGCCAGAGGCAGGTTCTGGTTGGGAAGCGCTTACCTAAGCCAACAGTCCTGTCATACCCCCAAGACAGGCTGGGCTTCCTGCCTGTTACAGCTCCAGATTATTTAGAGCTGCAGTGTGTTCCCTCCATGTGGCTCTCAGCTCCGGGAGGAGGAAGATGCTTGCACTGCCCCCATCCCCTAGGCCAATCTCTCAGCTCCTTCTTGATTGGTTGTTTCCAGCGAATAGGAGCTGAGGGTATGTCTACACTTGCTCCCTATCTCGAGATAGGGATGCAAATGTAGTGTACCAAAATTGCTAATAAAGTGTGGGATTTAAATATCCCGTGCTTAATTAGCATAATCGTGTCTGGCTGCCATTTTGAAATTGCATTATTGCAAAATAAAATGCCCCGTATAACAGTGTTATTTTGAGAGAAAACCCTTTTCTCAAAATAACTGTTACTCCTCATACAATTTTGTGCTTCATTAGCAATTTCGGTACACTACATTTGTATCCCTATCTCGAGATAGGGAGCAAGTGTAGACATACCCTGAGAGACTGGCTGGGGTTAGTTCTTATTGACCAGTTGTTTCTGGCCAATAGGAGCTGATGATTGGGCTGGGGGTGAGGAGATCACACAAATCCTCCCCCTCCTTCCACAGCAGAGATCCACCGGACTGCACTTTAAACCCACAGCAGCTATGTGCCTGAGGGTCCCAGAAGGGTGGTCTATGGGCAGGATCCGATGGCTTCACGGGCCGGATCTGGACCCTGGGCCATATTTTGCTCAGCCCTGCACTATATGCATAACATTGAGAACTTTTAATCATACTAGAAGCCACTTTATGAGGAATTCAATGCCTTTTTCCACAGAGCAGTATTTCGTAAGCAAAGCATGAACTCAAGTTATGAATGTTTAGATTTGACTAAGCAAAACTGTCAGTGGTTTCAGAAAATGAAATCCATGAGGCTCAGCAGGTCTAAATATAAGGATTTTAAAAACCAATGGCCCATGAAGTAACTGATTTATTGCCTCAACATTTTTCACAGAAGATAAAACTGCGAGATTGTAACATGTGCTCTGTATATATTCTCAAATAAAAGGCTAGGGGCTTGTCTAGCTGGGGAGTAATTCATTATTAACTTTTTGTATGGACACTCTTATGGTGAAATAAAATTCCTTATTTCAAATTAGCTTAATCCACTTTGGAAGTGGTTTAAAATAAATTATACTAGTGATGTTTTTTTTTTTTTTGATAATGAGAGCTTCTGTAGAGGGAATTGATCAGGAACAGCTGATCCACTTCACAGTTACACCCTATTTTATGCCAGAGTAATCCTCAAATCATATATACGATGTTGCAGATCACAGCTGCTAGTTCTGCATACTCAGTGACTTTAATGCATGTTTAATTTATATCTAAACCCTTTGGGATATCTTGAGTTAGAAAGATGGATTATACAATGATATAGTACTCTGTCCCAGTCTATACAATCTATATATTAGAGATGGGATGGGTGACATTTACTAGGTCCTCTATTCTGCCTCCATCTAGTCAAAGCAAGATTTACTTCTTCATAGCATATGATCAACTATTTTGTGAACCAAAGCATACATCTTCCATCTTTTCCCTTGAGAGCCTATTCCAGTAAAAAAAGACATGTGTCTCTCTAGATATTTAGTCTAACTTTCCCTTGGCTGAGTTTCATTCCTGTATGAAAAGATGAATTATTTGCTAGCTCTTGGCATAATTGCTGGTCTTGGCTTGAGAGATTAGATTTAGGAGGTCAGACTAGATGATGTAGTCCATTTTGGTTTTAACATCTATTACATTAGCCTAGAAATTTTGCTTTCAATTAGATAGATTTAAGGGAATTGTATATGAGGAAGGAATTTTGATCTTTAAGCACCCTTTTATCCGGCCTTCTGACTGCTGTCCTATCAACTAATACTATAAGAGACACTTTTATGACACAAATTCATATCTGGATTTTGAATACCCTATAGTTTAGGCCTGTACAAATTTAGGTTTTGAGTCACACCTATTCGTTGCAACAAGCAGTAGTGGTGATGATTACATGAACCAGGGAAGGTGGGAGACTTAATCTAACAAAGAGAGCAACAAATGGTCTGGTAGCACTTTATAGACTAACAGAACATGTAGATGGTATCATGAGCTTTCGTGGGCACAGCCTACTTCTTCAGATGACCGGAGTTATGAGTTTGGGATGTGAACACTGAAATAAATAGGAGAGGGGAAGGATGGAGGGGGAAGAATCATAGAATCATAGAATAATAGGACTGGAAGGGACCTCAAGAGGTCATCGAGTCCAGCCCCCCGCCCTCAAGGCAGGACCAAGCTCCGTCTACACCATCCCTGACAGATGTCTATCCAACCTGTTCTTAAATATCTCCAGAGAGGGAGATTCCATCACCTCCCTTGGCAATTTATTCCAATATTTGACCACCCTGACAGTTAGGAATTTTTTCCTAATGTCCAATCTAAACCTCCCCTGCTGCACTTTAAGCCCATTACTCCTTGTCCTGTCCTCAGAAACCAAGAGGAACAAATTTTCTCCTTCATTCTTGTGACACCCTTTTAGATATTTGAAAACCGCTATCATGTCCCCCCTTAATCTTCTTTTTTCCAAACTAAACAAGCCCAGTTCATGAAGCCTGGCTTCATAGGTCATGTTCTCTAAACCTTTAATCATTCTTGTCGCTCTTCTCTGTACCCTTTCCAATTTCTCCACATCTTTCTTGAAATGTGGCGCCCAGAACTGGACACAGTACTCCAGCTGAGGCCTAACTAGCGCAGAGTAGAGTGGCAGAATGACTTCACGAGTTTTGCTTACAACACACCTGTTGATACAACCTAGAATCATATTTGCTTTTTTTGCAACAGCATCACACTGTTGACTCATATTCAACTTGTGGTCCACTATGACCCCTAGATCTCTTTCCGCCATGCTCCTTCCTAGATAGTCGCTTCCCATCTTGTATGTATGGAACTGATTGTTCCTTCCTAAGTGGAGCACTTTGCATTTCTCTTTATTAAACCTCATCCTGTTTACCTCTGACCATTTCTCTAACTTGCTAAGGTCATTTTGAATTATGTCTCTATCCTCCAAAGAAGTCGCAACCCCACTCAGTTTGGTATCATCTGCAAACTTAATAAGAGTACTCTCTATCCCAATATCTACATCATAGAATAAGGGAGGGGGTTGGGATACAATATTAGGCATACCTCAGAAACCAATATTTTCTCCACAATCTAGTACCAAATCCTTCTTTGAGCCTGTGGGTGTGCTCTCATAAAGATCTTATTGCAAGTGCAGGGCCAAACTGTCCAACATAATGGCTCATCTGTGTAATTTGCCCCTTAGGACACAGTAACACAAATCAGCAGCTACTTCATTAAGATATGTCTTATAGTGATTTTAATAGAAGACTGAAAAATAATAATGAATAAAAGGTGATTGTGTCCATGTCAACATAAAAGCTACTCAAAAAAAGAAAAGTTAGAAGCTGTTTCAAATACAACATGTGTCCTTCTACTCCCTTGTCAGTTATTATGGTTTTTACAAACATGTATTTTTCTTTGCATAGAAAATTATTTTTCTACTACCACTTTCTGTGAGTAGGACCCACACAAACAGGGAGATGTTACCTGAGGTCCCAGATCAGCAAAGTTTTTTACATGAGCTTCACTTTAAACATGTGAATAATTTCACGGACTTCAGTGTGGTTACCAACATGCTTAAGGTTGGGCATAAGCTTAACTTTCTTGCTGAACTGGATCCTAAAAATGTGCTGCAGTGTTTTGATTTCAACTACCTAGTGGTAAATTGGAGTATTTCCACTGAAGTTCTCATTTAATCCCAGTTTGAACCTATGTATCTGTGATCAGAATGTAGCCTATAATACTTTGTAAGTAGGCAAAATATTCCAGTTTACTGATGGTCCAAGGTTTTGGGTTTCTATTGAATGGAATGAATATTCTGGTCAGAATTATGATAACAGCAAATGAAGAACTTGGAAATATGTAAGTGAATTCTGGGAGGACGGGGAGTTGAAAGGGTGTTGATAATATTGAAAATGGGTTCTCACTTTTTCCAGTGGCCAGTTAGCTGGGAGTGGAGGGTGTTGGAGGGTTGTTCCTGAATGTGAGCGAAGTCAGACTTCTCAAGCCTGGAAAATGTATTGTGGTTTGCAATTCTTTAACTTTCTACATCTGCAGAAACTCATCTGTCTCATTCATTAAAAATGATGTGCTATTTAAAATATTTTCAGGAGAAGGGAAGCCAGTGTCTTCACCTCTAGCATTTTTAGTATTAACTGTTTCCCGAAGTTTAATCCTAAATGAAGTCTTTTCCCCCCTCACAAAGCAGAATTGCCATATCTGTCTTTTGCATACTATCCTGCAAACCTTTGTTTTGATTTTTTTAACTCCTCTGTGCCAAATATTGTAGTTCTCCCTTAGGCAAATTGCCATCATGTGTGATGGCAGTCTGTCTGAGTGAGGACTGCTAGATTTGGCACATAACGAGTAGGCTGTTTATTCCTGAGCTCAAGCATCTTGATAGCAATCCTGCCTTATGGTTTATAAAATCAGTAGACTAGCTCAGGGTATGTCTACACTACAATGTTAGTTCGAACTAACAGACGTTAGTTCGAACTAACATTCATAGGCGCTACACTAGCGCTTAGTTCGAACTACGTAAACCTTATTTTACGAGGATTAAGCCTAGTTCGAACTAGCTAGTTCGAATTAAGAGCTGTGTAGACCCTTAATTCGAACTAGTGGGAGGCTAGCCCTTCCCAGGTTTCCCTGGTGGCCACTCTGGGCAACACCAGGGAAACTCTTCTCCTCTCCCCCAGCCCTGGGCCCTTAAAGGGGCACGGACTGGCTATGGTGCCAGTGCCAGGTGCAAGCCTGTCAGCACCCAGCCAGCAGTCTCTGCACCTGGCACGGCACAGAGCCACCCAGCCGATGTCCCCCAGCCCACCCCCTCTTCCCGGGACCAGGCCGGCGGCTCCCAGGAGCTTGCCCGGGACCGCAAGAGGCGGGCACCTTCCTGGGCTAGTACAGACATCGTGGCCCTCGTCCACGATCTCCGCACTAGGCCCAGGGAAGTGGCCGTCTAGGGCAGGAGAGCTGCCAGCCAGGCCACCCTGGAGCAGGTTGGCATGAAAATCAAGGGGGTCCACTGAGACCCCCGACCCCTGAGCCCTGAGCTTACAATGGCCGTACTGGGTCAGACCAAAGGTCCATCTAGCCCAGTAGCCTGTCTGCCGACAGCGGCCACCCTTAGGGACCCTGGAGGGGATGGCCCGAAGACAGTGACCAAGCCATTTGTCTAGTGCCATCCCCCTCCAGCCTTCCACACACTTGAGGCAGGGACACCACTCCTACCCCCTGGCTAAGACTACTCCATGGCCCCAAGCTCCATGACTTGATCTGACTTCCCTTTAAACTCTGTTCTAGTTCTACCCTTCTCAGCCTCCTGCTGCAAGGAGTTCCACAGGTTAACCATTTGCTTTGTGAAGAACAACTTTCTCTTACTAGTTTGAAGCCTGCTACCGCATTCCTTTCCTTTGGTGTGCTCGAGTCCTTCTTTATGGGAACTCATGAAGAACTTTTATGAATGCATCCTCTCCACCCAAGCCCTGCTTTTAGCGACCTCTATCCTGTCCCCCCTCCATCTCCTCTTTTCTAAGCTGAACAGTCCCACCCTCTGTAGCCTCTCTTCATCTGGGACCTGTTCCCAACCCCTGATCATGTTAGTTGCCCTCCCCTCTCCCAGCCTTTCTCTCTCCCCCTCTCCCACCTCCTTTTCCCAGTTTCCCCCAGTTTTGCTCAATAAAGACAGAGTCAATTTTGGAAGAAACATTATCTTTATTTTGTACATCAGGAAGGGGGGCTAGGGAAGGGTAAGTGGAAGGAGGTGAGGGAGGAATGGGGTACGAGCCCCCGATGTGGAGGACTGGGCTGGCTCTGCGGGCTTCTGGGGGTGGAAGCTCTCCTGCAGCCGCCCGATTGCCCCCTCTCCGCAGATGGCAGCCTGCAGCAAGTGCAGCCGGGCTGATGGCCGAGTGCTGTGATGTGCCCAGTGTGGGTACTCCGGGCACTCCAAGCCAGGTCTGGTTTGCAAGCGGGGCACCCCTGAGAACTGTCTGTCCGGGGTTGGGGTCGGGTCCCTTTAAGCGCAGCCCTCGGCTAGCCTGAGACAGCATCTCCACGCTCTAAGTCCTCCTCTGATGCCCTGGCGGCACTGCTTCCGGCCATCCTTAAGCCCGGTTCAGGGTCCACTCAATGTGGACATGCTAGTTCGAATTAGCAAAACGCTAATTCGAACTAGATTTTAGTTCTAGACGCATTAGTTCGAATTAGCTTAGTTCGAATTAACTAATTCGAACTAAGTTAGTTCGAACTAACGCTGTAGTGTAGACATACCCTCAGAGTGTTAGTTCTAGTAAATTATTGACAGCCACAGATTGGCTGTGAGTTAAAGAGGTATAATAAAGGAATCTCTTGATTGAAAGGGAATTTATAACATATGCTCCGATAATCAAGTTGTTAAATAAAAGAAAAAAATATATTTTCTAGCCTTTCAAATAGGTTCTGAAGAATTTTCTTCCTCTTAATTTCCTTTTATCTTTTTATTTATTTTCTTTCTTACATAAACATACTTAGCCCTGTTTTTATGACACTCTCAATGCTCTTTGCAAAGTTGGGTATTTGTGACCCTAAATCTCAATGCCCTCTGGCAGAGGGCCCACTATACTAAAATTCTTATCATGCCTAACACACTCACTACCCTCAATACATTGTTGCCATAATAGATATCTAGCAGGTGTTATGGAAAGCTGTATGTGTCACCTGGTGACACACTAGCCCCTAACATCTTTGTGTGAGGTATGTACGGGTTATGTACAAAGAGTTATAGAGGTGAGCTGGCAATATATTCTTAAAAGATATGCATACATTGAATCTGCCTTTACAAAAAAATATGGAGTCCCCTTTCTGATTAGCTTGAGTACAGTGAAAGTACATTTATATATAAGGTAAGCAAAATAATTAAGCTAACAAGAGGCAGCTCAACGAGCATGCTGGTGGAGTCTACCCTCAAATAATGTTTCCTTATTCTTGAGCCAAAGGAAATCAGTTTGGGGCAATATAAGGGGAATAAAAACACAGTTGTCCATCACTTAGGGCAGTGATGTTCAACCAGGAGAACGAACACCCCTGGTAGTTTGCAGAGGTCTTCTGGGGATACATCAACTCATTCATGGTCACAGAGGGCATGTTTACACAGCAGGGCAAAAGCTGAATTAAGCTATGCAACTTCAGCTATGTCATTTGGGTAGCTGAAGTTGAAAGCGCTTAATTTAGCTTTTGGTGCTGTCCACACAGCTCTTCCTTCGACTTCTCTTACTCCTTGTGAAATGAGGGTTCCAGGAGTCAGAGTAAGAAGTTCCCCAGCTCAACATTATTTGGAAATAATGCCTTGCTGTGTAGACGCGCTCTTTGATATTTCAGAATAATGTCAGTTATTCCAAAATAACACTGCTGTGTAGACATACCACAGAGAGTCTGGCAGAGTCAGGAATTGAATGCAGGTCTCTTAAATCCCAGTCTAGTATCCTGTGGTCAGTTTGAGCCATGCTTTTTGGTAGGTGTCATTGGATTTAAAGGAAAATAAGGAAAAGTATTTTTCAAAATTATTAAAATAATCGTTGAAATTTTTGTCCATTTTATATTAAAGGTTGTACCTCTGAAAACTGGCTTTCTCTAGTCCGGTAACATCCGTGGTCTGGCAGGACCACAGATGCTCCTGGATCAGAGAGCCTGGGAGCTTAATGGCAGGAGGGCCAGCTGGTCCTGGGGAAAACAAGGTGGGCAGCTCAGCTGGAGACAGGGCAGGACTGGGGCTGGAGGCCTCCCCCACCCACACATCTGCAGCATCCCGCAGCAGCACAGGACAGGGGTCAGATTCCATGGCAGCCTGTGTTGGCACAGGGCTGGAAGCCCGCAGCAGCCCCTGGGAAGGCGGGACTGGGGCTAGAGCCCTATTGCAGCCCTGTAGCTGTGTGGGGCAGGGGCAGCCCTTGGAGTCCTGTAGCAGCCCCAAAAGCGTGGGGCCAGAGCCCCACAGCAGCTCCCTAGAGCAGAGCTGCTACAAGAGCCCTGCGGCAGCCCCCTGGGAGAGCAGAGCTGGGGCTGGAGCCTGTAGGCAGCCCCCTGGAGTGTGGGGCGAGTGCCCTGCAGCAGGAGCCAGGTTGAGGGAGAAGAAGGGTGAGACAGGGTGCCTGTCAGCAGCAGGCTATGGGCTTGGGGGCTGGTAGCAGGAAATCTCCCCTGGTCCAGAAAATTCTCTTCTTCACTTCAGGGCTGGTCAGGTCCTGACGGTGCAGGACAAGGGAGATCCAACCTGTATTACACGTATAATTATCCTCCATGGGACTTTTTGTGTGATTTGGAGTTTTATAAGGTGTCTTGCTTGCCGATATTTGCACAGTAATTGCTTTGTAAGAAAAATGGATTCGCTGAGAGAAGAATTTAAGGACTGTCTGTGTTCACTATCTCTTTCTCTTATATAATAAACACATGCAGCCTTTCTCATCTCTGTATAAATTTAAGAAATGCTCATTAGATTGCTACAGTACAAACTGCTCTTTTAATGTCACACCCAGACAAGGGTGTTCCGCAGTTTTAAAGTAATGCGAGGAAAGACAAAGGAGCACTGGCAGCTTTAAAAAGGGCATATTGTCCCATATTTTCTGTCTCTCCCCACATAGTACTGGTGGGTCCTATTGCTGGCTGGATCCCTGCTTACCAGCTGCCCGCCCGCCCACAGTGGTGAGTGGGGGAGGAGGGGCCAGTGGCTGAACATGGGGGTGGGTGTTCAAGCCTGTGGCGGGGCAAAGATGCAATGCATAGGGCTGGCCCCCTGCCCAGCCCCACATCCCATTTTCAGCCAACCCTGGCTACACGCTGCAGTGGCTAGTGAGCGTGGGCAGATGGCAGGTGGCAGTCAGTTACATATCGCCTTTGCTGCTCCCCCCTCAGCCCTTTATATAGTCCCCTTCTCACTGTTCTCTCCCTGCTTTGCCCCTTTGTCCTTCACCGCCTTGCTTTTCCTCTGTGTCCCCCCTTCCCAGTGGGGGGCCCACTCCTAGCATTATGCAGAGAATCAGTGCCTGGTTGGAGTGTGCAGTTTATCAATAGCCTGGATGGCAAGTTCCTTCCTTCCCCCAGTGCCTCTGGCTGGGCTGTTGCCCCAAACCCTCCAGCCCAGGGTGCTGGCTAGGAGGAACCAAGACCCGGCCAGGAGAAGCCAAGTCCCTGCAAATCACTGGCATGTGGCCAGACAGTATAGGAGGGAAGGGATGGAAGCTGCTCCTAGTTGCAGGGCCTCACTGGCTAACATCAATGTGGGGGACTGTTCCATCCATAGGATGGTTTGGGGTAACTGCCTCGGATACCATGCTTTGGAGGTCCCCACGTGACTGCCCAATCTGTCCTATGGACAGGACAGTCCCACATATTGATGTTAGCCTGTGGGGCCCTACAACTAGAAGCAACTCCTATCCCTTCCGTCCTATATAGTAGCAAAAGGCTCCTGCGGGCCACATTCTGGTGTGAACGCTGGCAGAAATCTGGGGAGGAGACATGTGACCCTGTATGCTCCTCACACATGTTGTCTCAGGAAGTTTCTGTGCCAGTTACAAGGAGTGGCGGGTCCATTTTGGAGGCCCAGTCGTGCATTGGGGGGCAGAGTGTCGGGCAAGGAGGGTCGGGTCAGTCACCACCCAATCCCCTCATGCAATAGAGGTGTATAAGTATGTGTGTATGACCTTTCTCCATGTGCAGGGTGTGTGTTTGACATCCCTCCCCATGTGAACCCTAAATCCTTAAAAATAAGAAGGTAAATAAAAAGACTTCAACTACACAATACTGTATTTCTTTTCAACAGAGACTGAGTCAACTTGGTGTTAATTTGAACACATGTATGATCAATTGCCGTTAAACTCACTTGAATACAAATAATTTTACCTGGTGTCCTGTATTCAGTATAGGGAATTATGGTCATCCTAATTTCAGTGGGCTTTGGAATTTGTTCATTTTGGCAATACAGACCTATCTGCCTTTGAAAATCAAAGAGACAAGGTAGGTGCAGTAATATCTTTTATTGGACCAACTTCTGTGAAAGAGACAAGTTTTCATGCTCTGTCCAGATCTTCAGGCCTGGGTGAGGAAGACCTGAAGAACAGCTCTGTGGATCTCAAAAACTTATATCTTCTACTAACAGAAGTTGGTCCAATAAAATATATTGTTACACACACCCACCTGGGCCTAACAGCTACACAATATTTGAAAATCAAGTCATAATAATGAATAGAGACCTAGCTTATAAGATATGATGCAGCATTTGTTTCATCCTCTGCCTTCTGCACACATCTAAATAAAATAAAAACAGGCTTAGGTAGATGACTAATTTCTTTAAATGAGAGAGGTGGTGAGGAGACTGAAGTTTCGACTGTTTTGCAGGATGGCCCCTGAGGCTGTTGCTGAAGGCCCATAGTACCAGTGCAACATGAATAATAAGGAAAGAATGTGCCATTGATTCAAATGTAGGGGCCATTATCTTTACTTTTCATCTTTGGAAAGGCATAAGGCTTCAGATTCAAGAAAGGAGAAAATATAACAAAAGCCTTGTAGTTCACATAAGGGATCTAACTTCTAAATCTGTGTTTGGAAATACTCCATGGGGTGTTTAAACAACTATCTGCTTCCATCCTACCAAATGTAGTGGGGGCAAAATGCATCAAAAGCTACCCCACACCCAAGCTATGATTCTGAAGTGTCAACGTTCCTATGGTATATTAGCACATCAAAGGGATAAAGGGAGTTAACTTAACTATGAAAGGATAACAGTAGTGCACAAAAAGATTAAAAACCCTCCTTTGTTTACATGGGGGGTGCCAACATTTAGTATCCACACTGTATCTTGAGCTACTGTACCAACAAGTTGGCTCAACCTGTTTCTTTCCTGCATCACCCTATTTTCCCCACCACTTCATCAGACAAGCATGGCCAGTGATTTGTTACAGGAAAACATATACAGTAGGCTGTGACTGTGGGTACCTTTCTCTCTGAGGTATGTTTACACAGCAAAGTTATTTCGAAATAACTTTCCTAGCAGCTACACAAGCCAGCTGCTATTTCGAAATTAATTCAAAATAGCAGTGGGCTTATTTCGAAATTGGTATAGCTATTTTGAAATAAGCGCTGTGTAGATGCTTATTTTGAAATAGGGGGGCCTCCAGCCCTTCCCAAGGTGCCTTGCTGGCTGCCCTGGCCACAAGGTAACTTCTGACCTGATGCCTTTCCAGAATCAGTTCTGGCTGGCCTTAAATGCAATTCAGTGTCCAAACAGTGTGGACGCGCTATTTCGAAATAGCAAAAAGCTATTTCAAAATGCATTTTGTGTGTAGATGTGTTATTTTGAAATATCTTAGGTTAAGTTATGGGGTAGACATACCCTAACCTAAAAGCAGCTTTGCTATAACTCTATTTCCTTCCTTGTGCTTTTTGGTAGATGTACTTAAGTATACAATCTTCATGTACCATGCTCTGATGTTCACTTTTAATGCAGTTCCCTGTGCACCCAAGTGCTGCTAACAGCACTCCTTAGCTCAAAAAAAGGTCCTGCCCTTGGTAGCGTGACTAGGGAGGATAAACAAAAAACAAAACAAAAAGCCTCACTTTCTACAGGGCAGATCCCAAAGAAACAGACTCCTTGCAGACAGGATTTCTTGATTACAATGGTCTAACTTTAGGTTACTAGAAACAGTTTAGTCAGCTCACTATCTTTCTGCTGAAATGATGGAAACCTCTGTGTGTTTTTCAGCCGCTTTAGATTGCAGACTGCTGCTTTATTTTATGATTCATTTTGCTGCCTGGCAAAAACGGTGATGTAAAACCAGCCTACAAATCTACTGATCAGTCATATGAGGATAATAAAAGTGAAATTAATGATTTTCTAGCTGATCCATTTTTTAAAAAGGAACTTGTTGGGCTTGTGTAATTTCACAAGGAGTGAGTAAGCTCCTTCCTTGTTTCAGTACTGATTGAATCTGCAGTAAAGTGCATCACTGTTGGTCTTGTTCAGACAACAATATATAAACCCGGGTAATACTAAGAATGGACTTATTAGGGGTATTTCTTTTTTTTCTTGTCTGTTCAGTTGAAGTGTTACCACAAAAAATACCGATCGGCCACCCGTGATGTCGTTTTCCGCCTGCAGTTTCACACAGGTGCCGTTCAGGGTTATGGTCTGGTATTTGGCAAAGAGGACTTGGACAACGCTAACAAAGGTAGGCTTTCTTGTGTGTGTCAGGGAAGGAGTAGAAAGTGCTACATGCTTGTGTATACCAGGATCTGTGTTTGTATGTCTAAGAGTGTTTGTGTTCAAAGTCAACGTCTTCAACAACGCCTAGTGATATCAGATGCCTCCATTTTGGAAGCTTAATTGGACATTCTACAGGTGCTCATTCACTAGAAAGAGATGTGTGTAGGAAAATCAGGAGCAAAATCACTAGACACTTTTGAAAATCTCAGCCTAGATATTGTACTGTTGCTTCCCAGACTGTTACCTTTGTGTGTGTGTGTGTGTGTATGTGTGTGTGTGTGTGTGTGTGTGTACTTTAGTGTCCAAGAGTGTTGTTTTTTGCTATGAAATCATTGCAAATAAAGCCATGAAGTTAGTGTTATTTTTAGTTTGGTTGGCTTTGGTTTCTGTTGCTGGTGGTTTTGTTTTATTTCTTTTCTGTGTTCTTACTGTTCTGAGAAGTAAGTAAACCAAACTCTGACTTCCACTTTTGTGGTCTTTTACTGGCAATGTTGTGAGGGAAAGAGTAACCTTGCTTTTTTAGAAGGCAGTTGGTAGAATCTAATTAAAAAGAGAAATAGAAAATACACACATTGTATTCATTCCACTATAAAATCTTAATTTGTGGATGCATTGCTACTATTCCTTGGGAAGTAAATTTGCTGATATATTTTGTTGTGTTTCCAGATGACCGTTTCCCTGACTATGGGAAGATTGAATTGGTTTTTTCAGGAACCCCAGAAAAAATCCAAGGTGAGCTTTCGATATGTAGAATTATTTCTGTATATTTTGGAAGCTAACAGAATTGAAGTGCAGACAGAAAATTAAATTTCATCCCACAAGGCTGTAGTGAAGAAAGTGTGGAATGTAATTTACCTAGGAACATAATAACTTAATACCATTTTTCTGAATTTACACTAGTGTAACTGTAATCAGAGTTTGACAAAGGGTGACTGCTAAGAGCTATTGTTGTGCTTGAAAGAAGCACCCGGGATCTTTTTCAGGGAGGTAAGGCAACACACCACATTTATTGAACATACATAGATCAATCAATACTTTATCATATGTATATAATACATTACACTCATGCAGTCATACACACACACACAAGCACACTCTTCTTGTTGTTACCAATAGTTGCTCCCCCTAACTACACTGGCCAGGTGAGTTAGATGGGGGAGAGGTGGAGCTGGGCTTCTGCTGATCAGGATCATTGACAAGATGAAAACCCGGGGTCCCTCTGCAAGATGCCTCATATTTATCCCTCTCATGCAGCCTGTTAGTCATCACCTCGCCTCTTTTAATGCTGCTTCAAAGAGAGTCCTTCCAGGAGCAGGCACTTGCTGCTTGACTCCTAAAGCTGTCTGTATGTCCACTTCTTTTCAATGAGCTCACTTCACAGGTATTGTCTTGCATCTGGCTCCCAGCCCCTCTACACCCTTGCAACTGCTGCTGGAGGTGCTCATCTTTCATTTTCCATTCACACCTCATTCATTTCAACAGGACAATCAATGAAAGGGGAGAGATCTATTCTACTCCAGGAAAAGACATTTTTCTTTAACTATTCCTAAGACCTATAACATAAAGATTTATCCACACTATTAGAAAACATATAACACAGAGTGCTTTGGCATTGTCTTCTTGGAGGAAAAGAAATTCCTTAAAAAAACCTATTTATTCTTGGCAGTGTTCTATATAAAACACTACAGATAATATTTTTTATTTTCTATAATAATGCAGAACTTCCCACATCCAAGAAGAAAGAATTATATCATAGAATGTGTGAACAGTTTACTAATGCTATGTATTTATTGCCTTTCCAAAGGTATATATCGATTCTGCCTGTGATGATGAAAAAGAGTTGTTTCAAAATATAATTCTTTCTGTGTGCTATAAATAATCGTTCTGTAGTGTTTAATATACTGTGTATAGGAAAGTTTTCTTTTGCATTTTTCACCAGTCTGGTTGCTTGGAGAATAGTAATAGCAGCCAATAAGAAGCTGGGTTCAGTTAGGTATCTTGCCTGCTAAGAATCCTTATAAGAAAAATAATTTTTAATTACTGCTCCAGCCTGAGCTATTCTTTTCCTGGATAGTAAATCTCCTGTTTTGCATGAAAAGTAGCCAGTCTGCCAGTCTGAAAAAGGATCAAAATCTGTTTATTATTACTTCTGCTTTTATGGTATCTTAGATTAGAAGATGGAAAAATTATTCTCCTTAATGTCATATGACAGGACAAAATGCAATTGGCTTAAATTGCAGCAAGGGAGTGTTAGATTGGACATTAGGAAAAACTTCCTGACTGTCAGGGTTGTTAAGCACTGGAATAATTGCCTAGGGAGGTTGTGGAATCTCCATCATTGGAGATTTTTAAGAGCAGGTTGGATAAACATCTATCAGGGATGATCTGATGGTGCCTGGTCCTGTTGTGAGTGCAGAAGACTGGACTTGATGACTTCTCCAGGTTCCCTTCCAGTTCTAGTATTCTATGATTCCATGAAGATGAATCGTATTTATATTTTCAGCAGGTGCTCTGTTGGAATTTATTTCAAAGCTGAGTTATCTGAGAGCAAAAAGGGATAGAGTAAAAAGGCTCACTGACCCATTATTGAAGAGACCCTAATTTTAGAGTTTCTCAGTATTTGAGAAATTATTTTTAAAATGGAAAATTTCAGCTCTTCATACAGCTTAATTATAGAAGGTCCGCTTTTTAAACTTGGATGGGAAATGTTAGCAACCTAAATCTGCATGTGAGCACCTAAATATTTTTGTGGGCACTTAAAGCCCAAATCCTATGTTGCAAGAATGTTGCTAGACTATGCCACTGAGCTCTACTGTCTTTTGTTTCCACAGGATCAGGACCTAAATCAGTACTTAGGTGTCTAAAAATAGTTATTAAGGTTCCTGAATGAAGACTTAGCTTCCTAATTTTAGGTGCCTGTGTTTAAAAAGGGACCTAATAATAACACTTATATAATACTTTTTGGTTCTGTAAAGCATTTTCCAACTATTAATCAATTGCCCTTCAGAGCAATGCTGTGGGATAGATAAATAGGGATTGTTCTCCTCTGTTCCAAGTAGGAAAACTGAGGTAGCAAACTGACTTGCTTATTGTCATGGATTAAGGCAGCATCACAGCCTAGAATGATTGAAGTCAGAAGTTCTTGATGCTCCTGTCTTGTGCTCATGTCGCTGGACCACAGTTAATCCCTCATTGCTATAGTTTTCAAATGTATAATTTGCACGTGAAGGGTGAAACAAACATGTGAGTTAACTCCTTGATTACTGCTGAAAATTTCAGGTGTGTCTGGCAGAGGACATTTGCTGTGGGGCCAAATGCACAAAGCAAATCTTTCATTCCACTGTTTTCAGGATAATGTTAGTGTATGTGGGGGGGAGGGGGCGGGGAGGGGGGGGGCAGCAGCACATATGCTACTCCAGAGAAAAGCAGCCAAAAGATTGGGATGTCAACTTTGCCTCTGAGCTGTTACCTCATTTTTAGTGCAGCCCTGGTTATCATTTACTCAGTGTTTGTTTTTAATAGGACTACTAAATAATCTTTCTGTGGTATAAGAAGAATAGTGACCCCCCCCGTAAAATAAATATGACCTGATATCATTTGCTCTTTGTATCATAGTGACAGTTGATCTGTCTTTCCCTATCGTTTCCTCCCTCGCTTGTGAAGATGGGGGTTAATGAACTCACTGAAGCAGCACATTGTCGACGGGGAAGGTGGGGAAAATATGTGAAGAGACAGAAAAAAAAAGCAGGAATACTCCTCTACTTCATCTCTTATTAAGACTTTGCTCTTTCAGGTTGTGAACATTTGCAGAATGACCACGGAGTGATCGTTGACTACAATACCTCAGATCCACTGATCCGCTGGGATTCCTATGAAAACATGAGCCCTGATGGGGAAGGTGAGGAGAGCAAGCATGCCTGCTGGGTTCGGACATAACACAGACCAAGACTAAACTGTTAGTAACTATGCAATACTTACTGGGATGGGAAGAAAGAGAGCTCCCTTCCAGGAACCAGTGCAATTCTACCATTGTGGGAGTTGCTGATTGTTATGTCCCTCTGTGTCTAGTCTCAGTGGCAATGTGGCTATAGAGGGAAGAAAA
The DNA here is from genome assembly GCF_052426305.1 of Pelodiscus sinensis. Lineage (NCBI taxonomy): Eukaryota > Metazoa > Chordata > Testudines > Trionychidae > Pelodiscus > Pelodiscus sinensis. Next base: position 161,052,624 of record NC_143053.1, read on the forward strand.
ACCTAATGGTTGGTGTGAATTTAGATAGTGGGTACGTGTGGGCTAGAATGGGTTTTTATATCGATTGTTGGGTAGCAGCACTACTCAGCCAGTAGTCTTAGGGAAGACAGGACTGCAGCTGACTCAGTTTCCCTCTCTTGGGCTCCCTAATAACTTCAACATAGGTTTTAATGTGTCGCTTGTTGGGGACAGGGTTTGACAACAAAGTTCGTAAGGAATCACACAAACTCCCAACCAGCTTTTAAGGTGGCCTACAACTCTTGGTACATCTTAGTTCTGTCCCTGACACTTTCCTTCCGCAGACTTGCTTTCCACACCCCAGCTTTCCTAGCTGGTTCCTGCTCCCTACAGGATTTTGGCTTTATCTCCACCCCAGAAGGCCTGAGTTAGCCACATGACTGCCTGTTATGTGACGGTGCACGTTTTTTCCACCTGGGGAGGCAATTTGAGTGGGTCACAGGTGGACCCATCTCCTCTTAAAGGGCAGTCACCCTTTTACAACTGGCTTTGACACTTTCAATTTGAATATATATCTATAATTAAAGCCCTAATGTTACATTGCCTGGAACTTTGCAGAAGATATGCAGGGCTATAAACAAAGGAGTGCCCCAGCCAACAGAATACAGGCAGGCATTTCCCTTGGTACAATTATATGTCTGCAAATTGCCAGTGGCCCTAGTTTATTCTATAAGTTATCCTTCCTTCCTTCCTTGCTGATGATATTTGCAGTGCAGCATGGTTTGGGTGAGAGAAGTGTAAAAGCAGCCATCATGGTCTCGTTCCTGTTTGCGTGTTTCCCTGTCCTTGCCTCAGTACATGGCAAAAGAAGTAATTGTTCTTGCTTTGTGTATTTCTCAAATGAAAGCTCAGAATGTCATACCTGCATGCACACACACACAAGCCTGATTCAGTTGCAAGTAAAAACATGAGGGGAACAGATAAGGCCTGAATGAATGCCAGCATTTCTGTTTTCACAAAGCTCCCTGAAGAAACGAGAAAGGAGTAAAGCTAGAGAGATACCAGCCATGATACCTGGATTCAGCTTGAATCTTTTTGTTAATCTCTAAGGGTATGTCTACACTACCCCGCTAGTTCGAACTAGCGGGGTAATGTAGGCATACTGCACTTGCAAATGAAGCCCGGGATTTGAATTTCCCGGGCTTCATTTGCATAAGCCGGGCGCCGCCATTTTTAAATCCTGGCTAGTTCGAACCCCGTGCCGCGCGGCTTCATTTGCAAGTGCGGTATGCCTACATTACCCCGCTAGTTCGAACTAGCAAGGTAGTGTAGACATACCCTAAGAATCAGTAGTGAGTATAGATTGAGAAGCCCATATGTGCACACGCATGTGTGTATATAGGAGTGAGAGAGATGGGGTATACAAGAATCCTCAGTTTTCTACAGGACAACACAGTTGCACAAGGGCACCTTATGATAGCATGGACTGTTGACTCCTGCTCTCCCATGGGGAACAAGCCATGAAAAAGTTTGAAAGGCTGTAGCGGGGTCATCATCCCACTCTTTCCTCTACATATTTCTACCAAGCAGGGTGAGTGAACCGTGGGAACCATCTGCTCCATGATAATGGTTGAAGCACACCATGTTTACATGCACACACATACTCTACTTAAGTGCCAAGAGCAGCATAGAAGACATTGTGTTTTACCTGAGGAAAAAAGCACCTCCTTAGGTGGTCCACCACTGGGCTGCTCCCTACACAGGGCCATAGCGTAATTGCTATGATCTAGCCCAAATCAAGCAGTTGAGCTGATGAGTTTCAATGACTTTCAGTGTGCATTCCAGTATACCGCTGGTAATTACAATGCAGGACATTAAAGACAAGCAAAGGAATGACTGTGGAATCAGAACATGGGAGGGAAGTTAGTTCTGAAAAGTGTATGATGCTCATCAGGTCTAGCCCACTTGTGGGTGGGATATGATCAAGTGGAATCATGCTATTTGCTAATGTTATAAATGCCTATTAGGGTACATCTAGGCAGTAGGGCTATTTCGGGGTACAAGAGGTATGCCGAAATAGCTACCCCGCGTCTTTGAAAATATTTTTTTGAAATAATGGACATGCTGGTTTGGCATCCCTGTAACCCTCCTTCCACGAGGGTTAAGGGATATCTCAACATAGTATGTTATTTCAAAATTTGGCACTCTGGAAACATGCCAGATTTTTTAAATAAGCTATTTCAAAATACAATCGAAATAAGATATGCAATTTGTGTAATACAAATTGCGTATCTTATTTTGAGTTTAGGGTGCTGTGTAGACGCAGCCCTACTGAATATCTTATATATGTAATAGTAGGGGTGCATCTACATAGCACCCTTACCTCAAAATAAGCTACACAATTTGCGCTACACAAATTGTGTAACTTATTTTGAGGTATTTTTTAAATAAAGCACTATTCCAAACTTCTGTTAACCCTCATGGAACAAGGGTTTACAGGGATGCCCGAAGAGCACACCCATATTTTCAAAATCTATTTCAAAATAACAGGTGAACTCAAAAGACACGGAAGAGCTATTTCAGGATATTTCCGAATAGTGCCGCAGTCTAGGTGTAGCCTAGATGACCAATAGATAGCGCACGCACACACGCATACACACATACCCCTCTTCACTTTTTTGTTCATAGTAAAAACTGAGGGCGGGGTAATGAAATATCAAAACTGCATAGCTATTCACAAATACCACAAGCTTTGTAACTTTTCATGTTGCCTTTTTTTAATGACAAATTTGAGATTGAAAGAGATCTGCTTTACCCTTCCTGACACTTTATGCACAGCAGGATTGTATCCTGTAGCATTGTTTTGTGAGTGAAGGTACACAAATGAAAAGGGAGGTGATAAAAAGGAAAAGCTTACAATAAAATGGTAATCATGTTTTCTGGGTCTCCAATATTGTTTTGAAATAGCTAGATACAGGCAGTTCACCATTAGTTGCAGAGAGAGAACACTGCCTCCTCAGTTGTTATTGAGCCACTGGGTAACTACGCCAGTGATCCTAGAAATCAGTTTGCCAGAGAAAATGTGGAAAAATACAGAATTTGTGTTTACAGATTCCTTTTAGTTTTTACATTTTGTGAAAAAATAAAAATATATACAGTAGTACTTCATTTATCTTTGATCCTTCATTATCCAGCTCTCAATATTAACCAAACCAGCAGCCACCGGGGGCTGACAGTCGCGAGGGTTTAGGAAATTCAGCCCCTGATGGCTGTGGCTTGGGCGATCAGCCTTGAGAGGCTGCTTGTTCAATTAATATGGAGAACTGGAGAATAGATGCTCAGATAAATAGAATTCACTGTATATATTCCTCTGATACCTATATATATTGTGACTAAGGAACTAAGTTCAGCATTTCATTTTAATCACGGAAAAACTAGGATTTTTCTGGGGATTTTAATCAGAGAATGTTGCAGGGTTTATTACAGAAAATGAGGATTGTTGGTGATTTGTGGAGCAGTGTTTACATATGTCTAGAATCAGAGGAGTCTGAAGACAGCTACTTGCTTATGGCTGTAATTCTGTGTACTTTCTCCTTAAGGATCTAGAATTTTCTGACAGTTAAGGAAGGAAGAAGTGACTGAAAAAACATTGTGAATTTTTTCATCTACAGTAAACTTCTGATAATCCGGCACCTTTAGGACCCGGGGGGTGCCAGATTATCAAATAAACCAGATTATCGGGAAGGGGGGCTATGAAGGGTCTGGGGAGGGGGGGGATGCCACCCCAGACAGTTCGTAGCCCCCCCCCTTCCGATAGTCCGGCTCTGCCCCAGGCGTCCCCGATTCAGCCTCTGCTGGTCAGTTTCAGCAGCGGCTGAATGGGGACGCCTGCTGCAGAGTAGCTGGGGTGCTACCGGGTTGGTCCGGTAGCGCCACCCCTCGGTGCTGCGAGACCAATCTGGCAGCACCCCAGCTGCTCTTGGGGATGCCTGGGACAGAGCAGCTGGGGTGCTGCCGGGTTGGTCCGGTAGCGCCGCCCCATGGCGCTGTGAGACCAACCCAGCAGCACCCCAGCTGCTCTTGGGGACGCCTGGGACAGAGTAGCTGGGGTGCTGCCGGGTTGGTCCCAGCTTCCCTAATTCAGCTGCTGGTCAGTTTCAGCAGCAGCTGAATCGGGGAAGCCAGGCGCAGAGCAGCTCCAATTGTCCGGCTGCCCGGAGTGCTTCTGGGTTCCCGATGGTGCCGGACATCAGGAGTGCCGGAGCATTGGATTCCAGACCAATGGAGTTTTACTATATACACTTATTTCTCTTAAGTGTCCTTAATGAGCAACTTTATATGCTAGACCATGTTAACATACTTCCCCCAGAATGGATATATGACTTTAGAAACAATTTCCAAGTTTTTCCTGGCCCCTGATTTTGAGTATCAAATTCCCCCATAACTGGGTGGTACCCTTCTTCGGAATCTTCTGTTGGTTCAGAATATGTGACTGAGATCAGTATTTGGGACCACGTTGATAGAATTCTAGAAGTTTTTTGTGCTGTCATTAGACTAGAAGAGATGGTATCATTGATTGTAAGTTCCTGTGGTCTCTATAGCTTTGGGTGCTTATCTTTTCAAACAACATTTGTTGGAGGAGGAAGGGATCAGCAATTATTGTAATGTTAACCATCACTAGTATTTTTCAGTTTGAGGACAACAGCATAGTATAGTAGAGATATTATTTGAAGACAGCAGCACGATGACCATAAGAACATAAGCGTTCTCATTTTTTGAAAAGGCAGAAAAATGTCTATAGCATATTTGCCACTTTTAAATAGACTCATAGACTTTAAGGTCAGAAGGGACCATTACGATCATCTAGTCTGACCCCCTGCACAGTGCAGGCCACAAAATCTCACCCTCCCCTCCTAGAATAATCCTCTCACCTATATCTCAGATATTGAAGCCTTCAAATACTTTGAAGACCCCAAGATGCAGAGAATCCTCTAGCTGTGATCTGTACCCCACGCTACAGAGGAAGGCGAAAAACCTCCAGGGCCTCTGCCAATCTACCCTGGAGGAAAATTCCTTCCCGACCCCAAATATGGCGATCAGCTAAACCCTGAGCATGTGGGCAAGACTCATCAGCCAGCTACCCAGATGTATAATGCTCACCAGAGTTTAGTATATTCTATTACCTGTGATTGTTTTAATATCCCACTCCAGATGAGTAGTATCATGGTAGTTCATTAACTTACTTATAGGCACAGGGGCGGATATAGGGCAGGGCGAATGGGGTGGCCGCCCCAGGCCCCGCGCTTCAAAAAGCCCTGCGCATGCGCCGTGGCAAAGGGGGGGCCCCGCGGAATTACGCTGCCTGGGGCCCCGCAAAACGGTCATCTGCCCCTGCATAGGCATCTTTTACAGTTTACTTGTTCATGTTACCTTCATTCATCTTTCTCTTCTGATTCCTAAGTCTTGTTCAGCCCTTTGTTTCATGTCTCATATTTAGATTATCCTTTAGGGAAAGGAACTGTTCTTTGTACTCTGATTTAAGCAGTGCATTGCACAATGGAGCCTCTTTCCTGATTGGAGCCTGTAGATGCTACTATAATAGAAAATAGCAATAACAACAGTTCAGGATTTAGGATTCATGGACTTCTTGCCCTTTGAGGCATGCTCTGCATGTTCCTTAAAGTTTGTCTGTCCCCACACCCACTCTCCCCACACAAGCCAGTTGGGAAGCAGTAAACATTTCCAGCAAAAAAAGGTTAACACAAATAAACTTTTATTTCTTTGAAAAAATTAATAAAAATTTGTCATGCTTTTGAAAATTATTAGCAGCCAATGTTTTTCAGTTTTTTCATAAAAAAACAGTAAGGAAAATCTCATTATGAAAAAGGCCATTTTCAATTTTAAAAAAAGTTAAGACCTAGTTTGATCAGCAAACTATTTACATTTTCAACTCTTGATAGTATGCAGGATTATTATATGACACATTATGCCTCAGTGCTAACCAGGTGCTTAAAATTTATACACTGCCATGGAGTAAATGTATCTCTTGCTTATGAATATAGATGACTCTGAGGACAGCTTGGCTGGCAGCTACATTATTAGGGTTTTTCAGGCGTGTGGTTTAATTTGAACAGTGACAAGCATTCTTGGTTGTATGCCGAGACTGTTCCAGGGATAGAGTCACTGCAACAAATTGTCAATGAGCATGTCTGTCATCCGTGGAAGGCTGCATGATACATGGCAAGAGGGCCGAGTATGCCACCTGCACATACACTGTTAGAAAAAACAACAGTAGTTAGAAAAAAAATCCATCATACCTAGTCTGAGATCATAATAATAGCCCAAATTAATGCCTAGTAAAACTTGGCTGAAAATGAATTTACAGGAGAGAAGAATTTAGTCCATTCTTGTTAAATGTTTTGTTATTTCTAATTATTCATTTCTTTAATAATCTCTTTATCCCTCCACAAATTGACAGCTAGCAAGAACTGAGTGGAGAGGGAAGGCACACATACACTATAAAATGCCTTTCAGTGACCATTTTTAAAAAAGGAAGCATTGTGCAAGTGTTTCAGCTGGCCTGCATGGTATTAGAATTCCTTAAATGTTTTTTTCCCCTGCTGATCACTGTTGCTTGATTCATAGTAAGTAACAAATTGTGATGCTTGCCAGAACTGCCTGAAATCTGGGGAAAGTCTAGCTCTCAAAAAGTGGCTTTGGTGACAAGGGGACATGTATATTTAAACCAAACTCCTCTCAGGCAGAAACAGTCCAAATTGCCATAGCTAGAATAGTGGGTAACAAAATATCTGGTCCATCCCGTGAATAGTCAAATACCATATATTTAGAAATAGCCAAAAGTTTACAAACTGGCATGCTCCTATCTTTTCTTTTGTTTTTCTGGAGAAAAACATCTGAGAGATGTCTCCAGGTGAGCAATAGCTGGTTTTCTGGAATGCACACATGTGACATGATTTGATGAGGGTGTTTGACTTTTATTTGAAATTTTTTCTCCTGTTCAACCCAAAGTAAATAGCTATTGAATGGGGAGCTGCCCTCTCTCGTAGTTAAACACTTGTTTTCCCAGAGGGCCCCTTCAGTATTGCAAAACTCAAGGGCTGATACAAAACTGCTTGGCTTTGGTGCTTCGAAAGGAATGCAAATGCCTACCAACAAAAACGGTGGGGTCGGTGCCATTTCTGGTAAGTGAAACTGAAGTATAAGTTGGTCATGATCAAATGAGCTCCAGCTTTGACTTCTGAACTATATAAAAAACTCTTTAAGAGACAGAGAGTGAGAGAGATTTGGCAGGCAAGAAAAAAAAGTTTATTTTCATTTGAAAAAGTATGTACTACAATAGTTTCCCTCTATTCCTGTTTGGCAATGATAATAGAAATACGGAATGGTTGGCTTTACCCTATGAAACAGTGCCAGCTTGGACTAGCGTCTTTTATTTCTACCTTCAAATTGTGCCTATTTCAGAGAAAGCTGTTCTCTTTTAGCATCATGTGTGGATTTTCGTATTATTATTATTGAACAGAAGATTGCCATTAAGTTGAATATATGTAAATGGAAGGTGGTTTATTTTGGTCTTCAGTAATATTGAATGTGAAAATATAATTAAAAGTGTCCTATCTCCACATGTATTGCAGTGAGAAAATTTTGATCCCCATCTCTTTGCTCCCCGCCCCCCAATAACGTTGATCTGTATAATTTTACAAGCTTGTGACTTAAATACTCCTGACACTGTTGTGTATCCATGCATTATGGAAAATGTACAAGTTCAGGCTGGCAGATTTCAGATCTGTATTTGGATAAAACTAGACTGAGATTGTTCCAGTTTGTAATCTGCATGTTCCTTGTGACAGCTCTTCTTAGAAAAAGAAAGATTAGTCTCATGATTAAGCTCTGGTCTGCGACCCATGTGAACCTGGGTTCAGTTCCTGATGCGGAGTGTCACAGATGCACTACATCACCCTGGGAAATTAATTAGGGCCAGATTTTCAGAACTCCTGAGCATACTGTGATAATAATTTTGGCTTGATTTTCAAATGGGTACATTTTTATTTTCGGTCTTCTACCCATTGTGCCTGTCTTGCCTGTTTAGTGTATAAAGTTTGTCTTTTACCATATGTATCTTTTACATCTAGCACAGTGAGACCCTGATCTTGTTTGGAGCCTCTAATTGCTGGCAAACTTAATAATCTATCAGGAAGAGGAAGGCTACAAGTGGGGAATTAAAAAAAAAGAATTCAAAGATAATAAATAAAGAAAAAAGAGTAATGCTTATAAGTAAAAATACATTGATTCAGCACTACAATGGGAGGGCAGAGGGTGGGGGAGATGTTTGGCTTTAAAAGCATTTGCTTGCTTTGGATTTTTTTCCCCCGCATCCCAGATGATAAAAGGCAAAAGATGTTGTTTTCCAAAGGGTGTAGTCACAGCTTCTCCACACCCTCACAGAAATGTCTTCATGGACTCTGAACTTGAGTAAATATTGCAATTAACTAGCACTGTGCAATTTTTTTCAGCTGCAACCTTTTTGGTGGAAAATGCAGAATCAGCACCACTGAAACATTTAAAAAGTGTGTGTTTTGCTGGATTGTTTATTTAAAAAAATCCAAAAAGTCAAACCATTTTGTTTCAATCTTTCCTAACGGAAATGTTTTAATTATTTTTCTTTTGTGGTTTTCATTTAGAAATTTCCATAATTTTATTAAACAGTTAAAATACATTGGAAATGTAACTAACCCACCAGTGTTTGATTTTTCCTTTTTGATTAGCTGAAAATGTATAAGTTTGGTTTTGGCTTAATCCCAACAATTTTCTTTTAATTGCCAGCAAACTGAAAAATCTGTTATTTTTAATGGCATCTGTTTAGAGACTGGCATCCAAATTGGTATCTCTCACCTAGGGACAGGAGAATGCCATACAGGCCCCTCTTTATCCCATTTGCCTCAACAATAATGCGGGCCAAACTTTGCAGAGCTACACCAATGAGGATTCCCTGCAGTTCTTGGAGGGAGAGTTAATGACGTGCTTTCCCCCCATCAACAGCTGTCTGAACTGCTTTCCCACTGCTTGTTGTGGAAGTGGACAGGACAGTCCATGATATGTTTGCTTCAGCAAAATATTTAAAATCAAATAGAGCAACCTCATTGAATAAATGCTTGATTGTGCCATATATTTTGGACACACAGCTGATCACTTGCATGACAATGATCACTATGTGTAACTGTGCCGGAGCTTAACACAAGCATGATTCTAAAAGCATGGATTGTGCAGATTAAAATTGTTTCTACTTTGTGTGTGTGTGCTTCTACTTTGGCACTTAGTTTTCTATAAATTTCCCAGAAGTGGTGGAGAAAAAGGCCAAAGAAAAACATTAGTCCTTCTTTTCCCATCCATCTCTGAATATATAAGAACAAACAAACAGCCATAATGGGTAAGAACAATGGTCCATCCAGCCCAGTATACTGTCTGCCAATGATGGCCAATACTAGATACCCCAGAGGGAGGGAACACAACAGGTAATCCTCACGTGCAGGGCTTGCCAAGCGGCGGCGAGCCATGCTCACCAGCCGCGCAGTTTGGCACGCTGCGCATGCGCAGACCGTGCTGCGTGGCTGTGCTGTCTTGTAATCTACTCACCACGGGCCCACCTCCAGAGAATCTACTCACCTGTCACCCACCTCCAGAGAAACAGAGGCTAGGGACACCATTCCTACCCATCCTGGCTAATAGCCATTGATGGACCTAATCTTCATGAATCAACCTAGCTCTTTTTTGAACCTTGTTAATGTCCTAGCCTTCACCACATGCTCTGGCAAGGGAGTTCCACAGGTTGACTGTGTGCTGAGTGAAGAAAAACTTCCTTTTGTTTGTTTTAAACCTGCCACCTATTAATTTCATTTGGGGTACGTCTAGACTACAAGCCTCTTTCGAAAGAGACTTTTTCAAAAAAATCTTTTGAAAAAGCCTCTTTCGAAAAAGATCATCTAAACTGCAACCCCTTCTTTCGAAAAAGCAAGCTGCTTTTTTGAAAGAGAGCACCCAGGCAGTCTGGATGCTCTCTTTCGAAAAAGCACTGTTTGCATTACATAGCACCTTTTTTCGAAAGAGCACTTTCGAAAAAAGGCGTTCTTCCTCATAAAATGAGGTTTTTTGTGGTCGAAAAAACTGCCGCATTCTTTCGATTTACTTTCAAAAGAACGTGGCAGCAGTCTAGACGCAGGGGAAGTTTTTTCAAAAAAGTCTACTTTTTTCGAAAAAACCCTGTAGTCTAGATACACCCTTGGTGACCCCTAGTTCCTATATTGTGGGAATAAGTAAATAACTTTAAAAAAAATTCGGAAGAACAGATGCGTTCTCTGGACGTGGTGGAGTTTTTCCAGCATACCTCTGGTATATCCCAGAAAAACTCTGTAGTGTAAACATAGCTTTAGTCTCCTCTTATCTAAGCTGAAAAGTCCAAGTCTTTTTAATTTCTCTTCATAGGGGACCTGTTTCAAACCCCTAATAATTTTTGTTGCCCTTTTCTGAACCTTTTCCAATACTAATATATCTTTTTTGAAATGAGGCAATCACTGAATGTATGCACTGTACTTTTCTTTGCATACTGCATCTTAGCATACTCCTTCACTTCTAGAGGTAGTGCTGGTGGGAATAAAGAATATCATTAATCATGAGAGAATCTGAATAAGAGAAACAGTTTATTCCACTTCTGAGATGAAATTACTTGAAAATCTCCTACTAGTAGGAGTACAGTTACACCAAGGGAAGGTTTATACAGGTAGTTTTTAAAAAATATACCACAGTATCAGAACACATCTGGCCCAAATCTGATCTTTCTCTCAATTAAGTGAAGCTTGGATTGAATATTCCAATTTTAGAGCTATCATTGGCCAATCCCCATCACAAGCCCACCTTGCTGTTCATTCATTTATTGTGCATATATTCCCTCTTCTCTGTCCATCTCCATAACTGCCAAAGTTTGGAGTTACTCCATAATATTGGATTCCACTACAGGCAGTCCCCGGGTTATGTACAAGATGGGGACTGTAGGTTTGTTCTTAAGTTGAATTTGTATGTAAGTCGGAACTGGTACATATTGTAGGGGAAACTCTAGCCAAACATTTCTCCAGAGCTCAGTTTTATTCTCCCACACCTCACTTCCCTCAGTCCTTTATTCTCAAGCTGAGGTGCCTGCTGAGAAAAGCCGCTCCACGTCTCCCTGGTCTGCTGGGGATGGGTGAGGGGGGGCGCTAGCTTCGCGTCTCTCTGGTCTGCTGGGGGGAAGCACCTAGTGTGGAGTTGCCTCACCCCGTTTGTAAGTAGGGATCCGATGTAAGTCGGATCCATGTAACCCGGGGACTGCCTGTACAAGGCTTTGAAGAGCTTCTTTACTGAGCCCCAAACTATGACTCTATTTATACTGCTATGGCAGGAGTCCCCAAGTGGTGCTGTTAGACATGGTCTTACATGTTCTTTTCTCTCACTGAGCAAGAAAGTGTTGATGATTGGCAGGAGGTGCAGAGGAATTGACTTTGGGCTTCTTGTGCTTAACTGAAGGGAAGAGGGAGCTGTTGGAGTTGCAGAAGCTTGTTGTCTGCCTTAGGCTCTGATTAGTATCCATTCTAAAAGCAGAGTTTCTCCCTGATGCTGGCTGAGGTTGCTGGAAAACTGGATTGCCCTGCATGGTTTTAGCATTGTATGCGAATTAAGTTAAACACTGAGCATACCCAAGCTCCACATCACTGATTTCTCCTCTCCTGGGAAGCCAATCTAAAAGGCCCAGGACATCTGCTACCCCTCAGCAGAAGGGAGATGCCATGGGTACAGGAACTAGGGATGCAGAGGGAGAGTGAAGATGCTACAACTTCCCTGAGCTCTCAGCTTATCGCCTGGGGTCCCTGCTGCCACCCCACATACCAAGTTTTTGACTGTAGGCCCTGCACACTGGGAGCTCTGTTGCCAGCCCCGCATGCTGGGGTCCCAGTTAGAGCCCCCCACACCAGGAGGCAGCACCGCTCCCGGCATGCAAGGAGGCAGCAGAAACCCCAGTGCCCAGAGTCCTGGCTCCTGGCCCACAAGTTGGGGCTTTGTTCTCAACCTCATTTGGGGGTAGCAGGTCAACAGCAGTAAGGGGGCTCAGCACTCCCACTTTTTTAAATGTTCTGACACTACTGGGCGATGCTGGTGTAAAAATAAGACAGTGGTGACGTCAGTGAGCTCAACAATATTTTCCATGTTTTGACACTCCCTTGCAGGTGATGCATGATGCACTTACCAAAACTTTGACTGGCAAACCTCAGATTGTGTGAGATTCATGACAGAGCAACCTGTCCACTTGATCCCAGCAGAGAACAATTAGACTTGCTGGAGAACATCAAAATTACAGTAAAGAGTTTTTGGCCAAGGGTAGAAAACAGAGTCACAGACAGGGAGTAGGAGTCTAAGAGGAGGCCCAGCTGGAGTTTAAAGAGAGGAAAGAAAGACTGCTTGTCAGAGGCCATGGAAAGAGAGCTGGGTATTAGAGTTGAAGAAATATGAAGAATGCTTCAACATTCTTTTATACACAAAAAGTACAAGACTTTACGAACTGATATATCTTTAAGAAAAAGAAAAGTTATATAACATTTTGGGCCTACAGCTACGCTGATCATATCCTCTCTAATAAATAGAACTGTAAATCTGAGCTTCAGTTATTTTCATCTTTAACAAAGTGAATCACAAAAGGCACACTTGCTCCACTGAACTGAAATATGTGAAGCAGGCATTACGAAAGGTTCTCTGTGACAAGCTTCTACTGCTAGCACCAGTTCTCTTTAGAGAACTGTAGAGACTAATAACATAATGATAAGTCCGAGTGGTAGTACTCAGGAGGGTTATTAATACATTCTACTCTATTATTAACAGGGCATGTAAATTCATGCAAGTGAAATGGGAAAAATATCATTATCTCATTTTTTAAGGCAGTGTAAGATTATTACACTGAATAGTCTATACAGAATATATCCTAGAATTATATTAATGCCTCCTATGGGCACGTCTACACAGCAGGGCTAAAGCCGAAATAAGCTGCACAACTTGAGCTATGTCAACTGTGTAGCTTAAGTCGAAATAGCTTATTTCAGCTTTCGGCGCTGTCTACACAGCAGGAACTCCAAGGTAGAGCCCTCGTCCTCCAACTTCCCTTACTCCTCATAAAATGAGGGTTACAGAAGTTGGAGTAAGAAGTCCTCCAGCTTGACATTATTTCAATATTCTGTTGAAATAACTGCTTGTAGCGTAGACACGGACTTTGTAATTTTGGAATAATGTTATTCCGAAATAACACTGCTGGGTAGACATGGCCTGTGCTACAACAGTTTTTAGGAGTAAAGCTTATTTAAAGTTAGCACCTGTAGACCATCAGATTTTAAGGTCCTTGTAGGAGTGGAAAAATTTCCTGATTAGTGCTATTAGCCTTTGAGTTAATCAACCATGGGATTCTATTTGTCAAAAAGATCTTGCTGTGGCGAGGGGAGTGGCACTCAAATGAGTCCATTCATTCCTCATGGGTAAATCCAAAGTGGTCATCACAGGCTCCTCCACCTTCACCCTCAATCCAACTGCTTTCATGTGCAGAGTTCTAAATGTGTACCACCCTGTCTGGGATCCTTAGGACTGGAAGGGGGAAACTAAGGCCCGGGGACCAGATGCAGTTCCTGGGTTACCTGGATCTAGCCCACAAGGCTTGGAGCTTCCGCCCAGTATTGGAAAATCCGGGGAGCCTGTGATGATGGGGCTGGAGCATACAAAATCTACTAGCCTGGGCCTCCCAAGGCTCTGGTGTGTGAGGGAAATGTGGAAAATATCTTTCTCCTTGTCAGGCAGGGGCCACCTCAGTGGGTCTTTTTTTTTGCTTCTCACTTGTGTGCAGCCCCCAAATGAGGCCTCCTACCCAAAAAAGGTCCCCTCCTTAGGATTTATGGAGCCCTACCCAGTACTGTTAAACTGGTGCTTCTATACCAGGGGGAAGGGATAGCTCAGTGGTTTGAGCATTGGCCTGCTAAACCCAGGGTTGTGAGTTTGGTCCTTGTGGAGGCCATTTGGGGCAAAAATTAATCAGGGATGGTACTTGGTCCTGCTGAGAAGGCAGGGGACTGGACTCAATGACCTTTCAAGGTCCCTTCCAGTTTTAGGAGATAGGCAATCTCCATTAATTTATTTATTATTAATTTATACCCAATGGCAACCTGGGGTATGTGCGATGATTTTTTTGGAGACTGATTTTATTATCTTCAGCAACACACTATTGAAATATTTTTAAAGCAAATTTTAAACTAAGATCCTGTAGACTAACACTGTAAATTTAGAAACTGACAATATATACCTGGGGTTGGCAAATGCCTGTTAAATGGCTTCATTACCACTTGAATGGCTCTTTTACAGGTTCAATGTTTGCTAATAGATCTGGCAGGCTTTTTCATTTTTATGTTAACTAGATCATCTCCCAAGGAAGCAGAGCCACAGAACAGGGAAAGGAAGATGTGGGTAGGTGGACATTAAGACTCAGTGGTACCCCAAATGTTCAGGTGCCCTATGCAACTGCATATTCTGTGTATCAGTAAGGGGCACACTGCTGGGAGCTGATGTAAAGCTCTTTGAAGTCAATGGAAAGACTCCTGTTGATTTCAGTGGGCTTTGAACCAGGCAGTTAATGAATATATCAAACCACTGTGAGAAAGCATGAGGTAATATGGGCTTCAATAGGCTGATGATACCTAGTTCTTCATCTTGTTTTTGATCAGCAACACCACCACAGTCCCTTAGATGTGCTTGTGCCCCTCTTGCCCACAAAGCAAGGAGTTCAAGTTCAGTCTGGCTAAAACAGAGGTGATGCTGCCTTGTCCGCTCCAGTAAAAAGAGGGAAGCACTTTGTAGGCCTGGCAAGAACTCTTGATCTCCACTCTCACTGAAAGCATCTTCTCTCTGTTTGCCAAGGTAGCATGCAGTCTTGGAATCTTTCTGGTTTGATTGCTATTGCCAGACACCCAAATAGTGGCAATGGTTAGAAATATCTTTTAGCTGGTTAGGAGACTCCACCTTTTCCTGTCAGACACTTGAGCATTATGATCCATGCCTTCATCACCTTAATCCTACTGAAAGAGTAATGTCATCCATTTTAGCTTTGCTGGCTGTGGAATCTTCTGCTCATAGTTCCATGTGTAAGTGGGGGAATGGTCCCGCTATTGTGGGGAACTTACCCCATGGCATCCCTGATCCCGAGGGCTCCCCCTCTACTCTCCTGAGTAGCAGAGTCCTTGAAACCCCAACAAGGCTGGGCCCAGGTTTCCTGGGGCTTAATCCCTGACTACATAGTCACTTGAGGCAGGGGCGAGGGTGTCCCCACTCCGAGGTGCTCTCTTCACACTGCATGCTTTCTTGGCCCAGTGATCATTTCATAAGGTTCAAAGCAAATACAATTTATTAAACATCAACTGATTAAAGAGAAAAGAATAAGAAAAAATGAGAATGGTTAAATGAGAACACACAGTCCTGTTCTGTAGCACGGGGACGTCAAAACAGCAGTCTGCAGAGTATAAGGACAGTTCACAGTCTCTTCCTTAGAGGCCCCTTAGAGGCCCTGGATGTGCTGTAGGGGGGCTGCAGGCTGGACACGCTTGCTCTGCCAGTGACCACACAGCCTCAAGCTCTAAGTGGCCAGACCCCTCTCCCAGTCTGGCCTGCTGGGCCTCTCAGCTGGTGATATCTCCCTGCCCAGAGCCTCTCCCCGCACTTTGCTGGTCCCAGCTGCTCACCACACCCAGCTGCAGGCTGTGCTGCTCTGCCAGTGTCCAGCTCCTTGCGTTGCTTCTCTGTCCCTTTTGGCTCTCTGAGCGCTGCCAGTCTGCTGCTCAATACAGGGTTTGCGCTCCTTGGGCTGTGTGTGCCTGGCTCTGTTGCTGCAGGACTGCCTCTCCACACAGCTTGCTCCTCTTAGCTGTGTCTCAGCCCTCTCCTTGCTCAGAGAGACCCAGAAAAATCCCTGCACACAGGGAGGACAGGGCCTGGCCTCTTACTTTCCTCACTGGCCTGTCCAACCTGTCAATCAGGCCGAGCTGGAGTGTTGGCTGCTTTACATTGTCTCTGGGGTCTGTCAGTCTCAGGTCCCTGATTTCTCATGGACCTTTCCCCGTTTGATACTGGGAGCTGGAGAACCAAAAACTCCCACAGTGTTTTAGTAAGGGGCTAACAGTCCCCTTACACATGCACAGCAGCCTACCTGTTAGGTATTACAGACTAACTAGAACAGCGGTTCCCAACCTTTTCCAAATGGGGACCCATTTTGACAATTCAGGAAGACTTGGTGACCCAAGGCAATTGAAAATGGGGAGAGGAGAGGAGAGGAGGCAGAGCCACCTGGGGAGACACTTGGTGACCCTTTTGAAATGTAATGGCGACCCATATTTGAGTTCTGACCCATAGGTTAGGAAACCCTGAACTAGAACATGTTACATTGATTCTTTGTACTCTCTTTTGGTTTCCCCTCCTATTCTGGACTATCCTGAAGGCTGTCCCTCACGATAGTATTTCGCTTGAAAATTTCACTAAAATGGGATGCTCTGTGGCTGACACAGAATAGTCAGGACCTTGAAGCTGAATGTTTGTGGTAGCAGAAACATGAGTCCCATGGCAGTGGGATTTGTGCTCCTAAATCACCTTTAAAAATTTCACTCTATGAGTATAACCCCTCAAATTAAATATTTAATCTGTGTAATGCCCTTTGGTATTCTAGAAGATTTAGTCAAGCAAATTGAGAGTATTTCAAGGATTTTCTATAGGATGGTAATGCCATCTGTAAACAAATATCACAGTCCACATTCAAAAGAAGAACTAAGCTCATGAAATTGCCCTTTGTATGCCAATCAGCCTTTAGCATAAACAGTGTTTACAATGATACTGTATTTTTGTAAGACAGAAAAGCAGCAGCATCATGTTTCTGCGTGGGTTTAGTTTCCTCTGTTGCGACACCATAATTATAACTAATATTGCAGTCTATCTAAATGTCTAATGAGAGAGGAGCAGATGCTGCTACAGTGCCCACAAAGTAAAAATGCATTCCTAATCTAGACATTAGGAATAAACAACAGCCACTTTTGTATAATATTCCAAGAGATTGGCTTTATTTTTGAAACAGATAAAAGGAAGAAGCTGAAATAGATTCATGATTTCACAGTTCATGTTTTGCCTAGTGCAGTGCTATTGCAGTTTTAGTTCTGTGCCAGTACTTTTTTACTCTTGTGTTGCTACTTATTCAAGCACAATAAGGTCAAATTAAATCCATACTCGAACCACAAAGAAAAATTTGCAGCAGAATTGAAATCATCATGATACAATAGAGATTAACAACTGGATAGGAAGTTGCATTCATTAATGTAATTTAATCTTTGCTTGTTTTTGCTCACAAGGATAATGCCATGAGATCCAAATCCCATTTTCCTGTGATTCCCAGGTGGACATCAGCAGTCATCTAATATTACAATAGTATGTCTTAGTACCATATGAATAATCCTCTTCATTTTTAGTGTTAACCTAGACCCTAGATAAATGATTCAGACAGTATAAATGATTCAGACAAACAGGCATGCACACAAGCTTTGAAGTGCGTGTGCGTCTGAATGTACTGATGAATCTCATGCCAACCATCTACACATTCCATGCTGTTAGCAGCTAATGGTTAAAGATTTGACACACTACAATGGGAAGAAAATAAAAATCTGTATCAGAATATGTTTCAGAACCATAAAGCAGTATTTGAAAGTTTAAAACACACACACACAACAAGAGAAAAGGAGGAAGTTTAGTAAATATGCTGCAAATGGTGTAGCCTGGTAATTAAATGTTAACATTTATAGGCAAGTAGATCTAAGTCTACAACAGGAAATTGTTTTCAAATGGAAAGTTTTATTGGGGGACTAGAGATGTAATGTTTTCTTGAACTCAGAGATGGCATTGTGTTTTGAGCTGTTTTAATTCTCCAGTAAACCACATTGATGAGCAGAATTAATAGCATTATTTTACTCAGTATTTTTTTCTTGTTCACCAAAATAAACACCGATATTAACCCAGAAAAAATAGGGTTATTTTCACTGTTGTTCAGCTGTTGTTGTGGTGGTAATAATACTGATAAATTCCCAGGGAAAAAAAATATAAAAACTGAATGCAAAGAGCCTTACAAAAGAACAACACAAGGTAAGGACATTTATAAAATAGCACAAACCTTTGAGTAGTAACAATTTCAGTACTATTTTTAAAGTTTGGCAAGACTACTTAAGAGAGCAAAAGTTTATTAAACCCAGCTAATGTGTAATGGAATAGCTAGTTATTTCCAGGTCTTCAGACCTGCAGCCTGACGCGTGCCTCTATCAATCTTGGGTTTAGGAATTTTAAAAATTACTTTATAGGAGAACAAAGAGTTTATTTGCAATCTGAATTGGACAAAATCAAACATAAAATACTAAGCCACAGTATTTGCTTAAAATACTAAGCAAATTTGTACAGGACATCCCGGCTATAAGTTGCCCAGGATATACATCCAATCTGCACTAAAGTCATTGACACTTGTAGGACATAATGCATTATAAGTCCTCCCATTCCCCACTCTTAAGTTGCACACAAAAAAAATGCATAAAATGAAGTCAGCTGCGAGAAAAAAATTCCCCGTTTTAAGTTGATTTGCCATAAGTCCAAGTTTTTTGGAACGTATCTTGGACTTAAAGCGAGGACGACCTGTATCATTTTGTAAACCAATTCTTTCTTCACTTGAGGAAGCTCTTTAGTCACTAAGTTTCAAATTCTATCTTGTGGAGTGTCTGCTCACTTAGGGTACGTCTAGACTACACGCCTCTTCCAAACAAGGCTTTTTCAAAAGATATCATTTGGACAGCCACAAGGGTTTCAAAAAAGCGAGCTGCTTTTTCAAAAAAGAGCACCAAGGCAATCTGGACGCTCTCTTTCGAAAAAGCCCTGTTTGCGGTCAAGAATGCCTTTTTTTGAAAAAGCTCTTTCAGAAAAAGGCATTCTTCCTGGTAAAAGTAGGTTTACCAATTTCAAAAAACCCTCGCTGTGTTCTTTGGATTTAATTTCGAAAGAACGCAACGGCAGTCTAGATGCAGGTGAAGTTTTTTTCGAAAAAAGGCCACTTTAAAAAAAAAAAAAAATCAGTAGTCTAGACACACTAGGAAGTGTGTGTTGGTGGTTGTATGGCATACAGATGTTCTATTTACATGGCAGCTTTGTGTCATGAAAAATTCAGGGTGGTGGATCCAGCTGTACGTGGGGGTTCCTGCTTTCTTGAATTTTGTTATGCAGAAAACCAGTTGTTTTCCCTTCCAATCATTCGTTAATTGCACATTTTCTTTATTACAGTGTGCAACACATTTGGGCTTTCAGTAGCCTCTCCAGAGTTTTGCAATAAAGGCTGAGGCATATTAGAAACACAGTGAGACGTATTTATTGTGTGACACCAGCCTGCTAATGTGAATAAGTATTTAAGTGATACTAATAAAACCAGGGTTTTAATCAATCGTTTTTAAAGTACTTTACAGTGGAGGTCAGTATCATTATCTTCTTTTACAGATGGAGAAACTGAGGCACGGGAAGGGGAAATTACTTGCTCAAGCAGCACAATATGGGAAACAAAAGTACAACCCCTGTCTCCCAAGCCTTAGTTCATCACTGTGTCCCTTTCACCAGAATTCTGCAGGAAGTTATGCCCCTTATTTGGCGGAAATCATTATTCACTGACTTCAGTGGCTGCTGTTACAGCTTCCCAAAGAGAGACCCACAAGTTAATGCATTCAATTAATAAAATGTAGGATGTTTGACCTCCTCGTGCCATCCTTTCTGGCGTTAGATACATGCCAACCATTTCTGTTTCTGAATGTCTATGGCTTTCAGCTCGCATGGCAACACAAAAATTCCTTTTCCAGTGACCAGTTAAGACAATGTGGTGGGACTTGTGCCTTACTCTGGGCACTTTTTCAGATGGGTGTTATTTCTTTCCGCCCACAAGCACTGTCAAAAGTCTTCCTGACGTGCTTAAGAAAGAGAGAGCCAGTTCTCTAGACCCCATCAAAGTAGGGCTGTGTAGAAGAGACCTGAAGGCAAAAGGCTACTCTGTGAATACCACCTCCAATCCCAATGCACAGGGCTTGACAAATACACTTGCCCACAGCAAGTAACTTTTGCAAGCTGGCGAGTGCAGGGGCGGACTGGCCCGGTGGGCCATTATAATGGGCTGGCTGAAGCCCGCACTACAGGTGGCGCGGCCCCATCCAATCTGCCAGCCGGCAGAGGAGCAGAGCGCTGCTGGGGAGGGGGAACTGCGGCGATTTTCAGCGCTGGGCTGCCTGTGTGCAGCTGCGGTGCGAGGAGGCGGAGCGCCAGCAGACACCAGGACGCTAGTGTGACGGGGCACCGCCGACTTTAAAGGGCTACGGCAGCTCGGCTCTGGCTGCGTGTCCCCAGCAGCTGGTTGCAGCGCGCGGCGGAGCCAGGCTCCGCTCCGCCGGCTCCAGTCCTGCCATGGCCCCAGCCCCTCGCCGGTGAGAGACCGCTCCCTGCTGACCACCTGACTCGCTGCGCCCACCCCGAGCCCCATCTGGCTTTTGCTGCCCATTCCCCACGCCGCCCCTACACCCCGGATCCCCTGCTCTCCCTCTGGCTCTGCGCTGCCCTTGCACCCCGCACCCTGCTCTCCTCCCCAGCTCTGTGCTGCCCGTTCCCTGTACTGCCCCTAGACCTCGATCCCTCTGCCCCTCCCGTTCCCCGCATCCCATTCACTGTGCCTCCACCGCACCCTGCTCCCCCTGCTCCCTGCATCCCTCTGCCTCTGTGCCTCCTGTTCCCCGCACCACCTCTGTCCCCCCCCCCACACTGTTCCCTGCACCCCTCTGGCTCTGTGCTGTCCCTGCACCCTGCTCCCCCTGTGGGTCGGGAGTGAGGGGTGCTTGTCCATAGGGAGGGGCTGCACAGGGCAGGGAAAAGGCTGCTCTGACTCAGCAGCGAGTGAAAGGGGGAGTTCACTTGAAGCGCCTTTGCCTTTATGGATAAAATGAATGAAAATGCTATTTGTTATTTATAGGGCTAAAATGCTGGGACAAAAATGAAAACAAACAAAAAAAACCCATTGCAAAATGCAAACGTGTAAAAGACAACAAAAAGCGGGGGGGGGAATGTTTTGCTTGGGGCAGCAAAAAACCTAGAGCTGGCCCTGGGAGAGGGGAAGCGGCTGGGCCAGACTGTTGGGAGGGGAAGGGGAAAATATGGGAAGGGGCTTGTACTGAGCGGAGGGGAGGGGAGGGGAGGAGGTCAGGAGAAGAAGAAGAAAGGGGAAGGCACCAAGGGACAGGGGTGCAGGAGAGACAAATTCCAGGGGGCCAAGTGCAGACAATGAGGAAAAGGGCAGGAGGGGAGGTGTCGGTGGGAGGGGGGAACAGGGTGATGCTGGGAGAGGACAGGGTAAGGGCACTGGGGGCTAGACGGAGGAGGGGGAGGTGCTGGGAGAAGGCTTGAAAGAAGGGATGGGCATGAGGAAGGCGGGGATGGAGCAAGGCATGTGTGAGGGCACGGGCATGAAGGGAATGGGGGAAGAAGGTGATGAAGGGGTGGGTATCAGGGAAAAAGGGGGCAGGGGCAGTGAGGGAAGGGGGAGGAACCAGGAGGGTGCAGGTGCCAGGAGATTCTGGGGGTGAAGCAGAAGGGCAGACACCTGCAGGGGAGGGACTAGCATCAGAGGAGAGAGGCAGGGCAGGTGCGTAGAGGGAGGTGTTAGGAGAGGGGATGTGGAGGGGTAGCTCACTTGCTCAGAGTGGGGCTACTAGAGGAATGGGCACAGGGGAGAGAAGGACTGGTGGAGGGGGGCAGGTCTCAGGAAGGCTGAGGTGAGCGAGAAGGGCAGGAGTCAGGACAGCAGAGGAGGGTGAGGGGTTGGGGGGCAGCAGGCACCAGGGGAGCAGATGGAGCAAGGGGAGGAGACATGGCAGCAGAGGGAAAGGTAGATATTTATTAATAACTTGGGTGATATTTATTAGGAACATTTTAGTAATTACTGTTCTTATTCTTATTAGAAATTTATGCCATTAAAAAAACACACTTTTTTTGTGGGGGAGAGTGGCGAGTCCCTTTTTTGTCTGGCAAGTAGGGTTTTCCATAATTTGTGGAGCCCTGCCAATGCAATCAACTTCCCCTGGAGAATTTTTTCTTCTTGTCAGGATCCTTGTCTGAAAAAGAGACTGAGAAAAGAAAGATCAAGGCTGACTCCACTGAATGTTCAGCCCTTTTACAGATCCATCTGTCCAACATCAAGGGAAGAGATGCAAATCATTTATTTTTGCTGTAGGGTTGAACTCAAGAGTCTTATTGTCTTGCAAACAGCTGGTGGGTAGTTGTTTGTTTTGAGCATTGTACATATTGTGGGTGAGAGACACATTTTTATTCTGTTTCCCACTGAGACTGATGAAGTGGTGACAGGCTCCGAAGCAGAAAATGAATGCGCTCTAATGGTACGGCTATTCCGTAGTGATGCATAACCATTTGCGCGTAGCAAAATGCAGGACAACGTAGCACTTTAAAGACTAACAAGATGGTTTATTAGATGATGAGCTTTCGTGGGCCAGACCCACTTCCTCAGATCAAATTTTTTGATCTGAGGAAGTGGGTCTGGCCCACGAAAGCTCATCATCTAATAAACCATCTTGTTAGTCTTTAAAGTGCTACATAGTCCAGCATTTTGCTTCAACTACCCCAGACTAACACGGCTACATTTCTATCACCATTTGCGCGTAGTTTGTCATAGGGTTTAGACTCAGAGTAAAGGTTTTTGTGGGCTGCAGTGTGGTGAGATGCAGCTGTTACTAAAAGAGTAAAAGACTTGAAGGAGCCGAGGGCGGTTCTTTGCAGGCTGACCACCTAATTTGAGCGGCTTTACTGTAGAGATGAAGGAGGGGTGGAGTGGTCAGTGGTTAGGTATTTGTATGGGTGGGGGGAGTCTTGACAGCAGCAGCCGCTAGATAAAAATAAGCGTAATTAATGCTGAAGAATCCAGGGCACAAAGTTGTGTTGAAATCACGAGGGAGGTAGGGAGGTGCGGCATAACTGTTTGTGAGCTGTTTCCTTGGGAAGTTAAATACATCAAAAAACCCCAGGAAAGAAACGTGTCATTAAATGATCTAGGAATTGCAACTCCCTCAGCCTCAGTAGAGAAAAATTTGTACTGGGGGCAGGGAACGGGGCCACAGTGGGGGAAAAATATAGTGTTTTTGAACGCTACCTTTTCAAACAACACATTTCCACTCCTCCCTGGCTCTCGGGAGTTCAAATTTCGTTGATTGTGCCCTCAGGCTCCTCCCTTGTGTTTACATTTTTTACTGGCTTTTTTTTTGGCCGAATCAAAGTCTCATGCATACTTTCTCCAGCAAAGCTAGCTACCTTCGGCAGCAGCTGCAGCAGCAGCAGCAGGAGGAACTGTGAAGACTTGTGCCCCCTATGAGCTGGCGGCTTGCAAGGCTTCTGCTTTTCCCCGCATGTAGTATTTTGCTAGGGGAATAGTTGCAGATTTTCATAAAGCCAGGGACTGACTACTGGAGAGATTTCCTGCAGTTGTCGAGTGAAAGGTAAGAGGTTCTTTTACGGCTGAGAGCTGGAAACACAGCCCACCTGCTTTTCTCTGTGTGTTAATACGTAGGGGAAGAGCTTACAAGGAGTGGGGATTTGTGCTTAGCACAGGGAAGAGAAAGGAAAAAGACAAGCGTGCAACACCCCCCCCCCCTTCAGTCGTTTAACCTTGCAGGAATGCAGCTCTGGACTTGTCCACATTTGCCCGAGGGAAGAAATATGTATATGTAAAGTTGGAAAATAATCCTGCTCTCTTGCAATGTTTCCTGCTGTAAAGGGATCAATGGTACATTGTGTGTGAGATTGTGTTTGTAACCTTTCCCTTGCTGCTCAGTGGACTGGGTCAGAACTGTTGTTCCTGGCCCTGTGGTACATGTGTTTACCTAGCTGGCTTGCGTTTGCCTGTGTTTTCACAAGTGGTGACTGACTGGAAAGGGGGATAGCGGTAGGGACAAGTCAAAAAGGCTGAAAGACTGAAATGCTTTTTAACTCAGAAGCCCGCTTGCAGGTATTTGGATATCAAGAAAGGAAGTGCCAGGAAACACAGACTTGGAGGGGAGCTGAATGCATGTGTATGTTTCGACTTCTGCTTTTATTGGTGTTACTCTTCGTAAATTCGTTACAGGTACGGAAATACCTTCCAGTCTGAGAGAGCCTGATACCAGTCTGTAGTTCAGGTTCAGTGTTGGGTGTTTGCTGGGTCTGAGCCTAGGCAGTTCAAGAAGAGCCAGCCTACCTCTTGTGATGGGAGGTCAGACTATAAGAAAGTGGGCCCCTCGAGTTTGAGTAACTGAATTCCAGCACTACTTAGATCTCCACTGTTTTGAACTCCCCTTGTTTTTTGACTGCACGCTGTAAAACAGTGGAGTAACAGAGCTGCTTCCTTGGAAAAAATGAGAGCATGCCTGAGCTATGCACTGAAATGAGGTATTTCAGACAGACAGCTTTTGTAATGCCAGCTCTTAGCAAGGTGCATTTAGCTTTGCTTTGGTAGTGTGTGTGCCAATTTCTCTTTGCCAAAAAAGAAACTATTTTCCTCTCTGTATGTGTAGTATCTTTTCTAACAGCTGGGTAAGTGGGAAATTAAAAACAAAAATCAAGATTGAAATATTCCAAAGCCTTCATGCAGACCTATTCCAAGAAGCGACGAGGAGTCCTGTGGCACCTTATAGACTAACTGAAGTGTAGGAGCATAAGCTTTCGTGGGCAAAGACCCACTTCGTCAAATGCATGCATGCATCTGACGAAGTGGGTCTTTGCCCACGAAAGCTTATGCTCTACACTTCAGTTAGTCTATAAGGTGCCACAGGACTCCTCATTGCTTTTGCAGATTCAGACTAACACGGCTACCCCTCTGATACTATTCCAAGAAGATGTCTTAAGAAAAGAAAAAAAAATCTAGTGGTTAAGTAGTATTGGGGCAGTATGCCAAAGCTTTGTGTGTGTGTATGGGGGAGGGGAGGGAGAGAGGGGTGTTGTTTCTAGCTCATGGAATTGTAGTGGTTCATCTCTAATTTTTGTTCTAGAAAAAATAGCCAAGATTTCTTTCATCCTAAGATATGTCAAAATGATCTGAAATCCTGCACTTCCTGAGAGGCACTAAGTGTCCTCAACTCCCATCAGAGTGAAGGCATTTAGAGTGCATTGTAATGGGTTTAGGCTTGATCTACACTAAGACCATATGTTGTTATAATTATACGGCTCACAGGTGTGGAAAAATACCCAACTTAGGCTTCATCTACGCTATCATGGGCTGTAGATCTAAGTTAAGCATCTATACCTACATCAATAATAAAAGTTAAGCAACTTTATCTACATGAATAATATAGCTGAAGTCAGGTACTTGGATCTACTTACCATGGTATCTTCACTGCAGTAAGTCCACAGCTAATGTTCTCCCATTGACTCTTCCTATGCTACTCATTCTGGTGGAGTACTGGAGTCGAAGGGAGTGCACTCAGCAGTGGATATATCACAGCTATACTAAATAAATTGACCCTGTTGGATTGATTGAGTCCTGTCAATTTGGCAGGTAATGAAGACATGCCCTCAGTTATACCAGTCTCACCTCCAATGCAGACAGTGGCATATTGACAGAAGAGCTTTTCCCATCAACATAGTGGCTTCTGCCTCTCAGGAAAAACTCTCCCATCAGTGTAGATAGCACCTACACCGAGCACTATAGCAGTGCAGCTGCAGCACTGTAAATGCAGACAAAGCCTGCAGTTAAAAAGAAATAACTTCAGAGTAACCTTTAGTTTCCCAGGATTCACAAACATAATCCTGCTTCATTTTCCCTGGACCAATATGTAATTTAGGTAAACCAAATTATTGACTACTGTGTATGTTCTGAAAATGCTGGCTGTTCCAAAAGACTGTTCATTCCTCAGTAGTGTCGTCATATTGCAGAATGGAAAGATGGTTGTGCTCATTGTAGTGTGTTCTTCTGTAACTCACCTTATAGGGATACTGCAAGCAGAGATGGCTTTGACGTGGCCAAGTTTTGTGCTTCTGTGAGGTTTATACAGGAAACTATTTAATGGGATTAAAGCAAAACTGAGACTGTAATGTAGTTAGCCATATTGGGCAGTGTGTGTGGGGGTGGGAGGGAGAAGTTTTAGGAGCCACCTCCCATTACCTGTTAGTGGGAGTTGTAGACCTAACTGCTATTTGTACCTATGAAATCCCCCCTTTCGTAAATTAAAAATATTAAACCTGTTAGTATAAATGTCATCAAGAGCTGCACAGGTTAGTTTACACATGACTGTAACGTCTGGAATGAACTTGCAAAAAAGGAGAGGGTTTTGTTAAAGTGGAAATGGGGTTTTGGAGATTTTTTTCAGTTTCACATATATTAAGGGTCCTACCTGTTATTCACCAATTTTCAACAAGTACAGGCAGTCCCCGGGTTACGTACAAGATAGGTACTGTAGGTTTGTTCTTAAGTTGAATCTGTATGTATGTCGGAACTGGTGTCCAGATTCAGCCGCTGCTGAAACTGACCGCCAGTTCTGACTTACATACAGAATCAACTTAAGAACTCCAAGCGTTCCCAAGTCAGCTGCTGCTGAAACTGATCAGCAGCTGATTCCAGGAAGCCTGGGGCAGAGCAACTCTGCCTCGGGCTTCCTGTAGTCAGCGCTGGTCAGTTTCAGCAGCGGCTAAATCAGGACGCCTGGGGCAGAGCAGCTGGGGTGCTGCTGGGTTGCTCCAGTAGCGCTGCTCCTCGGCGCTACTGGACCAACCCAGCAGCACCCCATCTGCTCTGCCCCAGGTGTTCTGATTCAGCCACTGCTGAAACTGACCAGCAGCGGCTGAATCAGGACCAGAGCAGCTGGGGTGCTGCTGGGTTGGTCCAGTAGCTCCCAGAGCGGCGCTGCAGGACCAACCGGCAGCGCCCCAGCTGCTCTGCCACAGGCGTCCGGAGAAAAGCCTAGTCTGCTGGGAGGGGGGGGGCGTACTAGCTGCGCCCCCCCCCCCCACCCCAGCAGACCAGGAAGATGCGGGCGGCAGACCGAGACGCACCGCGGTCCCGCCGCCTGGGTCCTCCGCGGCTTTGCTCCCCGTCTCCCTGGTCTGCTGGAGACCAGCAGACCAGGGAGACGGGGAGCAAAGCCTCTGAGGACGCCGGCAGCGGGACAGCCGCGGGGCGTCTGGGCTGTCCCGCTGCCGGCTTTCCCCGCAGCTTTGCAAAGCCTGGGGAAGCCGGCAGAGGTCCCGCCGCCCGTGTACTCCGGGGCAGCCCCGTTCGTAACTGCGGATCCGACATAAGTCGGATCCGCGTAAGACAGGGACTGCCTGTACCTCTCATGATAATGGCCATAGATGCAAGAAAATGGCACATCTCTGGATAACTCTGAGAATTAAAAAATTATAACTAGTGATAATTATTGAAATGGAAAACTAGGTAATGAATATATCCATTATTATTTTCCCCTACTAAAAAAGAAATGCAGTTATAATATTTCTTTTCAATGATGAGTGCAGACATAATTTCTAAACTAGATTATCTAATGTGTCCACTATAAGATGAGATGTGTGCCAGGGCTTCAAAGTTTGGATCTGCATCCAGTCTTTTCTATAGTTAAGGAATATGGCTTTTGGTTCAGGCCCATCTCTGATCATTTCTCACTTATCTGTGTAGTGATACCTTTCTTAAGGGATTACCTAAGGCTGTGTTTCTCAACCTGCGGTACACGTACCCTTAGGGGTACGCAAGAGAAGTCGGGGGGAGGGGGGGGTACGTCAACACAAGTGAAATTTGGCAAAAAATGTCCAGGATTTTGCCCTGCGAAGGAGATTGGGGAGGGGCGGTGGCATGTGCCTGTCAGATTTAATGTTAGGAGCTGCACAGTTGAATGTTAATAGCCACTCTGTGCATGCACCCCAGCTCCTGGAGGGAGAAGCATGTGACAGTGCTGACGCCGGCTCCGGTGAGACCCAGGGTGCTGTTAAAAGAATCTGGGGCTGTCTGGCTCTGGGTGAGGAGGGGAGGGGCATTGGTTTGGCGTTGAGAGACTGGGGGTGGCTGGCTCTGGGTGAAGGGAGGGGCATTGGATTGGAGCAGGGAGGGGGTTGGAGTACCAGGCTCTGGGTGAGGGAAGGGGCATTGGGTGAGAGCGGGGGCACCGGGGATGCCAGGCTCTGGGGATGGGGGAGGGCATTGGGGGAGGGCATTGGCTGAGAGCAGAGGGGTTGGGGATGCCTGGCTCTGGGGGAAGGGAGGAGCATTGGGTTGGAGCGGGGGAGGCAGGGGGTGCCTGGCTTTGCGGGAGGGGTGAGGGCATTGGGTTAGACTGGGGGTACTTATCATTTTTTTTTTTTAAGAAGACACTTTATAACAAAAGGTTGAGAAACACTGACCTAAGAGACCAACAACAGTCAGATGCCTAGTAGAAAGACTCCTGCATTCCCTGAGCCCAGCTATACCCACCACAACCCCCTATCCTGCCCCCCTCGCCCTGTTGCAGAGTCAGATCCCACATTTCAGTGATTACTTTTTCTTGAGACATGATCATACCTGTTCTGCATGGTTCTGCACTGATTTAAATGATCAGTATATGTTTGGGGGCTCTGTGGTGTTGCCCACTCAGAAAAATTAAACCCTAAAATGTATACATATACTTTTTTTTCATACATGTACAATGTATTAAAATATTTCTGAGCTGCTTATCTCTAGTTTCTCTTTGTGGAATTCATTTAAACAAGTGAATTAGCTAAAAGATATGCAGACCAATCACGCTGATGCTGAATAAGATAGTGTTCACACTTTCTACAGCTATTCAAGGATTCTGGCTCACTTATTATTCTGGTGTTGACTTTTGAGTGAAATAGTAAATGCCAGGAACCCCAAATGCCCATTGTACAGTGGTAGGGCAAGCCACAAAGATACCAATGTAGAAACATTATCCTGTCCTGTCATGATGCAGTCTCCTGACAGAGGCCTGAGTTTGAATAGCAGCATATGGTAGCTGACCTTTCAGCTGGAGAGCCTAAATATCCTACACCACTCCACTTCTCATACTGTGTGATTGTACAGTATTGTGTAAAGGAGAGCATTTCAAGTTAATTGAGTTTCAGCTTTGAAACTTGACTGTGAAGAAAACAAACCTGTTCTCTTTCACTGATTGCAGATCAGATTTGTCCAGATTACAGGTAAAAAAGATAACTGCCAGGACTGGAAACATCCTGAGAGCTGAAGGTCATGTTCTTAGTACATTCATCAATAAGCATTTTGCACACTGATTTCTACCCTCTTCTATCCATTCCTACGTTAAGGGCAGAATTTAATCTTGCATTTAGAAATTACAGTAGCACCAGATCCAAAACCCAGTGAGTTATTTTCTGTAGATTTTTAAATCAGTCCTTGACTTAACAAACTGGTGATGTTCAGGCTAATAGCTCATCCTCTCTCTCCTGTGTTAGCTTTAACCTAGCAGATTTCATTCTGTACAAATATACAGAGATAGCCCACTGAAAGACTCCCATAGGTTCCAGTGGGCTGCAGCCTAGAATAAGGAGTCATTCTTCAACCTAGTGATTTGTCTAAGTAGAAGAATTGTACTTTAAAACTGAAAAATCTCTAAGTACAGAAGACGGAATAAGTTTTCATTAATCTACATGATAGTCAGAGGAGGGGTTTTTCTTGCAAAATGTATTCTTCAGCTGATTTACATGTCTACTCTACACCCTTCTCTGGGGCTTATTGGTTATTATTGGCAATTCAGAGAAACATGAATCTTGTCTAGTTTCTTAGTCCTCATTTCAGGATGAAGGTTTGGTGAGAACTAGGATTTGAATAGTCATCAAGTAAGTGCCTTAGCCAAGAAATAGGATCTTTACAGAGTCCAAAACCACTCATTTCACTTATACACTCCTAACAAAACAATGTTTTTAACTTTAAATTAGTGGGACACTCATTATCCCCAAGTAGTTTAAGCTGCAACTCTGTAATTTTGCATAAACCAAACATGAATAGAAAGATTGTGATTCTTTTAATGAATTGAAAAATGATTTTTTTTTTTTGTAAAACAATCCTGAGAAGTACTGGAAAACCAAACAGTATTGTTCTTTTACAGCCTGCTCCAAAGCACTATGAAGAAAGTGAAACTGTAGTGTCTGTGCTTGAAGTGTGGGACTTCTTTGTCTTCCTCCTCTTATTGTTGGCTAAAGTGGCCATCTATGGGTACGTCTACACAGCTCTGCTATTTTAGGATAAAGTCCGTTATGTTGAAATAGCATTGTGCACATCTTAACTTCACAATACATTTGAAATAACAAGCATCTTATTCTGGCTTCCTGAAACCTTGTTGCACGAGGAATAAGGAAGACGCTGGAATAGTGCTCTATTTTGAAATAGGCTATCTCAAAATAAGCTACGCAATTTGCATAGCTCAAATTGAGTAGCTTATTTTGAGCTACTCATGACTGTGGAGACATACCCTATAAGACCAGGGAGAGGAAGTTGGCTGAGGGGGTTTCCTGTGACTATGGGGCCTATTTTTTGATCCTCCCTCCATCCACGCACATGGGCAGAGTTCCTCTGGGCAACGTCCACTTGCACCCTTGTAACCTTCGAGGAGCAATGGGTGCTGTCTGGGGATCTCCTCTCGGTGTCCCTTTCAGGTTCCCTTAACCCTTTACTCTCCCTGTTATATTATTATAGATTATTATATAATTAGTTGAGTTTCTGGGCAAATGTCTGCCTGTTTCCAAAGATCCCACTCCCAGGCTTTGGGGGGGATTCCCGGGGCCCACTTCCTTCTGACTTCTCAGTACCTAAATAAGACAGCCACCCACATTGGGAAGGATTTTGTCCATAACATCTCTGAACAAGCACCAAATCTAGGTGCTAGAGCAGTGGTCCCCAACGTGGTGCCCACGGGCGCCATGGCGCCTGCTGGGCCATTTCTGTGCGCCCACTGACTGATCGGGGCTGGCCTCGCCCCTAGGCGCGTGGCACAGGGGCAGCGCCAACCCCAGGAGCGCAGCACATGGGTGGCTCCTCCCCCGGACGCGCATTGCATAGGCTGTGCCGGCTCCTGGACACACAGCACAGGAGCAGCGACGGCCAGGGGCATGTGGGGTATGGGCAGCCCTACCCCAGGAATGTGGCACAGGAGCAGCGCCAGCCCCGCGAATGCGGCGCATGGGTGGCGCCAGCACCGGGCACGTGGCGTATGGATGGCCCCACCCCCAGGCGCATGCGCGGCCCCACCCCCGGGTGCCCAGCGCGTGAATGGCACCACCCCCGGGTGCCCAGCAGCCACAAAAGGTTGGGGACCACTGTGCTAGAGTGTTTCATCTGGGGTCTATATTTGTGCCTTATTTGCACGTTTGAAGGATTTACAGTACTGTACTTCATTTAGTAGGGCATTACATTCAGTTCCGGAAAACAGAGAAAATAAGTCAGGAGGAATTCTTTTTATCAGTATCAAAGAAGAAAGTAAGCTGGTGTCCCAGTCTCCCGCTCTGTCAAGAAAGAGCCAGATGGCTGGGGCACTCGGCAGTAAGAGGCATGGCATGCTCCCAGATAGGCTCCTGGAGTTTAATCTGCTTGCCTGCTTAGCAGGAAAGGGGCTGGCTCAGAGTGCAGGACTGCCCCAGCCCCCCTCCAGGGCACCATTTAAGAGGGGTCTGGGGCAAAGCCCCCCATTCTCCAAGAGTCATATGGCAACACTACTTACTGTATCCCTTGCCATCAGGGAGCGGAACAAAGCATACCATGTGCGTGCATTCTTCTCCCTCCTGGCTGGGAAGGGGAGAGGGGCAGAGGAGAGCATGACCCACACTGCGAGCTTCCCTTTTGCTCCCTTGAGAGTGATGAAAGGGAGCAGCCTTCTGGTACAAATCTTAGTTTGGGGGGTGGAGGGGACTTGAGCCACCCTCATAGCACCGTTTCCCCCTAGCACTCCCCTCCTCCACATATACCTTCTCCCCCTGCCACGAGCCCTTCAGATAGCCCTAGCTCTGACTCCTGCACCCGCCCCATACACAGCCCCCTGCCCTAACCCCTCACATCCTCAAGCTCCTGCTCCCCCACATCCCCACCTCATGTCCTGAGCTCATATACACCCACAACAATCACTTGCCGTGAGCCCCACATACTTACATTTCTTACGGGCACTGTCCTTTCCCAACCCCCTGCCCTGAGCCCCACCCTATGGGTGTGCGTGCGATACAACAGTACCTGTAAGAAATTTAAATTCCTTTTACCTCTGATTAGTAAAAGAATATTAGTTTTTCACTTTCCTTCTCCTGAGCTCTTCCCCAGCTCCTGAATCTATTTGGGTCTTGGTGCTGAGATAGCTGCCCATACTAATTAATATAGGTGCCAACTGCAGAGAAAAATTTGTGGATGCTTAGCTTCCACCAGCAGCCAACTCTCCACTTACTGCTCCAGTACCTCTCGCTTGCCTGCTCATCAACTCCTTCCCCTTCCTCCCCTCGCATAGCTGTTTCACTGCATTCAGGAAGGAGGGGGTGGAAAGCCAGAGAAAACATGGTGCAGAGTGTGGGTGGGAACAGGCTTGGGGTAAAGGGGACCTGGGGTGAAGGGGAGTATCAAGCATTCTCTGGGGAGTGGGGAACTGGCGCCTATGCTAATCAAAACAGTATTTAAAGTTTGCCTCTGTTTTTTATACTGGAAACAAGCCGGACAGAAAATAATTATCCCATGGTTGCATTGTAGAAAACAGAATACTTTGATTTCATTTAGCAACACGGAATTGAACTGTGGTTACAATAGTAAAGGATTCCATATGGTAACCCTGCCACCCTTTGATCAGTAGGCACCCAGAGCAGCTTAGGATGCTATCCGCAATGAGGACTGCTGAGAGAACATGGCATCCAATAGGTTGAGAAACCATCAGTTAGAGGTGCTAGAACTAGGGATGCACCAAGTGTTGCAGCACCCCCTGACTTAAAATGACTTCCTTTATTTACAGAGTTTAGTTTGGTTCAGCGGCTCTCAGCACCCCCACTATACAAATTATTTCTGCCATCTGTCAGTGATTTTTTTTTGTAGTGAAGCTCTCTAAGCCTATGTATTGCTTAGTATCTGTATCTGCACTTGAGTATCTGTATACAGTACAGTATGAGAGATCAAGTAGGTGACGTCTGGGATCAATGAATATCCTATACCTGAAGAGGAGCTCTACATAGCTCAAAAGTTTGTCTTTCACTAAGAAGATAGTCAAATAAAACATATTCTCTCTCCCCTCCCCCTTTCCCCCCATCCCATGTCTTTCATATACAGGGACCAACATGGCTACAGCACTGCAAACTACAGTGACACATTCATTATGTACCTATCAGGGATGCATTCAGCCTCAGGAATAGTAGCCCTTCTCATTACCAGATTTGAGCAATTTGCAGTGTAAACTTGAAAAGAGTTGTAACAATCAGCACACAGAGAAATGCCTTGAGGAAGGAAATTGTCTGTGCTAGCTAGCTTCATTCTTTTTGTTCTTTCAGAACCTTATTTTTGACATTCTGTGCAGTGCTTTTCGTACCTGGAGACTTACTCACAATGTCTGGTCTCTAAACAAAATTAGAAAGTTGTCCTTTAATTATTGACTAAAACCTATTCGATCTCTCACTTAACATTCGGTATACTGTGCTCTGATTGGAGGGAATTTGGTAGTGTGCCATACAACTAGTGTTTTCCAACCAAATCATTTTTTTCTTGCCATTGTAAATAGATGAATTCTTTATCATCATGGAATAAATACAGTTTATGAATAAGTCCCTTTCTGAAATGGCACAGTCAGTAAAACTAACCAGTAATTTCAGCAGATTCGTGACCATGATGCACTTGAAGCATGCCGTGACAATATTGTGCTTGTTACATTCACAGATGAAATGTACTCCATCAGTTTCGTCAGCTAACCTTGCAATGCCAAGGGTGCAGGCTAAATTGTCCATTGCATTCAGAATATATTTGTTGTACTGCATTAAAATTCAGATCTCTTTCTTCATGACCAAAGTAATCTCAAGAGTTCGTATATAAAAAAATGGTTCAGGAATTCATGCCTAATATAACTTTTGTGGTAAATGACCCAGACATCCTGTGAAAATGAAACCACATATTTGATTTTACTCGCTCTACATGCAACAGAAAATTGCACAGTCAAACATAAGAGCCCATTTTGAAGCAAAAGGAGGATTCACTTTCAGCTTTTAGATTAGCAATATCTATGAGCATGTCTACCGTTTGGGGAAGATCGACACTGCCATGGTCAATCTTACAGTGTTCGATTTAGTGTGTCTAGCGAAGACACGCTATATCTATCTCAGAGGGTGCGGCACCCCTGTCGGTGCTGGTAGTCCTGTTCCTCACATGAGTAAGGGAAGCGGAGGGGAGAGTTTGCTCCCATCAACCTCCTGCTCTGGGGTCGTCAATTTAAGGTATGTTGATTCCAGCTCCAGTGTAGGCCAGGCCTAAGGGACTTAATCTACCTATCGTTGCACAGATCCCTTTGAAATCATTGGGAGCTAAATAAACAAACCCAACAGAATTACTCCCTGTCAGAATATATACTTACTTAAGTGAAGTGCTTACCATGTTTGTCCCCTTGGCCCAAAATGTCTCGAAGACTATTGAAAGCTCCCTTTATTGAATCCTGACTCATAGGGATAGGAGAAGTGATCTGGATACAATAGGATGGAACCAAACAAAAACTCTTTTGAGTCTTTAAAATGTTTAAGAGCAAGCTGTAATGTTCTCCTCTTCTTGGTTTTGTCTATTTCTGGAAGTGCTAGTACTAAAATAACATGGAGGAGGCTATTCTCACAGTATTATTTCCATTCCAAACTGATTAGGAAATCCTCAGAATTTTATGCAAAAACCAGTTCTGACCAATTTTCTCTAGAGTTCAGTATCTAGTTGAGATGCTGACAATCCGTCATGACATTTTCAGTCATCTAACTTGTTTGTTGTCTTTTAAAAAATTTCTTTTACTGGGATTAATGAAGTAATACAGCATGATGTATGTGTAGTGAACATAAGGCTGTGTGAAATATTCCTGTTTACAAAATAGTATATTCTGTGTTATATTTGACAAATTATATATGAGATGAAAACCTTATTTTAAGAAATATGCGGGAAATATACTGTGTGTGTTTGAATAATTGTCATGTCTAGATCTCCATTAAGCCCCATTACACAATATTGTCTTACTTTTCCTGTAGAAACATGTTACAAAATTTGAGAGAGCCTCCTAGTCTAATTATGCTCGGTTATTTCATAGAGTCAGGAAAATTCAGATATTTTGGGTGCTGTGACATTGGGGTGCTCTGGTTGAAGAATAACCTTTGGTAATAACTACCAAGTGTAGGCTGAGGTTGAAAGCTCCTTTAGAACATGTTGGATTGTGAATAGGATGTGTTTGTTATGGCATTAGATCTCAATGTTTTGATTTTTGTAGAATCATAGAATACTAGGACTGGAAGGTACCTCGAGAGGTCATTGAGTCCAGTCCCCTGCCCTCATGCCAGGACCAAATACTATCTAGGCTATCGCTGATAGACATTTATCTAACCTACTCTTAAGTATCTCCAGACATGGGGATTCCACAACCTCCCTGGGCAATTTATTCCAGTGTTTGACTACCCTGATGGTTAGGAACTTTTTCCTAATGTCCAACCTAAACCTCCCTTGCTGAAGTTTTGCAGTTGTTAGTTGGGTATCACTTGCATTCTGGGTAAGTCTCAATATAAGACTTCTTGGATGTGGCGAGCTTAGTTTACATCTTAAAAATGAATAGTAGAAAGGTACATCTTGTGCGTGAAATAGGCACTTTCAAGCATTTATAACTTTAAAGCTACAGAGTATTTTAAATCAGAGTATTTTAAAAAATCTTAATGAATAATATAAAAGCAAGCCAAGTTTAGCATTGCAACGTTAGTCAATTCTAAATTAACCTAGCTCAAAAGTTCCTGAGAGAACATGTGAGAAAAGTACCTTTGTTTAATGTTTGAGTAACTCAAATGAATTGAGCAAATTTGCAGAACCCTTCCATAAATAAACAAACAGACAAATTAAACCTTTTGTATTGGGCATGGCCAAATTTGAACACAAAAGGCATTTGGAAATTTGAAATGCAACTTTAGTTGTTGAGAGGACTACCTGTATTCTCTTTGATCACAAGCAAACAAAGCATTTAAGCATGCACAAAATCTTAAGTATATGTGTGGTCCCATTGACTGGTCCCACTGAGCTGTTTATAGTATGTAGATACATATTGTACCTAGAGTAAGTTTGCAGGTATTTGTGACAACAGAGCTCAGACATTAGCAGATACTCCTGTAAAATCTGACTCGCAGACTTTAATTTATAATGCTGCAACTTCAATGACAATAGAGGGGTTCTATTAATCAGGAGCAGAATTTGGAACATTCATTCTCTTGCGCACCCAAACACACACACACCGCGACACAAACTATATATTATAAAAATTCCCCATTACGTACAATTTCTGCATGTCTGGCCAGATATGAACTTCTTAATTAAAGTCTTTTTCAGATCAGAGACAAAAATCAAGGATGTTCATACTCAAAAGACAAAAGTTATACAAGTGCAGTTGATATCTACCTACCTTCCTTCCTGTTTAACCTGATTCTTTCCAATTTGTGAGAACTAGTTGTCTTGACATTATTAAAATTAAAAAGAAAATACCCACTAAAGAAGTGGTGTACCTACAATATGTATCATACAAAGCTAGTTAGATATTATGTGCATGCTTCTGTCAAGATATACGGTGTATGAGTTGATATCCTGCACATAGACTCCTGCTCTGATTAAGTGCCTGTCATTTCTGTGGGCTACCAAAAATAAAACAATAGCAGTTGATCAGTGGTAATGTGTTTTAACATATTCCTAGTAGCTGGCAGACTGGCAATTGCAAAACAGATGCTCAGAGCACTACTTGAAAGTTCTAGTAGAGTCTTAATGGAATGCTGATTGTGTCTCAGATTCTTGATACTCAGTAATGTGGGTCTTGAAACCAGTATCAACAGTGAACTTGTTATGCCATCATTTCATTTCTAGGAAAGTAGAAAAATGGAAAATTACATTTTGTCACAAGATCAGGCACCTAACTGTCCCCCTTTCTGTTTTGTACAATGCTATTTTTATCAAGCGCTTTGCTAGAAATTGAAATGTGGTTTTAAAATGAGCATGTGTTTACAAAGAAAATGAATGTATGTGCTCTCAGTAATGCCTCTGCAATGTAATGCAATGCTGCAATGTAATACAATGTTAAGTGCTTTTATCTAATATTCTTGGGTTTTTTCTCTTTCTCCTGACCCACTCCTTTCACAGTGCTGCACACCCAGGGTCCTATTGATGGAAGTCTTTATGCTAAAGTGAGGAAGAAGAGCTCTTCAGATACTAGCATCCCCAGTGGAGGACAGGGGGTTCCTGTGACCAGCAGCCCTGATCACAGTGACCATACTTTATCTGTCAGCAGTGACTCAGGACACTCAACAACTTCTATAAGGACAGACAAGACTGAGGAGCATCTACCACCGGGCACCAAACGGGGCTTGAGCCCACAAGAGAAGGCAGAACTGGACCAGCTACTTAGTGGCTTTGGCCTAGAAAACTCAGTCAGCCCCCTCAAGGATATGACTGATGCCCAAAACAAGTACAGTGGGACTCGCCACATAGTGCCAGCTCAGGTGCATGTGAACGGAGACACCAAACTGAAGGATAGGGAGACAGATATTCTGGATGATGAGATGCCCAGCCATGACCTTCATAGTGTGGACAGCATCGGGACACTGTCCTCTTCTGAAGGGCAACCCTCAGCCCACCTTGGAAACTTCAGCTGTCACAAAAGCAGTCAGAATTCGCTGCTCTCAGATGGCTTTGGAAGCAACACTGGAGAGGACCACCACAGTGCTCTGGCTCCAGACCTGGGAATAGGTGTGGATCCCCTGTATGAAAGATCATTCGGAAATGGTGAGCCAAAGCAATCCCAGCAGCTGCAAAGGAATCCTCCTGTCTCCACTCAGCCTCAGGCTTATGGCCCCAGTAACTACTCTACTCAGACCTGGGTGCGCCAACAGCAGATGGTCACGGCTCACCAATACACCTACTCCCCAGAGAGTGAAGTAAGGCTTGGCATTCCTAGCACTGCAGAAAATTCAAGCAATGTGCAGAGCCAACCCAGAAGCCCCGACACACCCACCCGGCGAGCCAGCAGCAGAGATGCTGTGCAGCGTGGAATAGGGATCATGCCAACTTCCGGTGAAGTAGCAGAACACCCAGGGCCTGAGGCTTTTAAATCTAGATTGGTAACTGAAAAAGACACAAATGGCCTGGCTCAAGGAGTGAACGTAGAGGGCTTGCCTTCCTCTCCTACTCTGGATATCGACCAGTCAATTGAGCAGCTGAATAGACTGATCTTGGAGCTGGATCCTACATTTGAACCTATCCCGACCCGCATTAACTCAGTCTCCAGGGACACAAGTCAAGTGAATGGTTTCCCCAGCCCTGATGGGGATGTGGGAGGGCTCAGCGTGAGCCCTGGGCTCCGTGAGAAAGGAGAGGTCACAAACAGGAATCTTTCCAGGCATGGTAAGTTATTTTAATAACACATGCATGTAATGCTTTTCCCAGCATTTTTTTCTTTTGATATCGCTCAGCAGGAACAGAGGTCATTGCTTATTACTTTCAGATGATTGTCAGTGTGAGAGAAATTATCTCTGCTACCCTTTTTTCATAGTGATCTGTGGAATGACGGGATGAAAATGAATTATCATTCATCATTTTAAAAAAAATTTTCTTTCAAAATCATTAAGTGCTTTAGGATGCTACACTCTGAGTTGTTTTTTTACAATGTAATACTTCACTGAACAAAACCTCAGTGTTCGGTAAAGTCCCCTGGAAGAGCCACAAGCACGATTGTTGCTGTTCTGCCTCTGAGGAGAGAATTTTAAAAAATAGACAATCCCATTAATTGCAATGCAAAGCAGTTTTGTGGAGACATCAGCAGTAACATTGACGTTAAGGTTGCACTAAAATTTCCACATTAATTCAAGCAGAAATCCCTCTGTTGTATATATTTCTGAATTAATTTCATTTCCACCACATTTGGCACAATAACTCTTCATGGTTCACTTCATGAACTCCCTATGAATATTTTCATGAAAATATTATACTAACTTTGCAGATCAAATATTTTAAAATGCTCCTTTTTAAATTTTTTTTGCTCTTTTCTTTTTTCCTTTGGGTTTCCAGTAGCTTAACAACTTCATTCATTGCCTCTGGTTTTCACCTTAAACTGACCACAAACACCAGTTACTGAAAGAACAAACTACAGCACCATTCTGCCTCTTTGTATCACCTGCATATCAATACTAGAATATACAACTTTGCAAAATGATAAACACTACTATCACAGCCTATTTCTATTTAATAATAAATTAAAATTAATTTCTTTTATTAACACAATACTAAGCATATTAACTGTCAGTTAAAAATCTACACCATTCACACTAACCATCTCTTTTAGATTTAGGGGATAGGGCATTGGCCCAGGCTGCTATTTTGAATAATTCAAAAAAATGGCCATGCAACTCCATGTTGTAGCAGTTAAGAGTTTCATATTTTGAATGGGTGTGGAGGGAAGAGGTATTTGTTTCTTATGGGGTGGGTGTTGGTGAGATAATGTGGAGGTAGTGAACTCATAGTTGCACCTTACAAGAGATGGCTGAGGAATAGGGATTTCTTGGCTTTTTATAATTTGTCCTGGTGGAAAATTTATTTGAGTAACTTCTACTGGATTTCAACACAGAAGTTTTGTTCAGGGGAATATCTTTGACTGAAATACATTTCTTTGTAATGGACTTGAATCTTATAAATGTTTAGTTCAGTGGTAGAAATTAAAAGTGAGATCTGCCCATTATAAACTAGTCTACCCTTTGACATCCTTGAATGTGGGAAATGGGTTGGCTACCTTAGCGTACTTCATTTACAGTCCAAAAACACATACAGAATCATCAGTAATTTACAGCAAAACTGGCCTGCAAAAAGGCCCAAGTATTAATTGGCCAGTGAATGAGACCAAACTGTCCTTTAAATCTTCATTACTTTAATTTTGAAGACTCCCATTGTCTATGATATTTAAGTGTGGTCATTAGTTGAGGAGACTTTAAAATCTAGGTGATAAAAAGAGTAATGTTTACCAAACTACCTTCAAGACTAAAAAATAAAAATTTGGACCCAGTTGTAGATCATGTCTATATTATAGTTTCTGCCAGCATGGCAACATCAGCTAAGAGTATGAAAAATTCATACACCATGGCTTTGCAGGCCAAGCCTCCTAGTGTGTAGCTAAACTAAGACAAAAGAAGCTCTCCGCTGTTGTACCCTCCTCTTCTGGGTTTGTCTATTCTAGATTTGTAGGGTGACTTCTAGTCATAGTTTCTATGCCTTCGAGAGGATGTTTGTGTTTGGGAAAAATTTCTTGAGAAAAGGTTAACCATTGAGATGCTTTCTTTTTGTATCCTTGCTTCCATTTTCAGAGCCTGATTCTGCCAGTGTTATTTGTCTCGGCTTGACAAAACCCTGGCTGGGTTGATTTAGTTGGGATTGGTCCTGCCTTGGGCAGGGGGCTGGACTTGATGACCTCCTGAGGTCTCTTCCAGATCTATGATTCTATTATTCACGTTAAGTAGTATCTTACAACATGAATCACCTCACTGAAATCAGTCAGAACTGGTTGGTAAAATATAGGACATAAGAATGACATACTGTGTCACACCAGTGATCCATCTAGTACAGTATCCTGTCATTTGACAGTGGCCAGTACCAGGTGCTAAAGAGGGAATAAACAAAATATGGTACTTTTGAGGGATCCTACCCCGGGTTGTCCAATTCTTGTTTCTAGCAGTCAGAGCTTCAGGGACACCAAGAGCAAGGAATTGCATTCCTGATCATCTAGAACTGTAAGCACGGATGGACCTATCCTCCATGAACTTATCTAATTCTTTTTTGAACCCAGTTATACTTTTGATCTTCACAGCATCTCTTGGCAGTGACTTCCATAGGTTGACTGTGCACTGTGTGTGTGTGTTTGCTTTAAAGCTTCTGCCTGTTAATTTCATTGGATGACCGTGGTTCTAATGTGAAGGCATAAATAACACTTCCTTATTGAAAGTACAGTCCCACAAGCATACTCTTATTCTTCCAAAGGCTTTTTCAGACAGTCATGCATAATAAATAAGTTTGTGGAAGGAGGATTGTATGGGATTTCTGCATTTATTCAGGTTTGATACCAGCAGAACCTATTGTGTCATTAGAGCTCCCTAGGGCTTCAAATATGAATTTACAAACCTTGAAAAAGACTTGAAATAGTAAAGTCCAGAAATGTAGGTCCAACCTACACGGCAGAACATTCAACCAGCCAGACTGTTGAATACAAAAGAAACAACCTTTATGGAGACCCCCCCTAGACACCTTAGAATTCTCACATGCTTGGGAAAGTTAAATAAGGTCTCGCGGTTCAACAGATTCAGATTATTTTGAACTGTGGAAGGGAAGTTTCGAAGATGCGGGGGGGGGGGGGGGAGAGGAGGACATAGAAAATGTCCTTTCACCGGTCTTCTCTTCCCTTTTAGAACAGGGGCTCGATAACTAAGCTGTCGTTTTGGCCACTGCTGTGCAGTATGGAACTGGGGGAAATGTAGTCACTGGGGTAGGCAGGTCTCACTGAGACTGTTTAGGACTTTGGATTTCAAAGCAGCACCTTAAACTCAAGTTAGTTGTTTTCATTCTTTTTGAAAGCAAGTGTGTCTGTGGCACATTTAATGAATGTGTTCAACAGGGAATGCTGCAACGTTTAATTTTAACCTAATTAAGAATAAACTAGGCTCGCTGTGACTAAAAGCTGTTAAATGTCTCTGGATTCAGAAGCGAGGAACGCCTGATAAATCTGTATCTGTCACCGGTGATTTCTTTAATAAACAGGCAGACACCAAATTTAGGGCCAAACCATATATTGTCAAATTGTTCAAAAACAGCATACACAAGAAATGGCAAACAGAAATACAAACCCACCCTAACCTTAGAAGAAAGAAGACAGAAAATCCCCAAACAAAAGAAAATATATATTATAAATGGTTGATGTACAGCCGTTGCTCACGACTGTTAGAGAAAAGAAACTGCCCCCCCCCCCCCAGTAAAAAAGTTTGGCCAGGCCGCTCTTGTTATAGTGGGCTGCAGTACTCCTTGAGAGAAACCGGCCGCACCCTTCCTGCATATCATTGCCTTTAGAAAAAGGAAAGGTGTGAAAAGGGGAAAATAGCCTCAGACTCTCCCACCCATCACCTTGGCGTGAGAACTGCGGGGCTTATCTGGTCGCATGAAACCTTCACTGTTTTGGCCCAACCCCTGGGACACAGACCCCCCACTTGGTGACCATTGGGCCATATATGGTAATATGCAAGCGCGGGAAAGCGATGTGCAGATTTGGGGATAAATACCCATCGCACAGTTCGCTCTAGGATGTCTTCGCAACACACGTACCACTGTGCGTGTGCATTCTTGTATACTTCAAAGCGCTGCCGGCCTGATCAGCTGATCAGCCACCTCCCTCGACTCTCGGGCGTAA
This sequence comes from Pelodiscus sinensis, assembly GCF_052426305.1. NCBI lineage: Eukaryota > Metazoa > Chordata > Testudines > Trionychidae > Pelodiscus > Pelodiscus sinensis. The sequence goes on from NC_143053.1 coordinate 161,095,364, forward strand.
CCAAGGCCTTCGCAACTGAACCGATATCTGTGAAATGTTCCGTGTGCTGAGTAAGTTGGTATGTATGATTTGATTTTTTCCTGTTGTATAAGCTTAGTGTTGAAGTTGTTTTTGGGTAGTACAGGCAGTCCCCGGGTTACGTACAAGATAGGGACTGTAGGTTTGTTCTTAAGTTGAATTCGTATGTAAGTCGGAACTGGTACATATTGTAGGGGAAACTCTAGCCAAACATTTCTCCAGAACTCAGTTTTATTCTCCCACACCTCACTTCCCTCAGTCCTTTATTCTCAAGCTGAGGTGTCTGCTGAGAAAAGCTGTTCCGCGTCTCCCTGGTCTGCTGTGGGGAAGCAGCTAGTGCGGGGTTGCCTCACCCCGTTTGTAAGTAGGGATCCGATGTAAGTCGGATCCATGTAACCCGGGGACTGCCTGTACATAAGCGTTTGTAGTTATCACTGTTATTTAATTACTGTAGCTGGATAGTTAAAGATTAGAGACTATTCCCCTTGCCATTCCCATCCTTATATCTCTGACACGTTTTACTAGAAGCCATAGAATAAATATAATAAATACTGTAAATTCATTATTAACACGGTCTATTAAAAATCTTAGAATAAATACTATAAATTCACCACTGTGATAAATAAATATTTTTTATTTGATAAAACTGTCCACCTGGTTCTGTCCTTCCCCCCTTGGGTATTCATTATCAGACCTGTGATTCTCGTGACATGGCATCACGAACAGGATGCCCGTGGGAAGATAGAACTAATTTAACCCCGGAAGATTTACTCTTCCATGCCCAGTATCACCAAATCACCAACACAGGTGACAGCATACTGCAGCGACCCCCCCGTCATGCCCTTAAGGCTATGGAGTCCTGCATAAAAAAGGCAGGAGCCTCTGTCTCTCCCTCGACATTCTACCCTGACTTAGAGACTGGGGGCCGAGCACACACCTTAGCCGCCAACGTAGCTGCCACCCTCGTAAACGCACGAACGCGCCATAAGTTAAAACCTGATACTTATGAACCTCACCACCTTTTAGGAGCACTATATGGCCAGTTCATAACCGCACTGCGCCTAATAGACCAGTACGAAGTTACTGCACGAACAGTCACACAGCAAATGTGCCCCACAAACAGTGCTAGAGCTGGCGGCACACAAAACCCCGTTGAGGAACCAAGACCACCTCTACCCAACCCCCCCCCCCCCGTACCCGTCCGCCCCACTCCTGCCCGAAAAATCTCCCGCCCCCGCCGAAGAAGATAACCAGCCCCGGGAGGTTTGCCCAGTGGTGGTCACCAAGCACCTGGTGGACCAACAAGGTAACACCACAACTCAATCCATCGTCCGCACCTGCACCGCGGCGGAAAGGAGGGAACTGGCTGAAGCCACCCGTAGACGCCCCGGAGAACCGGTAGTCATTTGGTTGGGGTGCGTCTCCTTAGAAAATGGTAGCAAAATTGTAGACTTGGAGGAGTGCACCTATTTGGTGTGCAACGCCAGTTGGCATAGCGGGGCAGGAAACCCTATCATTGTCCAACGCAATAATGTTTGGTCAATCCCTCTCCCCTCTGTGATCACCCAGCTCATGGGCACCACGCTAGCCTCATTTAACATCCCTCGTGGAGCTGTAAAAGCTCCGCAAGATCTAATGTCTGGCATAGCTGGACTCTCTATAGTTGTTTGGAGTCCTGCAAGGCACCCCCTCAACCTGACACCGGCCCAACAGATGGGGGGGCAGCCACATAGATTTGTCAGTGACATCTCACAAATCCTGATTGCGGGAATAGCAATAGATGCAGTTTGTGAGGCCACAGGGCATCCAGATGCTGGCCAAATAATGTGGTTACGCACTGTTGTTGACCAACCATTAACTAGCTTGTACATCATAATAGATCAACGACCTGCAACGCTGGGGCTAGTGTTAAGTCTTAGTGGAGGATAGGTGAGGAGATCCCTCGAAACTGGTATCCAAGCCTTTCCAACACTGGACCATCCAGGAATCCTCGACCTCTCGGACTATAGTTCTCCACTGGATCCAGGGGCGAATGACTCTTCAGTACATTCACTTAGTCCAAAATGGTGGTGGCGGTGATGTAAATGTCCAACTGCCACTATCCCTGGCCTCAGCCTCCAAACGTGGGACTTCTCCACACGCAGGTGGCCCACAGGATAGCTATACAGCTGAGCCCATACTACTACACTCATGATGATGATAAAACTCAACCACTCTCACTCACTCATACATACATAGGCACAGACCGACGGAGTAGACAAATGAACAACTCACTCACAAGTGAACCAAGCAAACGAATGAACCCGAACAGAACAGAGGGGTTTTATTAACATTTGGGCGGGAAAAGATCTATGGGTGTGGAGTGCATAATTTGGTGACGTGTGCATAGATTCCATAGGGTGGTGTGCACTTGTGAAGAGCCATGTGCAACTTTTGTATGGTGTGCAGTTTCTAGGGGGCCAAGTGCACAATATCTGAGAGGAGTGCAAACGAGGATTGAGTGCAAACGCTGGCTTTGGCGGGAAAACTCCTCCCTGCTTTCATGGTCACACAAAATGGAACCCATCAGAGCCTCCATTTTAACTACACTCCCTGACTATAACACTCATACATTTATCCATGGTAACAAATGCAAGCTATTTCCTCTGTTCTCATTGGAATAAATGGCAGTTACTGAATTATTAGCTACTGCAGATGAAATTGTCATGTGGAACAGAGTATCACCAGATTAAAAAAACCCAACCTCACTTAGAATATATTAAGTACCTATTATGTTTTATCCTGTAAGAGGTGTGAGTAGAGATTTTTATGCCCTGGGAAGTGTTCCTCCCTCCCCCACAGATTTGCTATCTTTGTTCTTCCTTGATCACTTCAGAAATGAAGACTTCTCTAAAAAATCAAAAGTTTCTGGCTCTCATGGGCACAGAAGATATGAACCAACTGTAACCAGTGTTGGAACCTTGAGAGCAGCTGGTGCTGATCTGCTGTTGGGTCTGTAGGGAGAGCACTGCTCACTGTGCCTCCGTCCAGTACCAGAGCAAGCTGCATGGGCTCTAGGTTTGTGATTCCCACTGGCATAGGCTCAGGGGGGAAGAAGATCATTGATTTCTCCAGGCTCACAGTATGCTGATACAGGCTTGTTCCTTCCTTGCTATCATCTTGGCGGAGTCCAAGTTCAGTACCCTTCCAGGCTCCAGTATCTCTCTCCAGAGACCTAGCAGATGGATCTGAAGACAGGAGGAGAGGAAAGAGAGGTGACCTATGTGGGATGGAGAGAACCGACAGGACTGAACCGTGACTGAGTGAGGCTGTCGGGAAGGATGACTCACGGAACATGCTGTGACTCAGCAGCTGTGGAGCGGAAGGGAGTTGAGTTGGGCTCTATGTGACTGCATTGGGGGGAGTTGAAGGGTGAGTGACCAGTGGAATGGTGCGTCTGGCACGTGTATGAGAAGCAGCCGGGAAGTGTCCATGAAAAATGGAATGTGTGTCAAAGAGTACTGAAGGTGAATGTGTTCTTGGATGTGGGTGGCTGACCTGCACACATGCACATGTTTCTCTACATTCACATCCACACACTGACACACACTCACTCTCTCACTTATTTGTCCCCAGGCATTGTCTCTCTAATACACATATCCTGAACACATGTGCTTTCTTTTGTGCAGGTACAACTGCTTAACAGAAATTTAACTTCTTTGTTCCCTGGCTTTATCCAGCCAAATTAAAAGCAAACACTTGGTCACCTCTTGACTCCCTCTTTATTTCTTGTATGCTTCTACTCCTCAGTAATTTAAGAATTAACTGACAAAACAGACAGCATATGCCTCTGAGTCACCTCCCAGGGAGAAGAATAGAATAGCTGGGTTTGAGCATCATGATTGAGAGAGATATCTGTGCCTGTCACCAGTAGGGATATGAACATGTATCCGAGTACATGGTTAACTGATGAGCTTGAGCTCGTCGGTTAACCCTCTTGATTACATGCACCCAACCATGCTGCCTCTGTAACAGTGTCAGTAGGGGGAAGGAATGCAGGAGCTGGTGTGTGGGAAGCCAGCTTTTAAGCCGGCTCCTGGTGCATGCTGGCACCTGTGGAGCTGCGTGCTTCCCTGCATGCTTGCCGCTGATACAGAGGCAGCAGCGTGAGGGTGGGGAAATGGGCACCTGCTCCAGCCGTCCACTGTACATGTAAACGTGTAACCACTGAAAAAACTGAGTGGTTACACGTTTACACCAATAAACAGATTTTAACACCTTTAGTCACCATGTGTAGACAGATTTGAAGAATGAAACAAGTATACTGCAGTCCCTTTGTTATAGAGCAGCTGTCAACGTAGTTGTGACAGTTTTCCCCATATATGGGTTATTGCTTTCTTTAAGTATATTCCATGTAGTAAGCCTTGATTGAACAGTGTGGGCCTGCCCTGTTTACACAATGGAGGATATTGGCTTCTTGCTTTCCCAGGGAACTTTTGTTTAGCTTGGTTCTGCAAAGGTAGAATTTAAAGATGCCCCAGAGAGCTGAGGCAGTTAATTGCATAAAAATTAAGTTTAAAGAAAGTGGCAATAGCAATGGTAAATGTGGCATACTATTGGATTGTATGAACAGATCCTCCCCTCAAAAACAAAAGTCTAGATGCAAACTGAATAAAAATGAAGCAGCTATTCATCTGATTACCTGTGTCTGGAACATCTTCAGAGGCCTTTGGGTAATGGAAAAATACAGCTTTGAAGGGAATCCAAGTCCTAGTGCCATAAATCCTGCAACAAAGTATCTGTTATAGGAGAGAAAAATCCTTTGACTTAGCTATCTTTCTAAAATAATGATTTGAGCTATTCCAAATGTTCCCTTCTGTTATGTTCAGTGGGAAAGCAACTTGATTAATCTGAAAGGCTTTGTAAAGTGACAGGAGAATGTGGCATGTCCAAATACAATGTCTAAGGATTTCTGTATGGCTATGGATGTTACTGTACTAAGCATATCCCATAGGCCAGGGTTTTCCAACCTATGGGTTGGGACCCAAATATGGGTCTCCATTACATTTCAAAAGGGTCGCCAAGTGTCTCCCCAGGTGGCTCTGCCTCTTCTCTTCCCGCCGTTTTTGAATTGCCTTGGGTCACCAAGTCTTCCTGAATTGTCAAAATGGGTCCCCATCTTGAAAAGGTTGGGAACCGCTGCCATAGACCAATGTAGGTGACCTAATTTACAGTGGTTGAGTTCCACTGACTTCAGCTGAGTTACTGCAGATTTACATTTAGTGTGATAAGAATTAGTGTTACTATGCAAATATTAGAGATGTAAAATCCTGTTTAATTGGTTACCTGAGTAAGGTTAACAACAGGTTTACACATCCCTAGTAAATATTGGTTTTTAATTTAAGAACATAAGAACAGCCATACTGAGTCAGACAAAAGGTCCATCTAGCTCAGTATCTTGTTTTCTGTTAGTGGCCAGTGCCAGATGCCCCAGAGGGAGTGAACATGATCCCTCTCCTGTCACCCATTTCCAGCCCCGACAAACAGAGGCTAAGGACACCATTCCTACACATTCTGGTCAATAAGTATTAATGAACCTATCTTCCATGAATTTACCTAGCTCTTTTCTGAATCCTGATAAAGTCTTGGTCTTCACAACATCTTCTGACAAGGAGTTTCACAGGTTGATTGTACACTGCATGAAGAAAAACTTCCTTTTGTTTGTTTTAAACTTGCTACCTGTTAATTTAATTTGGTGACCCCCTAATTCTTATGTTATGGAACAAGAACATAACTTTTCCCTATTCACTTTCTCCACACCTGTCATGATTTTATAGACCTCTATCATATCCCCCCTTAGTCTCCTCTTTTCAAAGCTGAGAAGTCCCAGTCTTTTTAATCTTTCTTCATATGGAACCCATTCCAAACCTCTAATCATTTTTGTTGCCCTTTTCTGAATCTTTTCCAATGCCAATATATCTTTTTTGAGATAACAAACATTGTTTTCTCCAAATTTCAGTTGTGTTGATGTTCCCCCAAATTTTTCTTGAGTACCCTAAGGGTACTTGTACCGCTGGTTGAGAAACACTGTTGTAGGCAGTGCAATGTGCTCTTGTACAGAGTCAGTCCTGATTAATCCATGTGTTAGGTACTTCAGATTGACTGTAGATTTGAATATTTAAGCAACGTACATATGAATAGCATGTTAATCTTATTTTAATGAAGAAGTCTATTCTCTTTCAGTATGCATGAATAATTCATTAATCTTAATGATTAGTTACTGTGGCTGCACAGATAGATAATAGAATTATGTAGCTTAATATGTTCAGAGTCTTATTAATTGTACATTTTGAGCATTTTAGAAAATGGTGACTGATATATTGCTAATTTATCAGGTAATTAATGTTTGCTCCTTATTGGTGTCCATTAGGATGATAACTGGAATTTAATTAAATATACAAAACAGCACACATAATTTGTTGGTTTTTTTTAAACAAAATAATCTCAAATGTTTTGTATACATAACATTCTGTTATCAAAAAGTTTCACATTTACAACTAAATGATTATTTTAAAAAAGAGATTAACTGAAGCGAGTGAATTAAACTGATTATTGTTCTCAGATTGATCAGAATATCAGATTTGCCTTAAATGAAAGAGGCTGGAAGTTGTTTTTACTTGCCCAAGTCTCTGGAAAATAAGACAGTCTCCTAAATTACTTTGGTTGTTCTTCAGACTTTTGAAGCTACCTCCCCTTTTGTTTTTATTCATGTACTGAAAGGGAAAAAAATGAGTTTTCCTGCTTTTTCAAATTCCAATCAATTTCTCAACTTTGAATTAGTCCAAATAAAGAATATATGCTTTCTGTGCCTGCAGAAAGAGGCTATTGCTATTGAAATTTTGTTTTCTTAGCAGATTTTGGTTCCAGGTGTTCAGCCAGTGACTTCCATCAGTTCTAGGGATGTAAAATTTCGATAATTTGCATTGACTGTTCGATTAGTCAATAAGGGCACTTCCACCTTTGAAGTATAGCAACAGACAAAAGTGCTGAGGGGAGCACGTGGCCAATGGGGAACTCAAGCAGCTCCCCACCGGCCTCGTGCTCCCTGTGGCATTTCAAAGCGGCAGCACCGCATGGAGCCTAGATTAGGCTGGGGACTCTGAGTCTAGGCTCCACGTGGCATTTCAAAGTGGCAGTGCTGCATGGAGCCCGGAGGAAACTTCGCATGCTTTCCCACCTTCAGGCCAATTGGGACCTGAGGGTGGGGAAGTATGTTCAGTCATACGCTTTTCAAAGCAGCTGGCAGCTCCCTCTAGATTTCATGTGCCCTTTGCAGAGGCAGGGAGCTGCCAGCTACTTTGAACAGCAAATGACTTCACACACTCTCCCATCCCCCCATGTCTTGATTGACCTGGGGCGAGGGCACATCAGGGCGAAACGCAGGCCGGCTCAAACAGCTTGGCGTGCTGGATCCAGCCATGTGCCATATCTTGTCCACACCTGTCATAGGAGAAGTTCTGCTATTGATTGTAGTTAAACAGGTGTCAAGGTAAATTTTTGTTTGTGTTTCATTATTTAAAAAAAAAAATTAGTTGTTTGACATTACCACTGTCTGTTGTGAGAGGAGAATGTTAAAACTGTTTACAATTTCCATAAAGGCTTATTTTTGAATACTGCTTGAGAAATAAAAGTAATTTACAGAATGAACCTTATGTTGCAACAGTGGGCAAGGTGTCCTGAGCTCCCTCATAAAGGAGTTACCTGTTTTTATTTTTATTAATCCTTGTTTGCTATATTTAGACTCCAGAATAAACCTACCACCTTGACGCTTTAATAATATAGCCCTTCACACATTTATCCAACATAGTACGCACTTCTACACGATTTTTATGTACTGAATGAGCATCTTCTACAAAGTATTAATCAGTTTACACCCCCATTTGTGCTTGGGACCATGGACTTTATATATTTATTCTTTAGATTTAGACTAAACCAGGATCACATATACACACACTCTGTTCACTTTGCCATTTATTTTAAAATGACACAAAAATACCTTTTTATCAAGCCAAATGAAGTGCCAACACTCCCACATATTGGCCTCATGCACAGTCCACCCATACATGCTTCTAACACTACAGTTGGACATAATCCATTATTTATTATTTTCGTTAAGGATTGAAACTGCTGTCTAGAATTATTACTGGGAATAAATGTATTTAGCTCTTGCGTTTGGAAGTGAAAGCTTTACCTTCAACGATTCTGTTGTAAGTTTAGGTATGTCATTTTGCTTTGTGTATGTTGAAAATTGAACTGCTTTATGAGGTCATCTGTGCATTTCAGACAATGGCTATGACTTTCTGTTAAGCAAAAACAGAACATCTAGTAAATATAGTATGTTGCATAATACCAACTAAATACTAAAACACCTAGCTTTTTGTAGAATCTGGTCATTATAGGATAAATCACATGTGTGATGGGGCTGGTCATAGAGATCCGTTCAGACTAAATGTGCTAAAATACCACTGAGTCAGCCTATCTGCCCTCTTGGGTGCCCCATAGCCATGTCCTGTTGACCCAGACCCTCCAGTCTCCTCCAGCAATAGTACAGAGTTGGGGTCTCAGCCTGAAGCAGAGTTACACAGACACTGAGAACAGCTCAGCTCTGAGAAGGCTCAAAGAGATTTGTCATAACACCAGTGGGACCAGGTGAGCTTGATCTATATAAAACTTTATGCAGAATAAGACTTAAGTGTTAGTACCAAGTAAGTTATTTATACTGGATTTATTAATAAACAAAAGTGATTTTATTAAGTATAAAAAATAGGATTTAAGTGGTTGCAAGTAATAGCAGACAGATTAAGTTACTAAGCAAAATAAAACAAAACACACCAGCTAAGCTTAATAATATAAGAAACTTGTTACCTTAACAGTAGCTCTAATTATCTTTTCTCAGAAGCGGGGAACCTTCCCAATTTGGGCCTGATCCTTCTTAATAGTCAGACATCTTAGTAAACAGGGTGCCCTCACATCTGGCAGCCACTGCTTTTGTTTGGTTTCCCGCTGTTAGACTCCCATTGCCAAAAGCGGAACTCCTTTGTGTTCAGTTTAAACTTTTCACACAGTGGAAAAATACAGCATCCAAAATGGTTTACAGCATCAGGTGATTTGGTCAAATGTCTGGGCAGCACCAACTTGAGTCTAGGCCAGGGGTGGGCAATTAAAAAATGGCAGCCCACAGGATTAGTCCCTGGCAGGCCACCACCGCTGTGTTTACCTGTGCCTCTGCAGGTATCGGAGGATTGCCACTCACCGTTCGCGGCCAATGTGAGCGGTGGGAAGCGTCGCAGACCAGGACACTGCTTCCTACCACTCATTTTGGCTGTGAATGGTGATTCGCAGCCAATGAGAGCTGTGATCCAATGAGAGCTGCTATCTTCCGAAACCTGCAGAGGCACAGGTAAACATGGATATGCGGGCCCACCAAGGAACTAACCCTGTGTCCGGATCCAGCCTGAAGGAATATGCCCACCTGGTCTAGGCTTGCAGGAAAAGCAAGACTATGCATAGATCAGTGTCCTCAGTACAAGGTCATTAAGTTCCTTGTGTACTACTAATGGCCCACACTTAGCATGTCTAGATTATTAAACAGGCTTGTCCTTCATATTTCTAATTTCAAATAAAGTAATGATACATGAAACATATAGAATATACATATTCTGTAGATTATAATGTTTTAAATTATATATGCTATGAAGTATTTTATACAAAGCATATTCCAGTTATGTCATCTTCCTATTAATAAGCATATTACCACCAAGAATACGGGGTGCAACGTCACAACATGGACACTGAAATGAATTGTAAGATTAAGTGATTACGTGTTTAAAAAAATCAGTTTAAAACTCCTGATTTTAACTACGGAAACAGAGCACGGTCTGTTTAACAAATTTAATGTATTTTTCATGCATTTGATACAGCCATCTTATTTTGTTTGTGTGAATTGGGAATCCAATATTGTAAATTAAGTAGAAGGAAAGTATTGAAGAACTGCTTTGTAAGCAAAGTTATCCCGGTAGTTATTTGCAGATACAAATAGAAAAGTCAAGTTGTGAGTCTTTTAAAGGTAAGGTTTATTTGTGTCTGTTTGAACTCTTTTCAAACGTGTGATGCGCACAATGCATAGTTTTGTGCAGGCTTTTCACTCACACACATACTGGAAACTGTTTATATTTAGTCTATAGCTAGGGTCCTGCCGAATTTGTGAACATGAAATACATGTTATGGATCATGAAATCTGGTCTCCTCCGATGAAATCTGTTCTTTTGTGTGCTTTTACCTCATGCTATACCAATATCACAGGAGACCAGAGTTTCTTAAATTGGGGGTCCTGACCCAAAAGAGACTAGTAGGGGGTCACAAGGTTATTTTAAGGAGAATTGTGGTATCGCTGCTCTTATTCCTGCATTACCTTCAGAGCTGAGCTGCTCAAAAGTGGCAGCTGTTGGCCTGCCACCATCACTTCAGCCCTACTGCCTTCAAAACTGATTGTCTGGGGAGTGATGGTTGGTGACTGATGGTCTAGCTCTTCAAGAATCAGCGCAGAAGGAAGGGTTGCCATACAGTACCATGCCAACCTTCTGCACTGCTGCTGGTTCGCACTCAGCAGCCACTAATCTCCAACTACCTAGTTTAGAAGGAAGCAATGCCTCCTGCAGCAGCACAGAAGTTATGGTAGCAGTACCATAATCCCCGTACTATATATTTATAACCTCCCCCCCCAACTCCTTTTTGGGTGAGGACCAATGTTCCCTCTAATCTTTTTCCATGCCTGTGTGGAATAATTTGTATACACCAAGGCAACTATGAATGTGCACCACCAATAGAAACAAAAATCCTAGTTGTGCCGCTCTGCTAATCAGCTGGGTGGCATTTGCATTTCCCGTGGGGGGGGGGGGGTCACCCAAGTGCTCAGTTTACAAGGAAAATTTCAAATATAACTTGCTAAAATAATGAAATTTACTATTTTTAATATGATCACGGAATTGACCAAAATGGACCATAAATTTGGTAGGGCTCCATCTATAGATCAAGATACGCTTCCTCTGTACCACAAATTTGGTGTGCTCTATCTCTCTCTTACTACTGTTCTGAGTAAGTATTGATGTGATTTGTGATTTTGTAACTTATAGCAGCCTCTTTTGTGGAAAAAGTGGTTTTCTCTTACTGGATAAAAGCCTGGCTTTCAGGACTTAGCAACTTTTTCCAAGGGCAGTGAATGGGGCTATGTTGGAGAGCCTAGACCAGTAGCAAGGATCCTCATCTGGGTTCTGGGACAACACCCAGCACAAACCCTCACTCCCTGCCCAAAAAGGGATTTTGACATGGATCTGCCACCTCCCTCATGAGTGCCCTAATCCTCAGGCCCTGGAATATGCTGCTGTGGAGTTCCTTCAGTAACCCTCTGTTAAATCTGTTGCACTATGGATATTTTTTTTTCAATGGAGACAGTGAAGGGGTCTCCCATTGCTCAGGTGAGTGCTTGATCCACCAGGTTACAGAGTCATTTTTATGTTTCTTCTCTCTTATTCTCTCTGGCCCAGTCACTCTTCAGTTATTTTAGTACAATGAGACAGCTCCAGCACTGGGCCAGAGAGAGAGCAAGCAGTTGAGAATCTTAGAGGTGACTCTTTAAATCTAGGTTTTAGGTGCTTCTACTGAGGGGAGGGGGCTTAGCACACATGCCTCAGGTAATCATTGCTCACTAGCTATGTAGCATAGGTGTGGCGCTGCTGTAAATGCTGGGCTTTGTGAATCCCATTGTAAGGTACCTGTCTCTTCTCCCCCCCCCATATTGTGTGCAGAACCTAGGGGCTGAAATAAGGCTTTGCAAATCCCAGTGATTTCTAGGCACTTACATTTCCTTGTAATTCTAACCTTGGATAACTTTGCACTAGGATCTTGCTTTCATTGAGAGTGGCTTTACACCACTCTCAGTGTGTGATGCCATTAATTTCAATGGGATTGCTCTTAATTACCACTTGTGTCAGTGAGATCCATCTCAGCTCTACAATAGCATAATTACCTTGATAACAGAAATGTCATCAATGAATTTTAGCCCAGAAATGGCTTATTTAAGGGTTCACATAAACACAGTTAGGGATGCTTAGTGATTCTAAGGGGCAAAGGAGCCTCAAAGAAGAAAAGCTTTTATAAGGTTTTGGGAATACAGTAGGTTTGGAGGACCCTTTTTTGCTTGCTTTCTTGCTTGCTTTTTTATTAGAGAAGTGTAATCATTTGTATACTAGTTTTTTATCTCTTAAACAGTGCCTGGTTGATATTTCTTTTATTAAAAAAGGTTTAAAAAAACCCTCTTTGTTGAGATTAAAAGGATTGCATGTTATCAGTGCTTTGCTTGTAGATTTAGGGAGAGGTGTGTGTGATGGGGCATCTGCCCTGTACTGGCCCTTAAGGCCTAAAACCCAGCCCTGGGAGAGGGCTGGGGCTGTGGAGCAAGCAGCAGCAGCAGATAGCAGCCAATTATGGCCCTCTTGGGACTGCATAAATAAGTGCTGCTGGAGGGAGGACACAGACTGACTCTTGCTCTGGTTGGGGAGCAGGAGGAACTTGGCTGCTAGGGAAGCTGGAGGCTTCCTGATACAGGGTAGTGCTGGAAAGAGGCAGGCAGAGCTGGGGAGCTCTGGCTTGACCGCAATCCCAGGCTGCAGGGCCTGAGACAAGACCTGATAATACTAGGGCTGTAGTGAGAGCAAGGCTGGGAAAAGGCAGGCAGAGATGGGGAAGTTCTGACCAAGCAAGCTACAGGGCCTGAAGCAAGGCCTTAGGGTATTAGGGCTGTGGGGAGGTAGCCAGGAGAGGCAAAGGCAGCAAGTCAACACCCCCTTGCCAATGGTGAGTGGCCATTTCAGACTGCAGTTTGCCCCGGAGGTGAGGGGCTAGATGATGACTGCAAGGTGGGCATAGGGAGTTGGGAGTTCCCACAGGGGGAGGACCCCAGAGTGTGCGGGCACTGCAGCAGGGCAGTACCCAGAGAAGAAGATGCCACGGTCTGGAGGTACGTGGGTCCTAGTAACACAGAGGTGGAGAAAAATAGGTAACAGCAGGTATGATGCTAGCTGAAAGGGGGCACTCCAGAGCAGATGAAAAGCTAATTCCCAGAGTGATGCTGGCCTGGTTATGTGGCCAGAAGAGAGGTTAAGTAAAGTTTTCTTTCAGAATGGGATCTCCATTGAGTATGTGTGTAGTCATTTCATGATACCTTGTATGGGTTCCAGTGTTGGATGGTATATGACATCTGGAGTGTGTGGTCAGAGGGGGTTTGGTTGTTAATGTTGTGGAGTTTGCTGAAGAAGATGGTTGTATCCTGGAAGATTCTGGCCCTTTGTGGGGTGAGTTTTTTGAAGATGGTTTATATGAGTCCTGATAGTCCTTCAGAAAAGGTATTGTTCCCAGATATGATGGGTCTGCCAAGATTCCATTATTTGTGAATTTTAGGAAACATGTAGAAGTTCCCTAAGCCTGGTTCTTGAGGAATGTGTTTGTAGAGTTTCTCTTAGAGTTGTTTGGGGTAGGTTTTGATGATCCATCATTTAACAATGGAAGATTTAAGTCTCTTCAAAGAATAAAAAGGATTTGATATCTATACTTTCCTCAGTAAATTATGGTGAGGGGTACTCTTTAAATTCTTTATAGCAGTGATCCCCAACCTTTTTACACCCAAGATCACTTTTTAAATGACAGACCAAGCCAAGATCTACCGCCCCGCCCCTTCCTTGAAGCCCCTCCCCTTCCTTGAAGCCCCGCTCTCTCTATTCTCCTCTCCATCACTTGCTATTCCCAATCCTTATACTGCTGCTTTAAAAAAAAAAATTCTGTAGAAAGAGGTTTTTCCAACATTTGGCTTGTCTAGACAGGACCAAATGTCAGGAAAAAAAACCCTTCTTTTGGAAGCCACCTTATTCCTTGTGGAAAGAGGAATATAGGGGTGACCAAAAGAGCCTGTTTGCTCTTCCACTAAAACAGCGGAAGAACAAACGCAACCCTGGATGCAGAAAAGTTTTTCTGGGATATCTCCAGAATCCTGAAAAACTCCTGCAGTCTAGCTGGACCCTTGCTGTGTTGAGACAGGATGTGTAGTCTCTGGGGTGGGAATGAGGGATTTGGGTGTGGGAAGGGGTGAGAGGTGTAAGCTCTGGGAGGAAATCTGGATGCAGGAGGAGGTGGAGAAGGGGACACTGGCTCGGGGAGGGGGCTCCAGGTTGGACAGTGTTGGGATACTAACAATAGCGAGCTTCCCGGGCTGAGTGCAGGGCAGCCGGGTGGGAACAAAGAGAAGCGGCTTCCAGCCAGCTGGCCATGGTGCTCAGCCAGGGTGCACCATGCTCCATGTGGGCAGGCGCAGAGGGGAAGCTGGCTGGCCAGATGGCTGTGGCCTTCAGCCCAGAGGAGGCTGAACCACACTCCAGCTGATCGGGCGGGTTTCCCTCTGCGCCTGTCCACATGGAGCTTGGTGCACCCTGTCTGAGCACCATGGCCAGCTGGCTGGAAGCCGCTTCTCTTTGTTCCCACCCGGCTGCCCTGCACTCAGCCCAGGAAGCTTGCTCCAGCACAGCTGGAGCTAGACGCAGCCTCCCTGGGCTGAACGCAGGGCAGCTGGGCTGGAAGGAAGAGAAGTGGCTGCCCGGCCATGGCGCTCAGCCAGGGTGCACCAAACTCCATGTGAGCAGGCGCAGAGGGGAAGCCGCCCGATCAGCTGGAGTGCGGGGCAGCCTCTTTCAGCTGAAAGCCACAGTCAGCTGGCTGGGGTGTTTCAGCCCTCCCAACCTCCCAGCTCCTACCATTCCTCGCAGCTACTCACCTGTGTTGTTGCTCGGTGAGTAGCTGCTCCTCAAATGAGGAAATTTAATGTAAATATACTGTGCAGGTGTGCAGTTCAGAGAGGGCTCAAGAGCTACTCTTAGAGCCCCTGAGATCTACCGGTAGCTCACGATCTACTGGTTGGTGACCACGGCTTTATAGTAAGTGGTGTTGGAGAGTTGTCAGTTGGCCTCATATAATAGCAGTAAAAGGTTTTCAGATCTTTCCAATTATCTACAGGAACATATATCATCCTTTGTGAGAATTGAGCTCTGTGGATTATTTCCTTTCAATGAGTGTAAGGTTAGATTACTAAGGATAATAACTTTACAACAAATAGACTAAAATTCTGAAATGTAAGGCTAAATCTATGGTATTTTCAAGTCACTGGCTAGGTTTCCATATTTCGAGATTCAGTGCTTTTAGTATTATCAAAACATGTTGTTCAGGATTTTGCAATATAAGATTTAGATCTCTTCAGAGAATAAGATATATTATTCAGCTGTGGAATTATAACACTGGGAACTGCATTTAGATAGATTAGATGAGGAAGTATAAAGAGGCACTTTTTTGTAGAGCCAAGCAGGTTCTTAATCATATTTGGGTTTTTCAGTTAAACGACTCTTCATAATCAAACACCACCAAGTCCCTGCATTATATTACAAGTCATGCTATATGTCAGATCCGATCCAGAGTAGCACTGCATAACTAAAAAGAATTTGGTCCAAAAATTACCATATACAATCGTTACGGGAGAGCTAAAACTGGAAATAAGTCTCCCTTGGGAACGTAAGTGCATTTAGTATTGGAAGTGAGTTTCCATTTATACCATTCAGGAATTTTGTTTAAGGAGTGAGTTATAGTGTCAGGAGAGAAAGTCTCTCACATCTGTGCCAAAAGCACTACTGTTGATTTTTCTTGGCCTTGTCGATTCTAGCATTAGCCTGTCATTTTTTATAATCAATTATATTTAATTGTGTCAAGAAAGACTTAATATACTCCAGCTGTGCAAAACACAGGCTGGAAGGTGCTAATGAAGAAAACACTCTAAACAAACATTTGTTAAATACATAAACTATGTATGCCGAATAAAATGGCATACTTAAAAATTATGGCAGTGTTTAAAATGTTGAACCCAATGCAGCTTTGTTTCCTTGAGATGGCTGATAAAATTTAAAAATAGTGGATAACTTTAATATCTAAGTATATAAATCAACACAATTCATCTATACTACAAGAACTTGATTTGTGATTGTTTGTGATAGAAAACAAGATTATAAATGAGTTTCCTGCATTATTTCTCCGTGTGTTTCATTTGACCTGTAGTTTCATTCCACAGTGATGAGCACTCAGAAGATTTTTTTGATTTAGCAGAAAGATTCTGAAGCCCCTTTTCCTGCCCAATATCCTTGGTAAAAATTTATCAAGGAAAATAAGGGGGAAAACATTCTCGGTGTAACCTCTCTATTATTATTATTATTTATTTCTTAACAAAATAAATTATAAGTTAAAGACAGTTTTATTGTTGCTTTTATGAACTTGGTGTTGCTTTTATTTTTAGAAATATACTTTAAAAGCCATAATTTAATTTGGATGTTGTGTCCTTAACTAGAAAACTACAGAGAGTGTGTGTTTATTATTCTGTGTTGTGCGTTCATATGCATACACGAGGGATTGAAGCCCCTCTGTGTGATTAAAGGTGCTGAAATGGAGTATAGCACAAAGGGATCCTATTCCATGAGGCCTACAGGTTAGCAAATTCTATATAATGGCTAAAAATATTGATATTTATTTGTAGCGGCAACCTGGGGAAAATGAAAGTTAAGAGATTTTTCAGCCAAGAAATGGTGTTATCCCATTGATTCCCCTGTGAGTGGTTTGGTTCTAAACATACAACTGCAGCTTGGAAAACAGTTGTTCAGCATACCCTTTATAAGGTATAATTAGATTTCTTTTGATAAATTGCTCTTGTAAAAAATATTTAGAAACAGAAAAGTGACAGCTAGTAACTTAAATGCTAGTAACTTAAATACTAGTGATAGCTAGTAAAACATGCTTAGTGTCCTAGAGGGAAATTTCCCCCTGTGCAGGAGTCGGAACAAGACCTATGTGCTATTCCCATCTCATTTAAATCCTCAAATTAAGACACATTATTTTTTAAATTTTTTTTCACCCACCTTCATTCTTTTTAATTATGTGTACCAAAACTCCAGTTTCAGAAGAAAGATGAACTTATGTAGTTGCACAAAGCCCACTAAAGATAATGGAAAGAGTCCCATTAACTTTTCTGGGCTTTGGGTCAGGCTATTGGCTAACTTTTCACAAACAAGAGAAGGCTTTAAAAAGTTAATGCTATCTGATAAGGATGGTAAGGAGTAGTCCACTAGTTGACTGTCCGATAAGCAAATGCTTATCAGATAGTCAAGTCGACTAGTCACTTTCCCCCATTGCTGCCGCTATCAGATGGGAAAGGGGGGAGAAGGGGCACCCCGGCAGCATTTCAAAGCAGCAGAACCATAGGGAACCCAGGGTCAGCTGGAGAGTCCCTAGCTGACCCTGGGCTCTGTGAGGCATGTCCATGGAACCCAGAGTCAGCTGGGGAGTCCCCAGCGGATCCCAGGTTCCATGGAAATTCTGCATGGAGCCCATATTCAGCAAATTCAGCATTTCAAAGCTAGCACATCGCATGCAGCCTGGGGCCAGCGGGAAGTCCTGCTGACTCCGGCCTCCACGTGGGCACTTTCGCTTAGAAATGCACAAAAGCCCCTGGAGTTCCAACTTTGAAATACACAAGAGCCTCCGCTGTGGCTCTTGTACATTTCAAAGGAGGAATGTGGAAGTGCCTATCAACTAATCGAGTAGTCGATGGAAATTCCATCGACTACTCAACTAGTAAATTAATCTATATTTAACATCTTTAGTAACTGACAGAAGTATATGTTCCTTACTTTTCTGCTCTTTGCATTTAACCTGTACCACTACCAGCTGCAGTGATCATTAATAAAAAGTCATCCATATTTATTTCCTGTTGTAACAATGAGGACAGCTTGGGTCTGATTATTATCTTCTTCTATCTCCAAATGGAAAATCTTAAGTGCGGAAAAATAATTGCATGGGTCTAATGAAAAGCACCCTCCTGAACTGGTCCATCTGAAGGTGACACTATTGCCTTTCTTTCACTCCTTTACAGAACTTTCTTGGAAGTAGCCCAGAGATCCTGTGGATCAAGGGGAAACAATCAGGCACCATCTTGTTTTGGTTGTCATTGTGGTAACTGAAATGAAATGTTGATTTTTTTTAATGATGTGTGACTTTAACACACATGGGGGAGATAAATTAAAAACCTAGCTTAGTGCTATTGAATGAATACAGTTCTTGTAGTTAAGCCAGGATAACTACTGTTGCTTTAAGTAAAACACTGCTGCTGACCAGCCTTTGCAGAACAGTTTTTTAAAATGGCCATATTACCATTTGGCAATGCTCCAAGAAAGCTAAGCAGTTAAAATATCACAGATTAACCTTTAACCACCAGCCATCCGACTGTTAGATGTATTCTGGGCAAAATGATAACCATCTGGCACTGGTGTGGTGCTATTTCTGAGAAACATAGTTATTTATTCTTTACAAAGATAAATAGTATCTGTATCTGATGGGGAGGGGGGAAGGAGAGAGGAGCAAACAGTATACAAAAAGCACTCTAAAAAATAAACATATACTCTTGGAATAGGTCTGAAGCTGTGCCAAGGTTTTTTTAGTCAAATTATAAAGAAGAACAATAAATGAAGTGAGCAAAGGAAAAGTTATTCTAGTAACTTTTGGCTCAGAGCACTTTACAGCATGTTAATTGAAGAATGCAGTTTTTTTAAAAAAACCAGATGATTGTAAATAAACAAATGCCTGGGGCCTTAAAGAGGCAACTTTGGGAAAACTTCATAATACTGCTAAAGCTTTGTGATATTGTTGTCTTTTTGTTTCACGTGCTGACCATATTACTCCTGTAAATTCCTTCAGTGGCTTTTCCTTTCTTTCATCATTAATTCAAGATTCTTACCCTCACCTTTGGGCTTTGCCCAGAGCGGTGCCAGATCTCATTTCTTACTACTGTCAGTCTCTCTTTTGTGTCTCTGCATCCTCTGATCTAACTTAAATACATTTTTGTTGATGTAAGTCACCACATTAATCTCTTTAAATCAAACCCCAACAATATTTCCTTGTAGAATATTTTTCCACAGTCCACAAGATGGAGCTCTAGAGTTTACCTACCTATTTCCAGAACTCTCACAGTTCTGGACACACTTATAAAGTATCACAATGGATCTCTTCTGTAGTTTTCACAGAACAACTTTGGGTTTTCACTGCAATCTTTTCTCTTTATTAAATTTGTTTTTAAACGTGTAGCTCTTCCAGAAAATTAAGACCTATAATCTTAATGGGTTGATATATTAATGATATATTATATTATAATGATATAATGGGTTATTCTGGGGGAGCTTATAATGTATGGAATTTATTATACTTACCGGATATGCAAACCATATTTATTTCTTCATAGAAGTTACCTTATTACCCTCATGGAACAACCCGGATTAAATACAGAAAAATCCATTCAGTCATTCTGGGGTTAAATGAATTCAAACCATCCTTTATTCAAATTGTAAAACAAAATAAGGAAATTCCCAGTGCAAAAAATGTGCTAAGAATCTGGAGTGACATAAATATTCCTTAACTAATTAGTTGACGGTTGTAAAATGGTTGGAAGATAGAAGCAGCACCATATAGCATAAATGCAAAGTTGTATCACTACAGGCACGACAGTGCCTTCTTTGGTTAGGAATCTAACCCTAAGAAATGCTTAGTTGAAGTCAGAATAGTTGATAGCCTGTTGGGGGCCTTAAACAGGAATAACTGCCCCCCCCATACTGAACCAGGCAAGTTCTCATCATAAAATGTGAATTGGGGGCCTCCTTGAATTTCTCAGGGCCTAGAGCAGTTACTTAAGGTGTGTCTATACAGCAGGTCTTAACTCAAAATAAGCTACACAAAGTGAGCTATACCAATTCCATATCTTATTTCAAAATAGCTTGTTTCGAAATAGCATCTGCACAGCACTTATTTTGAAATAGTGTTTTTCCTCTGACTTTCATTACTCCTCATACAATGAGAGTTACAGGAGTTGGACTAGGAAGTCCTTCAGCTTGACAGTATTTTGACACTATTTCTAAATAACTGCTTGCTGTGTAGATGCGGACTAAATTATTTTGGAATAGCGCTAGCTATTTCGAAATAGTGTTGCAGTGTAGATGTCTACTTGTGCTTAGTGCAGGCACTGGTTCCAGTATACATGGGGGCTACATCTACACTGGCATGATTTTCCAGAAATGCTTTTAACGGAAAAGTTTTTCGTTAAAAGCATTTTCGGAAAAATCACATCTAGATTGGCAGGACGCTTTTCCGCAAAAGCACTTTTTGCGGAAAAGCGTCCGTGGCCAATCTAGACGCAGTTTTCCGCAAAAAAGCCCCGATCGCCATTTTTGCGATCGGGGCTTTTTTGCGGAAAACAGTACTGTGCTGTACTGAGATCGTCAGTGTTCTTGCCGAAATTCAAGCGGCCAGTGTAGACAGCGGGCAAATTTTTCCACAAAATCAGATGATTTTGCGGAAAAACTTGCCAGTGTAGACACAGCCGGGACGTTTCTGAGGGTACCCAGCATTACTTAGGTTTAGTCTGAAAAGTGTTATGATTCCCTATTTGTGAAGTTGTAGATTTTCAAAGGCACAAAGGAAAATTAGATGCTTTGGATAATTAAAGAGTTGGGCATCTTTTGCCCTTGAGTAAAATGATAAGGGAAATTGGGCTTGTAGAGGGGGATGTTCAACCATCTTTTCTGTCTGAAATTCTACAGTTGTGGATTTTAGCTGGAGGAGAGAGAGTTTGTTTCTAAAATTTGTTGTTTCATGGATACTTGGTTTCTCTGACACAGGTCTTTAAAATGTGAGCAGAAGTTCCATTTTGCATGGCAAAAACAGCTTGTGGAATTTTCAGATTTAAATATAGATGAGATGAAGCTAAGTATGTTAGAAAGATTTGGGGATGGCTGGCTTCTGATTTTAGGAGTTACACAGGATGGGTAGGATTTTTCAGAAGTGGTCAACATTGACCCAGTTACTGCCACTGAAGTCAGTGAATGTTTTTCCATTGACTTCAGTGAGAGCAGAGTTGGGCAGTGCTGAGCACTTTTGCAAATCCTACCGTATAACTTATGGGAGATGTTCTGCCTTCGAATATCAGCCTTAATTTTCTAGTGTTGTCAGCAAGTACTGCACACACACATAAGCAGAATGTGAAACTTCAGTCCTTATGAATTGCACTGGGAATCCAGTCAATATTTTAATGTTGTGTGAAATATTCTTTCCCTATATAGAGGTCTGTTTTTGATATCAGCCATGTTTTTTTTTAATTGTACTGATGCACTGTGGGCATGCCTTGGTATCCTAATAAAAGTTGAGATATATGCTGTAGTTCAAATTTTTCTGCTGGATCTCATACTTCTGTTATTGCTAGCAATTTCATACTAGAAAATGGATATGTCTGTAATGTGCGTTGTGCTTGGATAATGAATATTCAAGCTCCATTGGATTGTTTAGATGTAATGTACCTTGTCAGACCCCAGGGTGAGGCTGGCATTGCTTAAGATGCCTTTTAGAAGTCCCTTCTTGCTCCAAGCAATTAGATTAAAGTTGGAAACCATCACAGAGAAGCTTAATCTCAAATTAGGCAAAACAATCAAAATAGGCTCCCTTGGAAATTTAACAATGTTTTATGAAGTATTTTTAAGAGCTTCTTTAGATTTTTAGGAGTATATGCAGTTTCAGGAGTATGCAATTTATTCTTTTTTTCCTGACTAATTGGAAACAACTCCTTTTGGTGTTTTGACTTCCGACAGTAATCATAGACTCATAGGACTGAAAAGGACCCCGAGAGATCATGTAGGTCGGTCCCCAGCACTCATGGCAGGACCAGGCACCATCTAGATCATTCCTGACAGGTGTTTGTCTAACTGGCTCTTAAAAATCTCCCATGCTAGAGATACCACAACCTACCTAGGCAATTTATTCCAGTGCTTCACCATCCTGACAGCTAGGAAGTTTTTCCTGATGTCCAATCTAAACCTTCCTCAAAGGTTAAGAAGAACAATTCTTCTCCCTCCTCCTTGTAACAACCTTTTATGTACTTGCACAGGCGACCCGTGAAAGGAGACTGTGGGGCATGTGACCCGCCCTCTTCTTCCCTCCCCCCCAAAAAACCCCACTGTGGATGGGAGAGGCAAGAGGTCAGAAACTTGGGGCAGCCTGGGGTAATAGCGGGAACCTGACACCCCCAGAAAGAATTAGGCCCCCTCTCACTCACCAGCAGTGGCACGGGGAAGCGGAACACTGTGGCTCTGCCCCTCTAGCTCCTGACCACATCACTTAGGGAGGCGTTGGAAACTTCCCACACTCACCAGCAGGAAGCACAGCAATGCAGCCAGGAGCTGGGGAAGGGAAGCCCCGTAGCTCCACTTCCCTGCATAGCTGCCAGTGAGTGCAGGGGAGCATGTTCTCTGCTGCTGGCACGAGGCCTCCATTATTCCCCCCAGCAGTGTCATTCGGGAAGGGCATTTGGGGGATGAATCTGTACAGGGCAGGGTGGGAGTGGGGTGGAGGCATAGAAAGTCCACTTATAAAGTTTGTGGATGATATCTGACTGGAAGGGGTTGCAAGTGCTTTGGATGATAGATGAAAATTCAAAATGATCTAGACAAACTTGAGCAATGGTCTGAAGTATATAGGATGACATTCAATAAGGACTGTCATTGTTCTTCTTGCTTCTAGTGTATTTGTAGAATATTTTCTTGTTTCTCTTTATTTCTCTCGTTTGTTTGATGTTGTTTTGTGACTTGACCTTTTTAATTTTGTCCCTACATATTTGTGTTGTTTGTTTATATTTATCATTTGTAATTTGACCTATTTTCCACTTTTTGTGGGACTTTTTTTATTTTTAGTTCATAGAAAATTTCCTGGTTAAGCCAAGGTAGTCACTTACCATACTTCCTATATTTTCTATGTAGTGGAATAGTTTGTCCTCGTGCCCTTAATGTCTCTTTGAAAAACTGCCAACCGTCTTTGATTTTTCCTCCTTTAGACTTGCTTACCATGTGATTTTTACCTACTAACTCCCAGGCTATGTCTACACTGGCCCCTTTTTTGAAAGGGGCATGCTAATTTTAAACTTCGGAATAGGGAAATCCGCGGGGGATTTAAATATCCCCCGTGGGATTTAAATAAAGATGTCCGCCGCTTTTTTCCGGCTTGGGGAAAAGCCGGAAAAAAACGTCTAGACTGGCCCGATCCTCCAGAATAAAGCCCTTTTCCGGAGGATCTCTTATTCCTACTTCCGAAGTTTAAAATTAGCATGCCCCTTTTGAAAAAGGGGCCAGTGTAGACGTAGCCCCAGAGTTTATTGAAGACTGCCTTCTTGAAATCATTGTCTTTTATTTTGCTGTTCTCCCTCCTAGCCTTCTTTACAATCATGAACTCTACCATTTCATGATCACTTTCACCCAAGGTGCCTTCCACATTAAGACTGAGCCAGTTCCTCCCTATTTGTCAAAATCAAAATCTCCCTTAGTAGCTTTATCTGCCTTCTGAATTAAAAAAAAAGTCTACAATACATTCCAAGAGCCTATTGGATAATCTGTTATGTAATGTTGAAACAGGAACTGCTTCCAATAGCCAGATTCAGAAATTTGTAGCATAGAGAGGTCTACAAATAGCTGACTGATAATTATAAACCAGCATCCAACCACAGTATTTTAGAAGATTTTAATACAGGTACTGTTCCCCCCATCGCTGATGATTGTTTTACTGTCTTGGATTACTGTGCAATACTCCATTCCTCAATTGTCAGAAGGATGAGAGTTACACACATAATAGTCTAGCTACTGTGACTTTTTTTTCCAATACAAATGGTATATATGCACCATATTCCATGATATACAGATGATCTAGGTTAACCTGTGATATCAGCAGGGAACAGGGCTGCTGGTAGCTAAAAGAGTATTTGTCTTTCTTGATGGGGGATTGCAGTACCGGACAGCAACTGTGACTTCACCTCCAAAGCCTGGTTGCTATGGATATTGTGCCTGACCAGAAGGTTTTGCCATTGTATATCCTAAGCAGCCATCCACAGATAAAATTGACCTCTCGCAGCTTAATCTTCCTAAAATAAGCAGCAGTGGAAATGTTACTCAACCTTGCAAATATGTAGCAACCTGACTGAATATGCCAGCCAGACTGAATCTAGCCAACCATCTTCCTCTTTGGTTATAGACAAGTAACTGGGAAACCTCAGTTGACTGAAGACTGTCATTCACTTCTGTTAAAGATTTTATGCTAATCTACTTGACTGGCCTCTATGTAGGAGGCCTAATGAAACAAAGATCTTTGTTTGTTTGTTTATTGTAGTATTTATTTATTTGCTGTAACAGGTTCACCAGGAGACGAGTCAGGGGGAAGAATAAGGAAGTTAAGTCTTGGACAGTATGACAATGATGTCCCAGGGCAGCCACCATATACCAGGTGTGGCTGGATGAAATCTCCTGCTATAGACCAGGCTGTAAATCCAGGATCACTAATTGCTGTAGGAGAGACCAAAGAGGTAAATAAGAAAGAATTTTTCAAGAAGAGGTTAATGAGCGAATGGCCAGCATGAAATACCGAATTCAGGAGAACAGTCAGGTTTTAAATTCTCACACTGATAAGTGGTAGTTGATCATATTGTGGGATTTTGTGTGTGATGTGCCATTCCTAAGCATCACTGGATTTAACAAGAACGGAACAATCATATGCATCAGAAAAAGGCTTTCATGTGGAATGGCATGTGTGAGTGTGAGAGTGAGAATATGAATGTCTTTGGTGTGTGTGTGTGTGTGAGAGTGAGTGAGAGAGAGAGAGATCCGTCCATTGGAAAAGTGGATCGGGTTATAAAAGCTTGTATAATCTGATGAACGATGGCCCACTGTACAGCAGAGACTCAAGGAGGTATGTCAAACTATCATTTTGCTGCTTCTTGTCTCCTTTAGATGGGTGTGGCACGATACCAAGAAGATCTAGATGAAGTAGACAGGGGAGTCTTCTCACCAACTAAAAATGGAAATGAAGCTGTTCTATCAACCCCAGCTTTTCCAGTGTCACCCGAGACCCCATATGGTGAGGAAACAACTTCAGCATTTGCTTTTCACGAATGTGTTGCTTTTAGCATCTCAGATTTACAGAAAAGAGTTGTTTGCTTTTCTTTCTCTTTCAGTGAAAAGTCCTCTGCATTACCACCAAATAAGTCCACCAGGCCAACAGATCAGTAGCCCACCTGAGAGGTACAGAACTGGGCATGGTAAGAACCATACTTCTGTGTTTCTTTTATGGTGAAGCAGATCCCTGTATAGAAGATTTCCAAAGGCCCAATGAGCCTCATGTGGCCTTGTGCAGGTCCTCTGGAGAGAGGTAAAGTTCACCCTCATTAAGTAGCTCTTTGCAGTGCCACTGCAAGTCATCGACAGTGTACAATCATCATTGTGCCAGCACAATAATAGAGAATTTAAAAATCTATCAAAGTAGCATCTTCAGATTTTTTGATATTATTTTTACAATTTATATAGGCATTGGCTACATGGGAGGAGAGCACAATAATTGTCATCACTATATCAAATAATGTAAAGGACTATGTAAAACTTTGCTCGAGTCCAATTCAAGGATATTATAATAAGTTGGTTGTTGCACTATAATGTAGACATTAAATAAGCAATTTTCTTATTGCAGGGTAGTTTCCAATACATGATTGCATAGGAAATGGGAAAGGGTCACTCTAGTGTGATCTAGTTTTAAATGACCAGAATAGAATCCCCTTTGTTGGCCATAAATCCTGGCTTACATAAACCTGTTGTAAACTGCTCCTTACAGGTGCAAGAAATTTGGTTTCATTCACATAAGGACACATAAGATCTGGCTGTTTACCCCATGCTCATAGAGAACCATCCTGTTTGGAAGTCAGGCAAGAAATAATATTCCTTGCCAAATTTCCAGCATCTCCTTGCTTTGGCTAAGTTGGGAATAATGCAAGCATAACCTGTGCGTTTTGATGTTTCTGTTTTTGACTCATGTAAGGAACATGGTGTTCAGAGGAATCTGGCAAAAACGAAACATCAAATAAGCGGATGCAACTTCTTGAAAGTTCAAAATAAGTTGGGTCTTGTTAGATTTACGTATGTTCCTTCAAGAAAGAAAATAAGGATTAAGCAGTGATATTTACACCTGGTTACTACAAAGATCTCCCACTATCACCAGGTGCTCAACACCTGAGAAAATCAAACTAAAAATACATTGAACTTTGCAGACATATTATGTTACTTGGTACTTATGAACAGATTTTAATTATCCTATGCAATAAGGACTGATCAAAACCTTTATTCTAATTCAGTCTGAACCTTTTATTTGTACTGAGATTCTGAAACATTCTGGTTGATTTTTTTTTTTTTAACATTTCCTGACATCTGCAGTGTCTAGAAATGGAAGTTC
Source organism: Pelodiscus sinensis (assembly GCF_052426305.1). Lineage (NCBI taxonomy): Eukaryota > Metazoa > Chordata > Testudines > Trionychidae > Pelodiscus > Pelodiscus sinensis. The sequence continues at coordinate 161,121,848 of NC_143053.1, forward strand.
CGCAGCATTAAAAGGAACCAATAAAAATCTCATGAGATAATCTGTTGTCATGAAATTCCCAGTTTAATTTGTATACAACATCTTGCAGGTTAGGTGGCTGGGATGATAGTATATGATTGCAAAACTTGGTTTTGCTTCTCTTTATCAAGCCTGTGGTGTCCTCTGCACAGTGGCAGCTAACACCAGTGACATAGCATATTTAACTAAGCATGTTCCTTCATACAATGCAGCCATTATCAGAAGTTCAGTTATCCCGAACTACACTATCTGAAACAGTTGTGTTCCCAAACTGGTGTCATATAACAGGGTTTTCATAAATGGTCCAATGCTGGTCTATCAAAGGAGTGAGTCCCGAAAGCAGAGAGCTGTGGTAACTGAAATCTTTTTGTGCTTGAGACCGTCAGTCAGCTTAGTCCTTCATATACACACAACATTAAATGCACAGCAGGTTTTGAATTGAAGATCTTAGCTCCAGTTGCCACCACCTCAGTACCTTCTTTGATGCCCAATCCGATGGCATTGGGGAACCAGTACAGTTACAGCATCATGTTGACTGTGTACTTGTAAATCTGCAGAGTTGGCACTTTCTACTATCCACATTTTTGATTACCCAAAGGGTTTCTCCATGGACTTTTTTTTAAACTTTTATTTCCAGTACAAATCTTCACTGCTGTAGAGCTTATTGTGAGGTGTCTTTTGCTGTTTAGTGAAGAAAAAATTAGCTGGACCACTCATTTTCATCGATATAAATGTCATATTTTTCCTCATGTAACTGGATTTTAATGAATACAAGACTGCTGTGAAAAAAAGTGAAAATGCTGTGCTTGGAAAGGTTCCAAAATGACTGACTACAGAAGGTCCTTCCCTGTCCCTCAGTTGTGTTTGTTGGAATGTATCCAAAGGGGTTTAACCACATCCTCATAGCTACATTTCAAAGGTACCCATCTATATGCAGCTATGAAAACTAGGATAAAAGTAGTTTCTAGGCCCTAAAACAGTCTTCTTTATGACATTAAACTTTATAGGCACAGTATTTGCGCTTGTGCATAAAAATGAAAGAATTTGCACATACGCACACCAACCTGTCAGCATGCGCAAATCCAGCACTGATTAAAACATGATTTGCATAGATAAATTGTCAGTTGTGTCTAAGTGGTATAACTATCATGTATGCAGTGATTTGGGTACACACACACAGAAAAAGACTGAGGCCTCTTTGCCCTCTGTGGGTCTAATTCTTCTGTAAATTTCATGCATGCATTTCCCCATAAAGCCATAGTGATGTGTACCCTTTCCAAAAATAGAATTTGGACCTTTCCAGCCTAATGATCTGTTTTGATTATAAAAGTCCAAAGTTAGTTCCAGCTATATAAAGTGGGTGCTGGTTAATAGTAATCCCAGCTATTTAGTTTGATAGCAACATGTTGCTAGGAAATGATCCTGAGTCAGTGCTGAGTTCAGTGTTAATGGGATTGAGACTATGGCAAAAGGCAAGCTGCTTATTAAGAGTTTTTTTTGTAAAGGCCCAAAGTTCACAGGTCTGCAGCCAGAGAACAAAGTGCTGGGATTGTACGGGTTGGACCTTGCTGGTCTGGCACCATCAGGACCTGAGTGGTCCCGAATGAAGGCATTTGCTGGACCAGGGGAGGTCCCTCCTCTCTTGACCCAGATTCCACCAGGTTAGGGTGCCAGCCTATCCCCACCACTGCCCCTGCCCTCCAGGGCTCTTTAGGTGCCTCCAGCCCTGCTGCTGTCAGGGCCAGATCTCCACAGCTGGGACAGATCTCCACAGCTGCTTAGCGCCATGGCTGGGGCTGAGAGGCCAGGGCCGGAGTTCTGTGATTGGGGCCAGAGCTCCCTGGCCGCTACTGGGGACTACCTTGCTCCTACTTAATATTCCCCAGTTTGCAAATCCATTGATCACATTAGCTCATTCAGTTGGTGATCAGTGTTTTTATTTTCAAGGGGATGGTTCCCCATCCTTTAAGCCTACATTCTTTGGTCCTACAAATCTACTAACTTTGAATTCTCTAGCATGTTTCATAAGTGCAAAAGGAATAGCTTTGTGTTGTATTTCTCAGGCATTTCCAAGAGCATCTACTCTTGATATTTGAGATGATGACACTTTTGCCATCCAGGTGTTTGTGGTTCTTTAGCCAGTTGCTCAACCAATGGACACTTTCTCAAGGTGTATTTTTTTCCTTGATCAAACAAGATACTGAATTTCCACGCAGAGCAATCTATAAAGTGATTAGATTCAATAAATCTCCCCAAAATGGAGTTTGGATAACAGAAGCATAGATGCAGCCTTCGTGGTAGCTTGAGAGCCATTATTTATCTAACAGGAGACTCCTGTACAGCAATGAAGGAACAGAAGTCCCTTATGTATGGCAGAAGTTTATGAAGGCTCTTTTGTCTCATATACTGACTAACAAATTAAGGACAACAAATAAAACTGTAGTGATCATTGAGACAGGGATTTGAATTCTGGCTAACCGCTCCTCCAAGCTCAGGAATTGCTTGTTTTATATCCCTCAGATGCTAAGAGAAGGTCTAGCAAATTTACTCCCACTGTCAACTCTGGCCAAAGAATAAATACAGATCTGTTGAAAATAAGACCACACAGCTTTCAAAAAGACAGACACTGTTCCAACAGCAGGAGCCATAGGGCCTATAGAATAAGGCTAAGATGATCCCTTGCTCTTCACCTAGACATAAGCATCCTGCTTTCTCCCCTGGATATGATCCAAGCATAGCATAGTGCTTGCATATTTCTGAGCACAAATGTGCAAAGTTAGTGTTGGTTAGCTGCTGGTGTTAGGAGCCTCTGTGCGTAGGCATGTTTGAGCCCTGCTCCCCTTCCATATTTGTCATTGAGATTGACAAAGTACGCATGCCTCACCTTTTCTCAAGGGTGTCAGAGTGGCTGTAGTGCCCTGTGCTCCCTTGGAACCCATCCAGACCCCAGGCATCCTGGTTCTTCTCCAGAGGTGGGTGGTCCCCACCTTTCCTTCAGCATAGGTCTGTGTATTAAAGTTATGATATTGCCCTGTATGTTTATCTGAGATGGAGAAGTGAAATTAATATAATGTAGATTAAGGAAGGGAAAAACACATTAGGTCTTCAAGTTCTGTCCTTTGCCAGTGCAGGGTTCTTCTTGATACTGTATTTAAGATATGCTTTGTCCAGTCACGTGTTCTGTCCAGCCAACCTTCCATGGATGACAATACTGAAATCAGATAGATTGCCCTGTTAGCAAGTTTTTTCCTATTATTGCTCATTATTTTTTTATTCATTGTATCCTGTTGCTAGTTGATGAACCTTCTCTGGTTACAGAATGAAGGAAACAACTAAGGGAAAGTGTCAAGAGATACTGAATTGGAAGGTAGCTTGTGGCAAAAGGGAAAACTATATGGGCAAGGAACTGGCAACATAAAATTGCCATAGTTGCATTAGAAATGGCAGTTGTTCATGAGGACGAACCCCAGAATCTTCACAATCCGAAGGGTTGATTCCCCCCCCCCCCACACACACATCTTTCACACAGAAAATGTGTATGTCCAATGTAAAAAGAACAGAAACCGTGACAGGCCTGACACCTTTCTGAACACCTGTGTTTCTTTGCTGCTATAATTCCTTCACTACAGAAAGAGGATTAGTTTTCAGTTCTCAACCTCCAAGATACCTATTTCCAAATAACAATACATCCACTGCTCAGGGAATATCTATAGTGAAGGTGAGGGTAAGATCATTTTAACATCAAGTACTTCCCTTTGGCCTTTCCTCATCCCAAAGAGTTCTCAAAAGTCCTGCCAGTAGTCATTGCTTATCTTAGATGACAAGCATCCTAGTCTTTCCATACCTCAATGACTAGCTGAACAAGGGCTGTTCCTATGAAGCAGTTGTATCTTCCACTCACACAGCCCTTTCTCTGTGACAGAAGTTGGATCTATAGCTGAATGTAAAGTCATCCCTGTTAATCTGTGTATGGAAGATATTTGGATTTATTAAAGTCAGATCCTACTTTTCGCTCAGATTTTTAACTTCATCTGGCCTGATACAAACAATTCAGGGGAGCTCTTGAATAACAGTAAGGAACTTCTCCAGCTCTGCCACCGTTGGCAGCTTGCACCTTAGTGACATATCGCACAAATCTATGTCTCTCTCGCTTTCAAGGTTGGTTGAGAATGACCTGTTCTCTAGTTAGAGGCACCTTGAACAGATAGGTGAGGATACTACAAATGAAAAACTGCGTAGGTTGGTGGACAGATCAAATCAACACATGCACAGGTGTTCCTTTCTTTTGTCAAGGTCACTCCATCGATGATTTTAACATCAGATGTTGGAATGGGGTGCTCTTTTGGGGAGCCCTGTATACCTTGTTCTATGAGAAATAAGGGCTCTGCTGAAAGAGGAGGCTTTTCCACCATTTGGTCCTGTCTAGATGGGGCCAAATGGCAGAAAAGCCTCTTCCGGAAAAGCAATCAGAAAAAAGCTACGCAAATTGCGGAGTACAATTTGCATAGCTTTTTCCGATAAAAGGATGTTGGCTAGACCTAGCCTTAAGAGGTTTCTGAACACACGGATTATGGTGTTGTGTCCCTGACCATCTTGGCTAATAGTCTCCTAGACTTACCTAATTCTTTTTTGAATCCAACATCCCCTGACAACAAATTCCACAGGGACTATGCGCTTACATTTGTTTTAAATCGGCTGTTTATTAATTGCATTGGGTGATCCCTGGTTTTTGTGTTATGTGAAGGGGTAAATAACATTTCTTTCTCCACATCAGTCATGATTTTATGTACATCTGTCATATATCCTCAGGGTATGCGCTCATTTTGTTGTTTACTCCATTTGCATTAGGGATAATTATGCACATAAATCATTGCACATCTAATTGAGAATCTAGCTTTTGGTGTGGTGTTTGACATGTATTCTTCTCCATAAAAATAAAATATTACATGAGTTATTATTTCCTGTTATGCTCAGTAAAACTGAGATTATGGCACCAGCTCTCCCATGAGATCTTTGCCAGACAGGATACCAGACTGATATTTAAAGACTCTCTATTCTCACAGAGGGAATTGAGTAAGTAAATGGAGTGGTCTGGGATAGGGATGTGAAAGATTAGTTGACTATCCGATAAGCAAACACTTACCAGATAGTCGAGTCGACTAGTTGCTTCCCCCCCCTTGCTGCCTCTATCAGAAAGAGGCAGCAAGGGGTTGGGCGAGGGGGCGGGGGGAGAGGAGGAAGAGGTGGTAGTACTTAAAAGAGGCAGCGCTGCGTGGAGCCTGGGCTAGACTCTGGGCTCCAGGTGGCACTGCCACTTTGTAACACTGCGTGCAGGCTGGAGCCAGGTAGGGTGTTCCCAGGCTGCATGCGATGTTTCAAAGCGGCAGTACCACGTGGAGCTCAGGATCAGCTGGGGACTCCCCCCCACTAGCCCCATGTTCCAAGTGGCAGCATCACATGGAGCCCGGAGTCAGCGGTGGAATCACCAGCTGATCCAGGCTTCACATGGCGCTGCTGCTATGAAATGCCACGGGGACCCACTTTCGCCTTTGAAGTGGAGCAACAGCTCTACAGCAGGGCAAAGCGCATCGACTACTCAATTAGTTAATTACTCAAAAGTTAACATCCCTACTCTGGGACAGGGATGTTAAATATCGGTTAATTTAGTAGTTGGGTAAGTTCATGAATTTTTATCGGTTAGTCAACTATTCTATAGTCTCTAGGGGCGGGGCCAGCAGCCAGTGTATCACAGGCAGACATGCAGGATGCCAGGCAGGAGCTGTTCCAAGGGGGGAGCCAGTTTAAAAATCAGCTCCCCTTGTGGACTGGCTGCCTGTCGCCCAGTGCTGCTGTCTGATAAAGAAGCAGCGGCGTGGGGTAGCAGAAGCTCCTGTCTAAGGGAGGGAGGGGAAGATCTAAGCCAGAAGTGAGCCAGGTGGTCTGCCCACCTGATTCCTAATACACTTTAAATGCAGAGCCACAGCAGGAGTAGGTTCTGGACCCGGCAGGAACCAGAACTGAGCCAGGCTCGTGGCCAGCCTGCAAAAAATTTTCTGGCAAGGATGGGGGGAGGGAAATGCGTGTAGTCTATAGCATTATCCTATAATGCTATTTTTTGCTTATTAGTTAATCGACTAGACTATTACATCTCTAGTCTGGGATGGTCCAAAGCTTTCCCTTTAAATATACATTACGGATATTTATGGATACTTAGCCTGTTGAAAAAAATAGATTGTTCAGGAATCTGACAACTGAATGGTTTTCTTATTCCTGTGGACCTCAGATGCTTAGGTCAAACTTGTTTAAAAGTGATAGCTTGTAATAACGGACACAGCCATGGTCACTTTGATTATGACTCCCTCTAGTGGCTTGTCTCAGTCTCTATACTACAGTGCCACTGCTTATGGAGTTCTCACGTGGAAAGGTTTTGTTCCCCCCTTTGGTGCTTATGGCCTCAGATTCTTCCATCCTCATATGGAATTCTGTATGTGTTTGTGGCTAGTATTCATTTACAAAAGCAATACAAGTTGAACCAGCAGCCCATATAATGCTGTTTTCTCAGGGTTCTCGGTAGGTCTGTAGACCATATGTGGTGAGGTCACTGTCCTACATCTACAACTTTTGAGTTGCAGAGATTCCTCTTTCTCTCATGCTGGTGTGTGTTAAAGGAGACATCACGGGAAAGGGGATTGAGATTAGCATGGACTACAAGCAACCACCTGGAGAAAGGAAAGCAGCTACTGATGAGAGGGAGTGCTGCTGTATTTGAGAGGGGGGAAATGATAGAGCAAGAACTGCTAGGAAAAGAAATATTGAAAAATGAGCCTTAATGGAAAACTCTTTTGCCTTTTATTTCTGCTTCAGTCCCTCCGAAACTATAAAAACAGCCCTCTCCGTAGAGAACACCAAAACCAAAAAACCATTAAGATGAAGGTCTGGAGCAAAAAAACAACAGTTTAGGAAGTCAAAAGTCTACATTTCTTCATTACCAGTAGCTCTTGTCTTTATTACTTTTTGTTTTGTTTTTCACAGCAGAGTGAGTTAAGATCACATTGGCACCCTTAACCTTGAATTTCCTGGATCTCATTGGTTTGTGTCATGGCTTTAATATTATTTACATGGGGGAGGGGTGTCTGGGGACCTTAAAAAGAGACATTAGTTAAATCTTAACTGCTTCACTGCTAGACTTCAGTACAGCCATATGCAGCAGCAGAACATAATAGTACCTCCCAGTGCATGCTCAGTTGGATGAAACAAAAATAGTATAACAATACACAGATGAGACACACCGGATTTTTACCCTTCATCATGTATGTAAAACACCTGAAAGTTATATGGTTTCTGATTGTTTCTTTTAGATTAGACATTCAGGTCTTGTCTGCCCATTATTTCCTGGGAGCCTTCATGGTTGATTGGAGAACTAAATTGGTCTATAGGATATAAACGAGTACGAAGTCTAGTACCAAGGCTTTGTCTACGCTTGACAGTTCAAAGCACGAACAGCGTAGTTGAAATCAATGTACTTACCATGGCATCTTGTGCGCGGTAAGGTCAGTGGGGGCTTTGTATCCGATTTAAGCAGAGGTGATAAATTGACAGCCAGGGGGTGAATCACTGCAGCATCGATCCCTAGCATACTGGAGACAAGCCCTAACTGTCACACCCATTATTTCCCAAAAGGAAGAGTGTCACGGGCTGGATTCACCACCACAGCACCTCCTGCTGGTAGCCCTGGGAATTAGCTCTTTTGGGCTCGCTGGATGCCTCCCTCTGGTTGGTGTTTCCCCGGGTCCACACTTTCCTGCAGTCCGCACCCGCGTCTCTCTTGGACCACAGTGTCCTCTTCAGGATACTGCCCTCCGGCAGTGCCTATTCCAGTGTCTCTCAGTCCCCTTCGGGAGAGGGGTAGTGGTGTTTATCAGTCTCTGCACTCCAGGGAACACTCAGTTCCCCTCCCAGGGAACACTGTGTTCCCCTGTACCTTCCTTGCCTCAGTGACCCATTGCCAGTCTTCATCCAGCCCCTGCCTAAGGGGCAAACTGCAATCTGGAATAGTCATTCATCATTGGCCTTTCTTCAGGCCCTGCGGCTGGGAGTTTGCCTGGCCAGAGGTTCCCAGCTCTACCTTCAGGAAACCTCCTACTTCCTAGGCATCCAGGTTCCTACTGTTTTTCATCCAAAGTCCTCCTCTCTGCCTCCAGGAGCCCTTTTTTTTATAGCTGGGCTCTAATTAGCAATAACTGCCTCAGCTGGGGCCTTACTCTCAGCCTTTACTCAGGGCTGAGTTTTTGCCTTTAAAGGGCCAGTGCAGGGCAGATGCCCTGTCATGAAGAGAAAGAGTCCCCTTTGAGTAGGTGTTAACTCAGGAATTGCTCAAGTTTAAACTTGGAGATTCTTCCCAATATGTTTTCCGTGGTGTGAAGAAGAGGTGATATGGGATTGCAGAACTCAATAACTAGAGACTTGGTGTGGAAGGAAAAGCCACTCTCTAGTTCAGTGTTTCTTAAACTGTGTTCCACAGCACACCAGTGTGGCAGTCGGAGGTGTGCCACGGAGAACAACAGAGTTAAAAATGGCCGCCCTTAAAAGGGCAGGAGACCTTTTTTGGGTCAATAACTCCTTCTTCCCCCTTTTTTTCCTCTTTTAAAAAAAATACTGTTTGGTGTTAAAAAGTTTAAGAAACACTGCTCTAGTTTGAAAAGAATGAGGTCAGTAGTTTAAAAGTTCTGAACATTTCTATTTGTCCACTTCTTATAGAGTTTTTTTAATGGATTTATCCTGATGATCTTATCTCAGCTATTTCAAATATAACCAACATGTTTGTGTCATTAAAGACCATGTGTTAGAAACTTCATTTATGGGCAAACTCACTAAGAACACATTAATTAAGAACTTCTGCAGTAACTATGGCATTTGTTAAGGATGTCTGAGTGAAGGACTCATTTTTGTTTAGGAATTCTACATTAAGATCATTTCAATTGAGTCTTCATGGGGAAAGGCTGTCTTTGTTAAAGAAACTCATGTACTGACCTATAAGCCAGGTAAATATTAAATCTATGTTGGAATTATTCTCTGAATGTCTCATGTAACTACGGGAAAGAAGACATTCACCATGCAATTTAAAACCTTCATTCTCCTTCCTTTTAAAATGTTCCTCCCTCCATTCCTGCTCTCAGTAAATGAAATGCCCTATAGATGCTATAATATTGCCCCTACCCCAGAATCCCTCCTATAGGAATAGGAAACAATGAGCCAAATCCTCAGCTGGTATGAATCTGCATAGCTCCAATGACGCTAACTCATGATCTTAACAGCTCTATTTTCTAAAACCTTTTATAAAATCACACTTTGTTTTCTCAAAAAAAACCCCACACGCTTTAGGTTTTAACAGGTTTATGTGGTAGTCTGCCTACTCCCAATTCTCTAACAGTTCCTTACTCTCTCCCCCAAAACCTGTCAATACTTCTCCCACCCAAACCCAGCAACTCAGCAGATTCAATCCCAGGTGCCTTTCCTCTTCCTCAGCTCTTCCACACCGTTGCACTACTTCTACCCCTTCTGAGGGGTGCAGGAAATATGTTCCTATATTGTAGCTTAATTCATTACTCAAAGTTCTGTATTATTTTGCTTAGTAAGGAATCTGTCTTAAAAACCCATTTCCTGAACACTTTTGTATAACAGACATATTTGCTGACAGGTATTTTGAAATAAATTACCAAAATGATGAAAACTCTTGATTACATTGTGTTATTTTGACAAACAAAATTTGCAGAATTTTAAAATAACGTGCAGAATTTCTTAATTTTTGGCACAGATATTTTAATTTTATGGTGCTGAATTCCCTCAGGAGTAGGTGGGGTTGCAAGTGGACCGCGTGCAAGGAGTGGGATCTGCTAGGTAAAGAGAAAAACAAAGGACAGGTCTACATTTTAAAAAGCTTTCAGGAGCACAGCTACGCCGCTTCAGTAAAGACACTAGCTACTGTGTTGTCAGTGCTCTTGTCAGTGTAGTTAATCTGCTTCTGTGAGAAGAGTAGCTATGTCAGTGTGACAAACCCTCATGTCGACATGATGTTGTGTGCACTAGGTGTTAGGTCAGTATAACTGCATCACTCAAGGATGTGGATTTTTCACAACAATGTGGGGCATAGTTATACTGATATAAATTAGTAGTATAGACCTGATGAAAAGTTAAGTTTTTTTTAATTGCTGATCGCCCTTCTTACTATGGTTATTTGTGCACATTCAGCAACTGATGGTTCTGTCTAGTATTGTTTGCTGAGGTTAGAGCATAGCATCAAGGACTCCGGGGTCTGACCGGGTACGTCTACACTGCAACACTATTTCAAAATAACTAGTGCTATTCCGAAATAACTTGGTCCACGTCTACACAGCAGGCAGTTATTTCAAAATAGTGTCAATACACTGTCAAGCTGGAGGACTTCTTACTCCGATTCTGGTAACCCTCATAGTCAGAGCATGCTAAGCAGCTGTGCTGATTTGTAATCTACTCGCCACGGGCGAGTACATTACATTAATTGTCGAGCCCTGCTCATAGTACTAGGAGTAAGGGAAGTCGGAGGAAGAGTGCTCTATTTCGAAATAAGTGCTGTGTAGATGATCCTTATTTCGAAATAAGCTATTTTGAAATAAGATACGCAATTGACGTAGCTCAATTTGTGTCGCTTATTTCAACTTAAGCCCTGAGTGTAGACGCACCCTCACAGACAATCTTGGGAGGCCATCCCTGTCCATGAAGTGGGAATAATAATACTTCCCTCACGGGGAAACTGTGAAGCTTTTATTAAGCGCATTAAGAACTTTACATGAAATATATATAAAGACTAGAAGATTTACCTGGCATTTCTCAGGTCCTTAACTCAAGTAAGTTTTTTTTTTTTCTTCATTTAAATTATTGCTCTGGGTTGGAGATGGGCATGAGGTGTTCAGTATGCAGGCTGCCCCTGGAAAAAAGGACAATCCCAGGCCTTTCTCAGCAGACACAGCCTGGGGAGGGGTGGGTGTACCCTTGCTGGGGGACAGACAGACACACAAACAGACAGATTGTCTGAAATATATAGTAGGTAGATATCACTGTCTCCACCCCTATCTTCTGCTAGCCCAGTGGGGTTATATCTGTCCCCATGTCTGGTCCCTTACTATCCCCCTTAAGGTCATTTCGGAGTATAGCTCCCTCCTACCACAACCCTCCATTTCCATTTTATGAGAAGCAATTGAATTCCACCCACATCCCATTATCCTGGCACCACCGAATCCAGACCTTGTTGCAAGTTAGGATAAGAAGAAGCTGCATACCAGATTTGGTGGTTCTAGCTCTTACTGTTTAGGAGGAGTTCCTGAACAAACAGACTCACAGACAGACAGACAGGCGTGCATTTCTAAAAAATATAGTAAAAAGATATATACTGAAAATATGCTAACAGAGCATTATTAAATTTGCAAAGTCAAGCACTCAAATTTAGCAAATGCCAGAATTAAGGTTTCCTATATAGGATATTTGTGTAGGATAATCACTTATCCTACACAAATAGTGATCCTTTGGGGGCGGGGAGAGTATGTAGGGTTACTAGGTGTCCGGTTTTGAACTGGACAGTCCTGTATTTCAGGTTTCTGTCCGAGAAACAAATTGGAAAAAATTCCAGACATATAAATGTCTGGTATTTTCTAATTAAGTTAGTTTTATTATTATGAGTGTCAGTACGTAGTTGCATACTGCCTGGCTGGTAGACATGCTCACCCTGCGTGAGCGCGTCTACCAGCCAGGCAGTACGCAACTATGCGGGGGGTGGGATGGAATCCCGGGGGCCAGACTTTCTCGTGCTTTACCAGGATTGTGCACGGGATAGGCAGCACCCCAGGATCTGCGTGCAACACAGTTGAGGGCTCCCTTGGCCCTCAACTAGTGTAGCATGCCTACTCTCTCTAATGGAGATGATGCATGAACAGTCCAGTCACACAGGAGCTGTGTGGGGTTGGAGCATGCTCATTGAGGGTGGAATCTTCAAAGATTGAAGTTGTTAAAATCAAGGAAGTGAGAAGTAAGAACGTGGGAACTATATATTTTCAGAGTTTATAACCTGGCTAGATATGGACAAAGCAAAGGGCATGTCTTGGACAAAAATGTCTCCTTGCTGCAGAATTTCAAGTCCCTGCTCTAAAGTATGATGGGGGCTAATTTGGCTATGACAAATCAAGAAAGAGATCTTGGAGTTATCATGGATAGTTCTATGAAAACTTCCACACAGTGTGCAGCGGCGTTCAAAAAGGCAAATAGGATGTTAGGAGTTATTAAGAAAGGGATAGAAAATAAGACCCAGAATATCTTACTGCCCCTGTATAAAACTATGGTATGCCCAAATCTTCAATACTGTGTACAGATGTGGACTCCTCTCCTCAAAAAAGATATTTTGGCCAAGGAAAGGGTTCAGAAAAGGGCAACTAAAATGATTAAGGATTTGGAATGGGTCCCATATAAAGAGAGGCTAAAATGACTGGGAGTTTTCAGTTTAGAAAAGAGGAGACTAAGGGGGGATATGATGGAGGTCTATAAAATCATGAGTGGCATGGAGAGGGTGAATAAAGAAAAGGTATTTATTAGTTCCCATAATAGAAGAACTAGGGGACACCAAATGAAATTAATGGGTATCATGTTTAAAACTAACTAGCATAAATTCTTCTTCACACAGCACGTAGTCAACCTGTGGAACTCCTTGCCAGAGGAGGCTGTGAATGCTAGGACTATAACAGAGTTTAAAGGGAAGCTAGATAATTTCATGGAGGTTAGGTCCATAAAAGGCTATTAGCCAGGAGATAGACATGGTGTCCCTGGCCTCTGTTTGTCAGAGGCTGGAGAGGGATGGCAGGAGACAAATTGCTTGATCATTGTCTTCGGTTCACTCCCTCTGGGGCATCTGGTGCTGGCCACTGTCGGCAGACAGGCTACTGGGCTAGATGGACCTTTGTTTTGACCCACTAAGGGCCATTCTTATGTTCTTATGAATTTAAAGGAAAAATCTGCCAATTTTTTAAACATATGTAACACAATTTGTTTATACTTTTCATTTGATTTGATTATTCCCCTGCTTTGTTCTTGTGAATGGCTGAATTATTTTTACTGACATTTTCAAACAAACAAACAAACAAAAGCCTTACAACCTAGCATGTAAAATTTCAGCCCAAATGGCTAAAGTGTGGCAACATTATACAAACAAACATAAAAACTAAAAGTAATTAGAGAAAAGGTCTTGTAATGGAAAACTCTGGGCCCTGCTGCTAATGTGTGAAGTATTTCAGTAATTCGCATGTTTTGTAATGTGTTTTACATTTGTTCCTCACTTTAAGGATCAACCATTTCTGCACAAATTCAGTCTTTTGAAAATTGAAAAGTGATCTCAGTCTACATTTCACCTTCCCTGTGCCATTGTATTCAGCCCAATGCTCATGATTAAGCTGAGTAAGCTGGGCTTCCAAGAATTTGTAACCTTTCAGAATCATTAAGACTTCTAAGGATTTGTCTACCTTTGCACTTAATCAACACAACTTTTATCATTCACGGGTGCTTAAAAATGGGAATGACTAAGTTTTGCCCTGGGAAGTGAAAGTGTGAATGCTGCTTTCTCAGCCGCTGAGCTCTACTGAGGACAAAGCAAAACTCCTCCTAGGGGGTGGAAGTTTTAGTTGGCAAAAGGGACGATAGACAGAATTCACACAAGTTGACTTTTAGCAACAGGGCTGCGTCTACACAACCTTGTCACCAAAAGCTGTGTAGAGTAGACTAGACATACCCTAAGACATGAAAACGAAGAAGGAAACAGGACATCCAAAGGTTTCCTGTGAGTGGAGTGAGCTAAGCTTTTCATACAAAGCCAAGAACATTTTCTATAAAAGGCTATTTTAATGAATAATTTATCTTTATACGGATTTGAAATGTATTGAGCTATATTTGTCTCTGCCAAGAAATGTCCAAAACAAAGAGAAATGAGAGTGTAATTAACCAAATTAACTCACCATATTGTCAGTAATTGCTACATTATTAACCTGTGCATGCCTCTTTCCCACCCCCACTGCTTTTGATTGTATCTGTCTGTCATCCCTCATTTTATACTTAAGCTCTTTATAAGAGGGACTTTAGTTTTGTTATATGTTTGTATAGTTCTAATCACAATAGGGCGGGCCCCATGACATTAGAATAATACAAATAATAACAATAATAGCAGCTGTGGGCAAGAATAACACAATTCATAGATATTCTTGCAAGAAAATGGTATGTTTTTAGGTCCATTCCTTTTCCTTTCTGTGGATAAAACTCCCACATATCTGACTAAGTAATCAGTTCACTACAGGAAAGCTTTAAATCCTCATATTTGTTTCTGCACTTATCAGATCATTTCCCATAGTCATCCTTTCTGAAAATGTGGTGCCCTGGGACACGGAAGAACAATCTAAGGAGGAAGTGTGCTGCCCATCCTTAGTGCGGCTCCACTTCCCATTGATCTTCCTGCTCTGTAAATAAAAAGCTGCAGTGAACAATAATCAGGTGACATTAGATGATAATGGTAGGGTTGCACGTGGTGTTTTGCTTGAGAAATCCTGGGAAGTGAGTCAAACTTATTTAGAGCTCCTGGTGCTAAATTTATCAATGTCAGCTTGGTAATATTCAACAGCTGGGCTTTGATTTACATGTAAAATCTCTCAGCTGTAGGTGCCAACTCTATTCTGAAAGTAATCCCTACACTGCCAATGAAGAAACTAAGTTGTGCCTGTCAAGTTAAGGGGTAGGTAATCAAGGGTCAGTTTAATAAAGAAAAACCACTTAAGGTTTTGTGTACTAAGGGACAGTAAAAATCAGGCAGGGAGCAGTAATCCCCAAAGGAGCATCTTGATCTTTGACTTGTAGTGCTGCATGCTGATTGGAGAAAGTAGATTAGGGGGCAGAGGAACAAAGCTATGTGTGTCAGCTGGAGAAGGAGGGGGGAGATTTAAAAAAAAAAGTCAAATTCAAATGAGGTGGAGTCACCAGAGCATGAATGCACTGAATGGGCAGTCTGGCTGGGACACAGGCAGCAAAGCTAACTGGAACAATCGGTGAATTATTTTCCATCTGGATGGAGTGGACTCTGTCTGTCTGTCTTCAGTTGAATGACTTGATTTAGAGCCAACAGCCATCTTTCCCCCCCCCCCCCTCCTCCGATTGAGGGTTGAATCATTTTTGCCGTAAAGGTTATTGCATTGGGAAAAGAAAATGGGAAGGCACTGCTGGGTTAGATGGGGAGTCTCTTTGCTGGAGTCTGCTTACTTCAATAGCTAGCCTGGCTGCTGTACTCTCTGAAAGCGAAGAAAGAATGCAGAGAGATTGGTTCAGCAGGAAGGAGCTCCTTGTTGTTTCTTTCTCCAGTTAAGTTTTTCCACTCTCCAAATCTCTGGGATGACTGCTTCCATAGGTAGGTTTTTGTTTTCCCTTTCTCCCTCTTGCTTTTCAGTGTTGTGCCCTTCATCCAAAAATGTATTTTGTGCTGCTTCTTTCATTGGCTAAGTTCCTAGCGCTGTGCAACGGGCACTGAAATTTGATCTGCATGGTGGTGCATGTATGTGTTCCTGCGAGTGGGGATGGCGGAAAGAGAGAGTTTAGAGAATCTGGTTTTAAGCTATGCGATGTGTGACACTTTGTACAAGCTTCCAGGCATTTGCAAGAGCTTGTGTGGATCGTGTGACACTTATTACACACAGCATACTTCAAGACCTTTAGAAAACGGTGCAGCTCCCCTCCCCCAGACAAATGAAAACAAAGCCAGGGGGACAGAGTTATGTCTTAAACGTGCAGTCCTCTGTGGTCACATATGGAATCCACTGAGATAGCTGTGAAGTTGAATGACAGGAAATCCTTTGTCAATGTAAACAAACAGTGGTCCAGTAGAACCAATGGGGTAACCCAGAGAGTACTAAGTAATTTTGTGCAACCAGTTTTTGGGCCAAAAGAAAAAACAGGGACTGGGATAATTGTTAAGTACTTAAAAAAACTATGTCCAGACTGATTCCAATCCCTCCCTCGAGGCATTCCTTGCAAGATTATCGTGGTGTTGAATTACTCTTCAAAGAAGTGAAAAGTGAGCTAACTTTTTTTAAAATATGACAAGTGCATAAACGTAGGTGTCAATATTTTCATTCTCTTTCCTGAATGAATCACATTATTCTTCTCACTCTCCTCATAAAGAAAAAAAATTGCCTCCAGCCTTGACCAAAATGTTGATGCATTTTTTTTCTGACCTCACCCAGCCTTTAAAGTGTTATGTTACAACCATTTCTTGCCTTCAAATCTCTATTTTGCATCATGATACCGAGGAACGTTAGTGTGTTTTGGTATTTGGTGCCACTGCTGGTAAATGGTGTGAGGGGCATCACTGAGCAGAATTTGCCACAACAAAAAAAGGCATGATCTTTCAGTCCTTACTCAAGCAAAACTTTGTCAGACAGGGGACGTTTTGCCTCTATAAGGACTGCAGGATCTTCCCCAGAGTAAACACAGAAGGAAGGAAACACTGAATCACAGAGTCACAGACATTAAAAAGATCTGTTAACTCATCTGCCAAACCTCCTTGCTAATGCAGAAAAGTTGCCTTTTTTGCCCAGAGCTAAATGTAAACAGAAATAATGTTATGCTTTTATTATTTCGCCCCTAAATTTTCAAAAGTAGCCACTGAAAATCAATGCCTCCCTGTTTCAGGAGCCCAACCTCAGAAAATAATGACTCATACAGCGCACACCAAAAATGAGGCTTTGTCTATATAGACTTGAAAGTTTAAAGCACAGCTGTGGCAGCGCTGCTGCGATAGCGCTTTAAACTAAAAGAGCAGCCATGGCACAAGTGCTAGGAGAGAGATGTGAACCACCTCCATAGGGGAATAGCTAACAGGGCTGGGAGCACCGTTCTCAGTGCTGTAGTCTAGCTCAGAGTGGCATTTTACAGCGCTGTAACTTGCTGTGCTGGGGATGTATGTATGTGTGCATTTTCACACCCATGAGCCAGAAAGTTACAGTGCTGTAAAGTGCCAATGTAGACTTAGCCTGAGGTTCTCAGAATCAGTTGCCAGCCACTTTGAAAATATAGCCCACTGTAGGCCTTTGTTTATACCAAAGGAACCCCACTGCAGTAAACAGGTTGCATGGGGTGACTTGGGCAGAATTAGCCTGGCTACTGACTGCTTTATAGTACTTCACCTGGGCGTATTGCTCATTTATTATTTATTTTCCTTTCTTTTTCTGTTATAAATTCTGGGTTCCTGTTATTTCCATTCTAGCATCCAACTCAATGGAAGAAGTAGGTTGTGCCCATGAGAGCTCATGATAGTATCTATATTTTTGTTAGTCTCTAAGGCTACATCTAGACTACAAGCCTCTTCAAAAGAGGCTTTTTCGCAAGAATCTTTCGAAAAAGCTTCTTTCAAAAGAGATCGTCTAGACAGCAACCAGTATTTTCGAAAAGCTAGCTGCTTTTTTGAGAGAGGAGAACCCAGGCAGTCTGGATGCTCGCTTTTGAAAAAGCCCTGTTTGCATTCAATAATGCCTTTTTTCGAAAGAGCACTTTCGAAAAAAGGTGTTATTCCTCGTAAAACGAGGTTTTCTGCGGTCGAAAAAACTGCTGTGTTCTTTTGATTTAATTTTGAAAGAATGAGGCAGCAGTATAGACACAGGTGAAGTTTTTTTTAAAAAAGCCCACTTTTTTCGAAAAAACCCTGTAATCTAGACACACCCTAAGGTGCCACAGGACTACTTGTTATTAAAGAAGGGTTACTGTTACTACATTGTTTTTTTCCTTTTTGCTTAGGAACACATGAAGGGCAGTTTCAGACTTCTCTATGTGGTAGTGGAAGCTCTGAAGCCATGTTACCTCACTTATCTGGTGATATTTGTTTGTGATTCTGTGTCAGGTTCCAATGTAAAGTACAAAAGGATAAGAATGGGTACAAAAGGATAAGAATGGAATGAGCCCGCCCTGGCAAAGAGCTAGTGTAGGCATGTTAATAATTATCTTGTCTAATTTGTTTCTTAATCTTGACTCAAACAGGAATAATCTGCCCTGATTTTAAAAAAGTGTGGTACCGATTTTGTTTTTGCACTGTAGACTGTGAGCGGCTCAAGTGGCCCTCTGTTAATGAGGAGCACTATAGTAAACATCACATTTGACATCTGAGTGTGACCTGGGCAACTCAGGGAGATGCCTTGGCAGCTGACTGCATTCCTAAAACTGCATTCCTAAAACTGCACTTAAGTTAATAGCCGAGCATCTACAAGCCTCCTTCCAAATGCATAAGCTGACAGTTTACAGCTGATTCCTCAGCCTCAGGGCAGGACTTTTATATGTGCATGGGTGAAAATTAAAATTAGATATTTCATTGAAAGTATGTGTTTTGGATCATACTCTGCAGTTGTATTTATTTTAGTTTATACAATACAGTTTATGTATTCTGGCTCTTTAGTCTGACTTCATAGTTAGTGTGATTTACAAAGAAGTTAAACAGCATAAGCAGTGCACCTTCTGTATTTATCAGTGTTACATTTATTTCATCAATGGAAAAGTTGGATTGTAAACTGTAAAAGGCAGGACTTTTTGGGGGCGGATTTTCATTTTTGTGAGGGTGCTCAGAGTAGTGCAGACGGGGACTGAGGAAGAAGCCAAAGCGTTCCCTAATCCTGGTGGGGCTATCAAGGATCAGTCTGGCTCCTGATACAGGTTAGAGCAACTTCAGAGGCTGCTCTAACTTTTGCTCCTGTGTGGTATCAGCCCACTAAGCCATTTCAGCATCCAGCAATAACTGGGGCATAGGAGTGTTCCAACTACCCCCACTCTTTCCCTATATCTCTCCCCACTGCACTAGAACAGTGATTCTCAGAGTGGTCCGCGGATCCGCTCTGAGGTAGCTGCCAGCGGGCTGCTTTGGTTTGTTTATTTACCGGAGCCATAGCCATGGAGCCTCCTGGCTCTCATTGGCTCTGGTTGCCATTTGCAGCCATGGGAACCAATGGCCCAGGCCATAACACTTCGCATGGATCGCTTGGTAAATAAACAAACCAAAGCATCCCGTTGGCAGCTTTCTCAGAGTGGATCCACAGACCACTTAAGAGAAACCCTGCATGAGAAGGCTCTCATGGAAGATGACATACTGTGCACCTGCTGGGAAGATCCCCTCCTCGTGCCATTCCTTTGAGGGGCCTTACATCCCCCTTGGTAACATAAAGCAGAGATGAATTTTCCTCCTGGTTTTCTTTGTTAGGAACATTCCCTGCATGTACAGGCATTTCTCAATCACACATGTCCATGTGCACAACAAATAACAGTATGAGCTCAGAGATCTTTACCACAGCCCGTCATGCTAGTGCAGTGGGGTTTCTTCGTGGCTATTACACCTATGTCTGCCATGATTCTATTGGTGGCCCTTGTGGTGGTATTGCTGGCCCTTGGGAAGAGACCAAGGTGCATCACAGATGGGTGTTTTACTCCTTGGGGCGGAGCTTCCATTTAGCTTTAAATCTTTCTTTTCACAAATAATGTTGAAGCCAGCATTAATGAAAAAAGGAAATAAGTACTTAGGATCTATTTGATTTGGATGCTAATCTTTTATGCAGGGATCAAGAGGAGGTATTGTATTCCCCATCTGGGGTCTGATTGCCCTGCTGACAGGAAAAGCACTGCAAAGGGGGGAAAGTTACTTTAAAAACTGTCAAACAAAAAAGCACAGTTGACATCTTAGGGTGGTGACGTAGCACCCTTTGTGAAAGTGAGTATGTAGCCATGCAGAACGATTTGAAAATGATCCATGAAAAACGATGGATTCAAGATTAGAGGAACAGGGTACCTTACCTCGCCCCCTACTTTTTCCCCAATTCCCCATAGAGAGGAAGCCAGAAACCTCCCTTCCTCTCTCGCTCCTAACAGCACAGCTTCAGCTCCTAGAAGTGCATCATGGTCTCCTCCACACAGGGTAAATTCCTGTCTGAGAAACATTACTTATAGCAGGGGTCACCAACCAGTAGATCGGGATCTACTGGTAGATCTTGGGGCCTCTGACAGGTGATCCAGACTGGTTTGGCCAAGAGGCTATCAAGTGTCAGCACTTCAGCTGCCCCTCCCCCCACTGCTGTGCATCTCCTGCCCTTTGCCTTGGAGCTGCCTCTCCCCTTGGGAGTCTCCTGCTTTCTGTGCAGGGCAGGAGGGGAAAGAGGGGTGCTGATGTCAGGTTGCCCTCTCTCCCATTCTGTATCCTTTTTCCACAGAGCAGAGAGGGGGCACAACAGGACCAGGGATGGAGTTTGCTGGCTGCTTTAGGGAGTGGTTCAGGGCACGGGTGAGCCTGCCTTAGCCCCACTGCACCACCACCCAGGAGCCAGCAGCTGTGCCCAGATGGAACCCACATCCCAAACTCCTACCCCAGTCATGAACCTCCCTCATGTACCCCAAGCCCTTATCCTAGCTCTGAGCACCCCTGCATCCAAACACCCTCCCAGAGCCTGCACCTAGAACCCCTTCTACATCCAACTGCCTGCCCCGAGAGCAGCTCAGAGCCCCTCTCACACTCCAGATCCCTTCATCCAAGACCAGAGCCCCCAACCCTCTGCCCCAGCCTGACGGAAGTGAGTGAGGATGGGCAAGAGAGGGAGGATGGAGTGAGTAGGGGCGGGGCCTTGGAGAAGGGGTAGGAAGAAGGCAGGGCAAGGGTATTTATATATGAGGTAGATCTTGGATTGCACTTAAATTCAGAAAGTGATCTCGTGCTTAAAAAGGTTGGAGATCACTGACCTATAGTATCTTACAGCTTTTGAGAGAAGCTTGGCATGGAGCTTCTCACTAAGTCCATGGTGCTCAACATACTAGCCCCATGTGTCAAGTTGCCTTGAACAATGTGGGCTATTTGGTCGGTTGAGTGTGGCTATTTTGCCACTTCAGAAGTGGTTGAACACCACCACACTAAGGCCTTGTGTAAAAGTCTGCTTTTTTGACCCAACAGTATAGGTGTACACACTGAAATGCTCCTCCCACGGATGTAACTCACCTGCTGGGCTGATTGAATGAGCCCATCACGATGAGCCTCATAGAGCTTTTTGTGACATAGGGTATGTTTACACTACCAAGATTTGTCAAAAAACTTGTCGACATTGAAAAGTCAACAAAACAGAAGTGGCTAGAGGGTGTTTACATTTGCTCACTCTGTCAATAGATCATGTCCACGCTGGGGGCACCGTCATTGATAGTGTGAGAAATGCACTGTGGGTATGTATCCTACAGTGCCATGTTGTGGGAGGGCAGAGCTAATCCCTGCCATGTTGGGCTCCCCCCCATAGTTCTTCCACAGCCTCTTCATCTGCTAGGAGAAGCAGACACTTCCTGGGGCTTTGAAAGAGGACAGGCACATGCTTGCAGGCAACAGAAATCAAAGCTGAGCAGAGCCATCAGGACAGGCATTGTGGGGTACTGGGGGAAGCCAGTTTTGTCAACAAAACAAACAACACTGTCTACACTGGCTCTTTGTTGACAATAAAGGGAGGAGGAAAGAAAAATGTGTCTCATAAGAGTGGCAGTTTTTTGTCGCCAAAACTGGGTGTTTTTCCCATCAAAATTCACTTTGCAGCGTGAACGCTCTCACTGTTTTGTAGCCAAAAGGCAGGTTTTAACAGCAAAACTTTGTAGTGTAGACAAAGCCATAGAGGAACACAACATTGACATTGAGCTTGGCCTGCAGGCCACAATGGGCATCCTGACTTCTTGTCAGCAGTTTAAATTCTGCTGCTCTAGAGGTACGCAGGTATGCGTTCCTTCCCCTTGTCAAGGCCTAGGGATTTTTGAAATTCCTCTTCCTATTTGCTCTTCAACATCTTCGCAGCTGGCCAAGCCAGCTTTCTGCAATGGATGCGCTCCACATGGAGTATTCCGGATCTGCTGGGTCTGTGGGAAGACAAGTCTATGCAGCCACAGCTTTGCACAGGCTGTAGGAACTTTGATGCCTCCAGCTTGATTGCTAGTGGCATGCAGGAGAAGGATCACGAAATGGACATGTAGCAGTGCCATGCTGAGGGGCTGAAGCAGGCATGCAAGAAGGCAAGAGAAGCCAACTACCATTCTGGTGTGGTGCTGAAGACCTCAGGTGTGGCCGCTTCTATACGGAACTGGATGCCATCCTCTGAGGCAACTTCACTTCCACACTCAAGAGCTTCATGAATAGTTCAGGGGGACTGGAGTTCCTGACCCCCCACACTTAGCCTCGAAGATGAAGTGGTGGAGGTAGAAGTGGAGCTGGAGGATTATTTGGAGGACACGGCAGAGTCGTCTGGTAGCATGGCTTCATCAAAACCTCTTTTCCACTTGGAAGGATCTAGCCAATCCCAGCATTCCAATCTAGTACACATGATGAAGGGGAGGAAAGCTCAAGTAAGTGCTCACTTGGCTTTGATAATACCCTTTTGTCTGGAAATTTACTCTCCTCTACCATAAAACAAAATAAATGAGAACTAAGGAACATGGAGGGAGACCGTTAATGAGAAACTTAGGATGGATAGCCTGGAAAGTAGAATGGGTCCAGACAGCATGGAGGGAGACCATTCCATGCCTTCCTCAAACACCCCCACCACATACTGTGCATGATCCTTCACTGTGCCCCTTGCATTCCACTCTTAGAGACTGGTTTCCTACTGAGAGCCAGAATTACACTCACCTGTAAGAGCCATAATTGAGAAACTGTTCATTTCCATGCCCCGTTTGACAAAAAATTGTGCTTTGTCCTGTTGTTAAACTTTATTCTTTGATACAAATTGACTCTTTCTTTGTGTCATACACACAGGTGTTATTGCTGACATTTGAACACCGTGGCTATAGGCATGAACATTTGCTCACTACAATTAAAGCTCAGGAAGAAAGCAGTACAGGGGTCATTTCGGGCGGCTGGTAAACATTGCTTGGCTGCATGCTTAGACACATTACTGGGAATCATTGTTAGAATACTCCTTCAGCGCCTCCTTGGCTACTCCACAACAAACACCCTCTGTGCCCTCTGATTGCCTTGGTATATCAGGAGCCAGCTGATCAACCACAGCACTCCACCCTTGGGGGAACTTTTGCCCCTTTGCTTTGCAAATATTATGCAGTGTCAAGCTGGCATCATCGCCCATGGGAATATTTTCCTCATTGATGTCTGACCAACCCAAAATGTCATGCATGTAATCTTTTCATTGTCCAAAGGCATTCAGCAATTTGGCATCTGCTAACCCTGTTGTTGAAATGCTTCTTGCTGCTTTGTATGTTCTCGATGTAAGGCTTCATAAGCCATATGAGCAAGGTAGATCTCACTGGGTCACTGTGGATCTTTCAGCATCCCTTGTTGTAATCTTCTGGTTTGGAAAGGAAGTGCCAAGGTGTAGCTTTAACAGTCCAGTGTTCAGAAAGATGAGTGCATCTTGCACCTTCCCTGATCACCTTGTAGGGATGTCAGTGAAATAGTCCCCATGATCCACCTGCAACACCATGGAAAATTAGCCTTTTCGGTTGATCTACTCTGTTGCAAGATGATATGCTTTCCATCTATCAGCCTTTTCCAGAGGTAGGGAATCCCATAGATGCAAAGCCATCAGTTATTTTCTGCACTGAAAATCACAGCTATTTGTAGCAGGAAGCAATTAATGGCCCTGCATACTTGCATCGCTGTAGACCCCACAGTGGACTTTTGAAATCCATACTGATTTGCAACTGGCTGGTAGCAGTCTTAAGGATGTGAAGGACTAGTCAACTATCTGATAAGCAAATGCTTATCAGATAGTCGACAGAATAGTTGACCGGTCGATACCCCCTCTTTCCCAGTGCCTCTATCAAATAGAGGTAGCAAGGGTGGGGAGAAGAGGAGGTACTTCAAAGCGGCAGTGCTGCACAGAGCCCGGGCTCAGCTGCTCCGTGAGGCACGTACACTTTGAATGCTGCTTAGAGCCCGGGGTCAGTTCGGGAATTCCCTAGGTGACCCTGGGCTCCGTGTGGTGCTGCTGCTTTGAAATGCCACAGGGAGCCTGGGCTCAGCTGGGAACTTGCCAGCTGATCTTGGGCCCCACACTGCCACTTTGAAATGCGCAAGGAGCCCGATGCCAGGCTCCTCATGGCATTTCAAAGTGGCAGTGCCGCACGAAGCCCGAAGTCAGCTGAAGAGTCCCCAGCTGCCCCTGGTTTCAGTGCTTTGCCTTTAACTTCAAAGGTGGGGGTGCCCTATCGACTAATCGAATAGTCAATGCAAAAATGCATCAACTATTTGATTAGTCAATTATCTAATACTTAACATCCTTAAGCGGTCTGGAGTTGCCAACTTCCACATAGTGACAGTGACCTCCACTCGCTTTTCAACGGTGATGACCGCTCTCATTCTAGTCTCTTTGCACTGCAGCATTGGGGAGAGCTCTCCACACGGTTCCAAGATGGTAGCTTTGTGCATCCAAAAATTCTGCAGCCACTCCTGGTTATCCCATACATGCACCACGCAGTGCTAGTTTCCCAAGTCCAACATATGCAGCTGTTCCATGAATGCCAGCAGCAATCTGAAATTGTTTTTCCAGGGCAGACAGCAAGTCAGGCACCTCCGATTCATTCTCTGTTTCACAGCTCATGAAATATTTCAGGATCAGCCATGTTGTGTTCATAACACTCATCACCAAACTGGTCAGCAGTTTAGGATCCGGACTTTCATGTAAAAATGAGAAGCACACAGTTTATAAGGACTGTTGAAAAATGGCATGAAAAGAAGTCAGAAGCACATGGAATATTGGGACAGAAAGAATTGCATCATGGGATGGCAAGAATAACCCCATGATGCCCTGCAATCCATTCCTGGAGCTCCTAGCGGCAGAGGGTGGTGAGTTACACAGTGGGATAGCTACTTTGGTACAACAGTTTGTCAAAGCAAAAGTAACAATTGTGGGTGCTCTCCCAAGACTCAAAGAGTGTTGTGAGATATGCACAACCTATGTAATTAAAATGGCTTAGGACCGTCACTTCAGTGAACTTAACTCTATAGTATAGACACAATCTAAGTCTGTTCCTTTCTATTCATTAGGCCCCCCTCAGAATTTATGGGATTTGGCTAGGGGGGTTTCAGAGGAGGTGGTAGCATGCTGCAAGTGAGTGGAAGTTCAAACATCCTGTGAATTAGTAGTGTTTACATATTTTTGAAAAAACTGGGTTTTATACTGAACTCCATGGCATCTCTCCCTCTTCATTATCTTAGGCGAGTTATGTGGGAATAGTGAGCAAAGAGAAAGTTAAATTTGCAGGTTGTTTTCCTAGGCTATGTCTAGACTGCAAGCCTCTTTCGAAAGAGGCTCTTTCGAAAGAGAGCGTCTAGACTGCACGCGGAACTTTCGAAAGAGCAAGCCGCTTTTTCGAAAGAAAGCACCCAGTGAGTCTGGATGCTCTCTTTCGAAGAAGCCCTATTTACATTCAAGAACGCCTTCTTTCGAAAGAAGCACTTTCGAAAGAAGGCGTTCTTCCTCGTGAAATGAGGTTTACCGCCGTCGAAAGAAAAGCCACGTTCTTTCGATTTAATTTCGAAAGAACGCGGCTGCAGTCTAGACGCAGGTGAAGTTTTTTCGGAAAAAGGCTACTTTTCCCAAAAAAAACCCTGAGTCTGGACACAGCCCTAGTGAACACAAAGAAACCATATGTTTAAGAATCTCTCGGTTTTTTCAATTTTTTTAAAATAATAAAGTCTGGTAAAGTCTCATCTTTAATTTTTGCTGTGTTTTCATGCATTGAAGTATATACTATATGGCTGTCATCTCCTAAAATCTGACTTGTATTTATGAGGTATCGGGTGCTTGGTTTTCTGCTGGGAATAGTGTGATTAAATTCACATACCTCAATATACTGCTTCCATCACTAACCTATATACGGTAGGCCAAATAGGGTATGTCTAGTGAAATAACTAGTGTTATTTCAAAATAACAATGCAAGCGTCTACATAGCCATTTTTTATTTTGAAATAATTTTGAAATAATGGACAACTTATTCAGAAATCTGTAAACCTCATTCTATGAGGAAAAGTGCCTATTCCAAAATAGCTATTTCGAAATAAGGCGTGTGTAGACGCTCCACTGCTGCTATTTTGAAATAGTCCCTCACCAGGGCAATTCTAAGTTATTTCTCCCCAGTGCCTCCTGGGGCTCTAAATCAAGATAGCACATCTACATTAGGGAAGCCTGCCTCGGACTAATTTTGAGGCTTCCCTGCCTCAAATTTATTTTGAAATAAACTATTTCGGAATAACTATTCCAGAATAGCTCATTTTGAAATAAGTGTGCAGTGTAGACGTACCCTAGATGTTTACTCAGATTTTATTCAAACAATGGCATCTTCACTGGCAGCTTAGCTTTAGTGAAAACTGTGCTAAGGATCTCAGGGTTTGTCCTTCTACTGGTTCCTATTTGGTGAGCATCCTGCCAGATAATTGTTTATAAGCAGGGCTCAACAAATAATGCAATCTACTCGCCTGTGGCGAGTAGATTACAACCCGGAAGAGCTGGGTTCGGGCGATCTGCGCATGTGCAGATAGCTGGACAGCACGGCTGGCAAGCGGGGCTTGCCATGGTTTGGTGAGCCCTGTTTATAAGCATTTCAGAAAACATTCAGAAACCGAAATCACTTGGTGTGGGGAATGTAAAGAATAAGGAACTTTATTACTGGGGACAATGAGCAGGAAAATTCAGTAGCATTCAGGTTCACCCACTTCAGTTTTACTACTGACTATACTGAGTACATTAGCTATTGTACTCAGCAGGAGAGGCTTTTTGCTCAGAAGCTTTTCCATGTTCATAACGTTTCCAAATAATACATAAAAGTTGGCTGGCAAGAGCCTTTTCACTAGTCAAAGGACTGTTTAACCCGGAATGAAAGGTGGAAGCCACTTGAGCCACACATGTTATGCTGAAGAAGCTATAAAGCTGTTCTCTGAGAGCTGAAATTTTGAAAAGAAAAGAGCATCTGCATCTTTTCTTAGAGTCAGTATGTCAGAGTTTTCCATGCTATACATGTAGAAGCGACTAAAGTCAATGAAGCTTCCACCAGAGATGAATTTAGCACACTGTCTTAATGGGCAATGGAGCCAGACCATAGGTGGTGTAAATTAGCAAAGCTAGGTGCACCAGCTGAGGATATGACCCGTGAAGCTGGCACAAATAAGAAACGCTTGCAACATAGTTCGGTGTGTTCTCATATTTGACATTCTGATGTTGGGAGGACAGGAAAAAGATAGCAAAATATGAAATGGCACCACCAGAAGAACTTCAGAATGATAATAGTATCTGGTAATCTGTTGTTTTGTGAATGAGGCAGCCAGTCTTTAAATGGACATCGCCTCCAGCCCCCTATCCCGCCTCCCCGCCCCTTCCCCAACCTGTTTCCATTCATGCTTCAGTCTTAATTATGCTGTTTCCTGGAAGCTTTGCATGGGTTGCCATGGAGCTATTCACAGAAAACCAAGTCTTGCCAATTTTGATTTAGCACTGTATCGGCTTTCAGAAGAACTCTGTTCTGGGAGGTGAAATCTCTTGTCATTAATTCATTGTTTCTGCTGTTACTCTTCACAATATAGCACAAGCTGGTTTGATGAAGAAATCATAAATTCAGGGCTGCCACTACATCGACACTCAGGCCTGGTTTACACTGCAGAGTTAGGATGACATAAGTAGGGATGTAAAAACCCATTGAACTGATTAACCGGTTAAATTATTTAAATTATATTGTTTAAACAGTTAACCACCGTGCCCACGGGTGGGGTCCAGCTGGTGGGGACCCACCATGGCCACGGGTGGAGGGCTGCTTGGGCCCACCATGACCACAGGAGGAGAGCTGCTCTGGACCGGCCATGGGCTGGGGGAGGCTACTCGGGCCCGCTGCAGCCAAATGTGGGGGGCTGCTTGGGCCCCTGACAGCTGCTGGCAAAGTCCAAACGGCTGAACCTGCTGCTGCCAAGGGAGGGAGGGGGCTCTGCTTGGGCCTGGCCTGCTGTGGACTAGGTGGGCTGCTTGGACCTAGCCTGCTGTGGATGATGGCTGTTCTAGCTGGGCCAGTTAACCGGTTACTGGGTAAGCAGCCCCGTAGGCCTACTGCTTGCCAGCTAACCAGTGAAATGGTTAAACTCTTACATCCTAAATGCAAGGCAAATATATAGATATGTATAATTATGTGTCTGCATTATGTCTGCACTACAGCTTTGCTCTCCACTGGGCTGCTGCCCCCAGCTCTGGGTTTCTTGTTTCCCCGCTTCAACCTAGGTTATTGCCCCCTGGGCTCCAGGTTGTCTGTACACCAGTGAAAGCCCAGCTGCACTGAGGATATCTGTTCATTGCCAGGAACCTGGGGGCCTGAAGGGCTCCTATAGAGCCAAAAGCCTACAGGGGCAGCCGTGCTGCTGATGGGGAGTCAAGAGCCTGGGGAGGAAGGCAGCCATGCTCCTAATGAGGAGCCATGAACCATGGGAGGCAGCCAAGTTCCCAGTGGGGAGCTGCAGGTAGAGCTGAGAGCCCAGACTTAGAACACCGCACACTACCCCTCTTAAGTTGATGAAAGCACTCCTTGTGAAGATGTACACCACCGACAGGAGGGTAGAGTTGATACACTCTGCTGCAGTAATGGCTTTAAGTCAAACTAATATAGGTCGATTTAAGTTTGTTGTGTAGACATACTGTCAGTCAGTGTTAGTATAGACTTGGTTTTTGCTCACTTCCTTCACTTCATCCAATCTGCTTGCCAAATTGCCACTTCCTAACTCTTCTCTCACTCTTATCTCTGTGCTGTGCTCATCCTGCATTTGGAATCTCCACCAGTCACACCTGCGAAAGCTAGTCTTTCACTTCACTGAGGCTTTAGCAAAATAGATGCTAGACAATTTAAAAACCTTATGGAACTGAAATGATGCATGATGAACTTCCTTATTCAGACACTTTCCTCCTTTTCCCTTTCTCCCAGCCTTTAGCAGTACCTTGTTTATGTAAGCATTGGTGTGGGGGTTTGTTTTTTTCAAAGAGATTCCATGCAAGAATATCTGCCTCCTCTCACCTGCTATTCCTCTTCTCTTGGTGCAGCCAGTTCCTTCTCATTTCTCTGGTGTAAGTACTGCCTCTCCTTCCTTCCTTCACTAGATTTTAAGGTTTAGAAGGGACCACTTTGATAATCTGGTTGGACCTCTTGCTTAAAAGAGACTAGAGAAACTCATCCAGTAATTTTCACAACAAACTTTTGTGTGAGCTGTGCCAGATCTTTTAGACAGATGTTCAGTCTCAATTTAAACATTTGCAGTGGTGGAGAACCCTCCGCAGCATCCTTAGGTAAGTTGTTTCACTGGTAAATTACAAACATCAGATGGAGCTAATGTGCCCTAGCACTCCAGAATTTTTGTTATACATGTCCTTCTCTATTATGGGGGTATTACAAATAATTGGTAAGAATCACATATCAACACTTCTGCCCTTTCAAAACCTCCCATAAGAAGTTGGGACAATCCTTTGGACTACTTTGGTGAATGAAGAATGAAAATAGATCTTGGAGATGGAATGTGACCACCTTTAACCTTTTGTTCTTCTGGATAAAGTAAAGTTGTATCAGCAGAGATATAGGAAATGCTGTCATAGAAATTCCTGAAATTCCAGGTGTGGAAGGGAGACTTGAAACATACTATCTTCACATAATCTCCCTTGCCTCTGCTTGATTATCTCCACATGGCAATTGTTGTGCTCAGCACATTGGCGGTACCATTTGGGAGCTGGAACCATCTGGAAAACAAGCTGCAAAATGATTTGAAGTCTCTGTGCTGAACACTGAGGAGTATTGTGCTTCTTTTCCAGACATATTTCAAAGGGAAGAGGAAAGTCTGAGAATACTTCTCCAGTAACAGAAGGAGTATTGGGAGAAAGAAAAATAGCAGCTCATGGAATGTGGCCTTTGTGCTTGAGAATGGGAGGGATTTTTTTTTTTTTTAAAGGAACAGGATCTTAGCCAACCCAACTCTTCTGGTACGCTTTGTATGTCTTAAATTTATTCTTTGTGCATGAGGGTTTGGCAGGAAATCTATCTAAAAGAATGGATTCATTAGCTTGAATGTGAGTAGTGGAAGAATAAAGCTACAGAACACATTTCCATGTGCCTTCAAAGTGAAGCTATTGATATGCGGATATTCTGGATAAACACAATCCAACATGGTTTCTTGTGACTCTCTTATAAGGTTGTGTTTTTGCATGATTACCTGACTGGCTGGATGAAGGGCTGACCAACAAATGGACTTGACTGCCAAAACTTTCCAATTATCATACATGGCTTCATGTCCCTGTACAATCCTTTAAAATGGTACTAGCTTTATTGCTTGGGGTTATGATAATACCAACACCCAGGATATCTTAGGGCCTCCCATCGATTCTGCCTTTAAGATGCACCCAGTAACTCCAATGGACATTCAGGGACTCAGTCAGCCCAACTTCAGGAAAGCAGATGTGTGGCATGGCTTAGACCCCCATTTCCTCCCATTTACCCATGTTGTTCACAGCTGAGGAGCTGGCTTAGCTTTTTCAGTCAGAAGAGGCCAGATTCGGCACCCATATTCATGCGGAGTAATATTGAAATGGACTATTCAGAGTTAAAGCATAAGGAAGGGTAGCAGAATCTGTCTGGGTTTTTTTCTTTTCCCCTGTCGTGGGACCACTTCCTCAAAAGCTGAACTAGTGGCTAGGATAACCACGTCTTTACAACTGATCACTGGATTGGATTGAGTCAGTATAGGTTGACAAAGCTTACTATTTTTTTAAAAAAAGTTTTGGGAGCATTACATGATCACTGTAGCTGTGAATAAGCATGCTGAATTCTGTTCTGGCTCACAAAGCAGCACAATTCCTATCTAATGTCTAATTGTAATGTTTTTTTATGAATGATGTTTGGCTTTCAGATCCCAGGATGAATTTTCAGGACTGGTAATTACGAAAACCATCTGTTAACTTGTAAGGTGTACAGATTTGACATGCAGTCACAGAGAGACAATAAATATGATTCCATTTTTTCCAGTGTTATTTTCTAATTAGAACTGCACTTTAAACTTTCATCGGTGCTAACTGATAAAGTGGCATAATTTCAGCAGGTGATTTCAGTGGTTAGGGATGAACAGATGCCATCCCATGGTTTATCCCCATCAGTATGGGAATCCATAGTACTGCACAGATGTGTGGTTCCTTGTGGTAAAGGGCTAACAGCTGATGCCATGAGAGTAGACACCGTATTAGACAATAGAAGACACAGCCAGGATACTCAACAGGCTTGTTTTTAATGGAATTATGAACAAAGCTGGTTCCATGGTGAGTGCTTAGTTTGCTACATTGGTTTGGGGCATGAGTAGATGAACAGAAAACTCACTTTAGTCTTTGCAGATGAGTGCCTGGTTTTCTACTATGACCCTGCCAAGTGGTTGTAAAATGCTACTTAAATCAAAATGACTGTACTTTACACCTACCAGTAGATGTAAATGACTGTTGAGAGCTCAAAGCAGTGGAGCATCAAGCCCTATTAATCCCTTTTAATAGTCACTGTTGTCTGTAAAATAATGTTGTGGTTTTGTTTTTGTAATTTGGGTTGGCTCTTATGAATGTAGCTGGGATTCCTTAAGATGCTTTAAAACTCTTTGTAAAGGATCATTCTACTCCCCTGCCCTCTTCCTGAGATTCATTGTAACTATCTAGTCCTTTTACAGTTAGGGAGCAAACCCAGACGCAAGGTGAATTTTCTCAGAGATGCAAATAAATAATATTAATGGTCAATTCTTGGCCTTGCTTCTGTTTTTGTATTAGCCTCTGGAAACTGCATATGCTGTTTTCAAAATGATCCCAGGGAAGAACATCTTGGCATTTAG
Organism: Pelodiscus sinensis; assembly: GCF_052426305.1. NCBI lineage: Eukaryota > Metazoa > Chordata > Testudines > Trionychidae > Pelodiscus > Pelodiscus sinensis. Next base: position 161,153,787 of record NC_143053.1, read on the forward strand.
GGAGGTCCCACAGGTTCTGTGCAGCAATCAGGTATGGTAAGGTGAAGAGAAATTATGTAAACAGGCTCCCTGGTCCCAGCTTTCCAGCATATAGGTCAAGTACCTTCATAGTATTTGCCCCGTGTTAACCCTGTACAGCAGTGGTCCCCAATGTGGTTCCCGTGGGCAGCATGGCGTCCGCTGGGCCATTTCTGTGCGCCCGCTGAGTGATTGGGGCCGCCCCGCCCCTGGAGGCGTGGCGCATGGGCAGTGCTGGCTCCAGGTGCACGCTGTATGGGCATCCCCATCCCCGGGTGTGTGGCACAGGGGAGGCGCCAGCCCCGGGCGCGCAGCGCATGGGTGAACTTGCCCCCCCCCCCAACCCCGAGCGCATGGTGTATGGGCAGCCCCACCCCACACAGGAGCAGCGCTGGCCCCGGGAGTGTGGCGCATGGGTGGCGCCGGCACCAGGCACACGACATATGAGTGTCCCCGCCCCCGGGTGCCCGGTGCGTCAGTGGCCCCACCCCCGGGTGCCCGGCAGCCCCAAAAGGTTGGGGACCACTGCTGTACAGCCTACAACAGCTTGGGGAAGGGAAAGTGGGTAGCTCTTAGGCAGGAGTCAGCAATCTTTTCAATCCACCGAGTCAAATTACATCAAAATTCAGAAGAAGTTGGTCAACAAAGAGCCCATTTGCATGACTAAAAATATACAACGTAATATTATTGATCATCGACATGATGATTAATAATAGAATGAATGAAACTTTGATTAGCAGACTTTTTAATGGGACTTCTGCTGCTTCATCTTTTCACACATATCTTTGACATTTGCATGATAAATGGTCAAACTCAGGTTCATGCACGCGTTCAAGCTACATGAGTAATTATGCGTTTTTAAAATTTTGAGTTTTTCATTTTAATTTAAAAAGTTGCACGTATTCTGGGAATGACAAAAGAGCCATATTTGGTTCCATACTGAGCCATATTTGACTCGAGAGCCATAGGTTGCAGACCCATGCTCTTAGCTCTTATCTAGACTAGACAATAAAGGTGTGATGCTAGGCTCTAACACAAATTAATTAACACCTCCTAAACAAGAGCAATTGAGCAGTTGAGCAATTGTACATCAGCATGTTCTAAGCGGTGGGAGACCGTAGGCTCCTAAAACTGCTAGGTGGGAAGACTGCCAATTTACTGGTCTGCACATTTTTTGTCAGGGGTGTGAAAAAAACACCTTGGCTGTGTCTACACTGGCATGAATTTCCGGAACTGCTTAAAACGGAATACTATTCCGTTTTCAGTTTTTCCGGAAAAGGAGCGTCTACATTGGCAGGCTGCTTTTCCGAAAAAGCCCTTTTCCCAGAAAAGCGTCTGTGGCCAATGTAGACGCGCTTTTCTGGAAAAGAGCCCCGATCGCCATTTTCGCGATCGGGGCTTTTTTCCGGAAAAGACTACTGGGCTGTCTACACTGGCCCTTTTCCGGAACAGTGTTCCGGAATAAGAACTTACGCCCGAGCGGGAGCAGAATAGTTTTTCCGGAATAGTGGATGATTTCATTGCTTTTCCGGAAATTCAAGGGCCAGTGTAGACAGCTCGCAGCTTATTCCGGAAAAGCGGCTGATTTTCCGGAATAAGTGGCCCAGTGTAGACACAGCCCCTCTCTATGGCATAAGAAGTTATAACTCCAGTTGGTCTGGCCCACGAAAACTCATCACCTAATAAACCATGTTGTTAGTCTTTAAAGTGCTGCATAGTCCTGTCTTTTGTTTCAGCTACACCAGACTAACACGGCTGCATCTCTGTCTCCAGTGTAAACAGGCTCCCAGGGCTGTTAGCTGCTCCCCTCCTGAAGGTGGTTTACCTACAATACTGGGAAAGCTCTCACCGAGCGCTGGTATTGTAACTACAGTGCCATATTGATACACTGCCAGGGCAGCCCTGCCGTACCTGTACTTTAAACTTAGAAGTGAAGACAAAGCCTTAGTGTAGAGAAGCCCCGACTGATTTCAGTTGGAGTTTGGCCTAAGTCAGCCGTTGAGGGTTGGTCCTGTGGTAAAATGACATTATTTATGACATTGTGTGGAACTAAAGGTGATGGGTAGCACCCATTGCTAGGAGGTGGTTTCCTTTATATGCAGAGTTTACAGTTTGGTTCAGTGGCTCTCCGTACTCCCACCCTATAAATGGTTCCAGCACCGCTGTACTGCGAGTCTGGTTTCAATCACATTTACACCAGTGTGAGATCAGAATGAGGCCCTGCAACTCTGCAGCAGATGTAGATTCAGAGTCTTCAGAAAATCAGTCCTTTCTACATTATTTTTTAGTCTACTTTGTAGGTCTGATGTTAGGGTAGGAGAGTAGCAGGAAGTATTTTCCCCCCCTAATTCTTTCCCTTGCAGGTTAAATTTGTGGAGGTTGACATTTTGCTACACCCTACAGTATGTGTGCTACGTGAGGAATTAGAATAGTCTTGAGTCAAAGCATTGATTTGCTCATGATGTTATCTCAGGTATTTGTCTTAAAGTACTCCACGCCCACCTTCAGACTACATAATCACCTTGCCCTCCTTGGAACTGAAGGTAAAGGAAGGCCACACTTTTAACATGCCTATCCCTCTGAGACCTGGTTATCCAGTACAGCATACTGAAATACAGAGAACCTCCTCTCTTTTCCATTCACAGAATCAGAAATGTCAGATATTGAAAAGACCTGTTAGGTCATCTTAGCTATTCCCCAGAGCCAGGGCAGGAACATCTACAAACTGCTTTCTTGTGCCTTATTCAGTCTTCTTTAAGTATCTTAACTCAGGGAACAGTAATCACATCGCATTTCAGTTGTAATCACCTTATTTAGGTTCCAGTCCTGCAAACAATCAGGTCAATGAAATTATTCCTGTGTACAAAGTTATTCAAATACTTAAGCATTTGCAAGATCAGAGGGTAAGGTCTTATGTACGTGAGAGAACGGGTTGAATTCATGGTTTATCTACATACTTTTTGGACTGCTATAAATGACTTTGGTTTGCAACTGGCATAGTTAAAGCAGTACAGCCTTCTAGCATGGACACAGTTATATCAGTATAGCTTATTCCTGTAAGTGAAGAGTAATAAACTAAAAACCACTGTTCACACTAGGAGTTATACAGATGTTAACTATATCAAAAACAAATCATTTGGGATTGGAGTACTGATCTAACTAAACCAGTTCAATCGAGAGGGTCACACCTGAAGTTTGCAGCAGCACCTGGAAATAAGCCCAGATTTGCCAGGCCCCAATTGAGTGTTTTTTAACCCTAGCTCTGTCCTTTTTATTTCCATTTGATCAAAACTACAGCTGAGTAGCAGGAGAATAATCAGAGCCTAAATGCAGGTGATACAGAGCTTAGATATTCAGTGACTGGATGAATAGAAAGGATTTTGTATGTGCTGACATGTGACACTTGATTACACATCTTTCTGTCTTACACCTACCAGACAGGGAAAAAAAGGGGAAAGAATTTTAAATAGTCCATTTTATCTCTTCACATCTTAAGAATTAGAGGACATACCCTGGAGAGTTAATCAGTCAACTTGAGTACTGAAATTCTGTGCTCTTTCTCATTTGCTAGAAATTTACAACAGTCAATGCAGTGTTGTATATTTAATTTTAATTAAATCTGAACAATTTCAAAATCAAGGGAATAAAAGTCTGTTGTATGTTTCATATTAAAAGAAGGAGCTAGAGGAACAATGAATCTGTAAGTTATTTTGCAACTTTTTTTTTTATGAAATCTGCACCTGAAATGTCGGTGAATTTGAGTTTTTAAAATATTTTTCTTTCATTTATTGCAGAATCTCGAAGTTACACTGAAGGCCTTAACCACTCGGTTGTGATGACTGATAGCACCATGGGCACCAATCCCGCTTTGCTGAGAACTGACATGCAGACAGCTCCTTTGTGTCAGCGGCCTTTTGTATCTGCATGTATTTCCAGTAATCACCCCATCCCAACCGAAGAAAGGTGGGAAATTGCCAGGATTTTTTGTACTACCTGAAAGTTTGCTGCTTATAAAATATATCCCTAGCTATGTCATTAGGCCTGTATCCACATTGCAGAATGTCCATGTTACCACTTGGAGGTTTCAGCTTACACACTCTTTCAGGCCAGCCAACTCAGATAAAATCCCACCACATTTGAGCAAGAGATTTTGGGGATGAATGTGACTCAGTTTAGTGCCAACACTTGACTAAGAACCCAAATTAACTTTGCAGTGAAGCTAAGTAATGATCTATTTTTCAGAAATGCTGAGCATATTTTTTATATATTACATACATGTATTGAAGGGGTGTGTATGACTTAGAATTTTTACAAGTAATTATAGAGGTTGTTTGCATGTCTAAGAATAAGTTTTACTTATCAGAATACATCGTCATCATCAACAACCATGGGCTCAACGCCCGTTGGTGTCTAATGCCTCCCTCGCTATTTCCTTCCATCTTTCCCTGTCCAGTGCGGAGTGGCTTAATTTCTGTAGACTAGCTACGCACCAATCGACTATATCATCTACCCATTCTCTGTGGGGTCTGCCTCTCCTACTACTCGGACCATCCATTATGCCGAATACCAGGGTCTTAACTTTTTGTTCGGCGTTCATTCTGCAGTTATGCCCGAATAGCTGTAACTTCTGTTGTATAACATTGTGCAGTAGGTTCTCTTTCGGCTGTATCTTCTTATGTAATTCCTTTTTGGTGTCCATCTGCATCCATCCTATTCTCAGGATCTTTCTATAACAACTCCTCTAGAATGCCAATATCCTTCTCTTCGAATCTTTTGTTATCACCCATGTCTCACATCCATACAACATGCTGCTAAATACAGTAAACTTCCGATAATCCGGCACCTTTAGGACCCAGGGGGTGCCGGATTATCAAATATGCCAGACTATCAGAAGGGGGGGCTATGAGAAGTCTGGGGTGGGGTGGGGGGATGCCACCCCAGATCCCTCATAGCCCCCCCCCTTCCGATAGTCCTCTGCCCCAGGCGTCCCTGATTCAGCCGCTTCTGGTCAGTTTCAGTAGCGGCTGAATCGGAGACGCCTGCAGCAGAGCAGCTGGGGTGCTGCCTGGTTGGTCTGGTAGCGCCAACCCTTGGCGCAGCAAGACCAACCCGGCAGCACCCCAGCTGCTCTTGGGGATGCCTGGGGCAGAGCAGCTGGGGCGCTGCGGGGTTGGTCCCCGCAGCGCCGCACTTCGGCGCTGCAGGGACCAACCCGGCAGCACCCCAGCTGCTCTGCCGCAGGTGTACCCAAGTCAGCAGCTGCTGAAACTGATCAGGGGCTGATTCCAGGAAGCCGGGGAAGAGCAGCTCTGCCTCGGGCTTCCTGGAGTCAGCCGCTGGTCAGTTTCAGCAGCGGCTGAATCGGGGACAGCTGGGGTGCTGCTTGGTTGGTCCCGCAGCCCTGAGTGGCAGCGCTACGGGACCTACCCGGCAGCACTCCAGCTGCTCTGCCCCCGGCTTCCTCAATTCAGCCGCTGGTCAGTTTTAGCAGCAGCTGAATTGGGGAAGCTGGGGGCAGAGCAGCTCCAATGGTCCGGCTGCCCGGACCACTTCCGGGTTCCTGATGGTGCCAGACCATCAGGAGTGCCAGACCATCAGATGCCGGACCATCGGAGTTTTACTGTACACACGTTTTCAAGACGCTCAGCTTCGTTCCTAAGTTAATTGCTTTACTTTTCCAGATCTTATCATCGCCTTCAAACTCACTCTTGCTTTCACTATTCTAGTCGCTATTTCCTTCTTACAGTCTAGATCATACGTCGTATTGCTCCCCAGATACATGAACTTCTCTACGTTCTCTAGTTCGATCCCATCTACATTGATCTTCCTTCCTATTTCCTTATTTCAGAATACATACAGAGATCTAAATCTTTTAAATTCAGCTGCTTCGCTCAATGTCCATGCAAGTTCATACATACTTATCAGAGTGCTAAAAGTGTCTCAATATTTTTACTAACAGGCATGTGGGGGAAATTCCATAATGTTTCATGTTCAAAACATATTGGTGCAGAAAACTTAAGAGTTTACAGTGTGTATCATTTTAGCACATATTTCTAATGATAAAGATATTTGAAAAATATATGAGGGGAACAGTTAAAAAACCAGGGGTCAACCATTGGTTTCCCTTTCAACTGCCCAGTTGCCTCAAAAACTCATTCATTATTATTTGTTTTATAGTAGCATCTAGGACCCAAATCAAGGAGCATGGACTCCATGTGCTAAGCAGATTACAAGGTCATACAAAAAACTGATCCCTGTCCCATGAGCATAGAATTGATTTAAGTGTAAAATGAACAAGGACAGGTGGGTACAACCCAATAGCTCTCCAACTGCCTAGCCATCCCAAATAGGCCTCGCTGTTCCCAGACACTTAGGTGGAGAACTACTGTTTTCTTTTGCCTTCTCCCCACCAGGGCCAGATTGGGGGGGGGGGGGGGAGGGCTAGCTGGGCAGCTGCCTGGGGCGCCAACCTATGGGGGGTGTCTGATGGCAGCTGTAAGGGGCGCCGCACTCAGCTGCACGGCGCCCCTTAGAGCTGCCATCAGGCGCCGCACGCCCGGGGCTGGGGGCCACGTGGCGCCCCTTAGAGCTGCAATCGGGTGCCACGCTGTTAGGTGTGCAGCGCGCTGGGGGGCGGGGCCGCACATGTGCCGTGTACCTGGGGGCGGAGCCACGCATGCATCACGTGCCCACTGACGGGGGCGCAGGAATAGCTCGAGCCGGCCCTGCTCCCCATGCTAGATTGTTATTGAGCTCTGAGCTCACCTCTCACTATTCTGCGTGTCTGATTACCATCTCTGTTCAGAGATAATTGCCATCTTTTTCCACAGTAGTTTTCAGAACTGCCCTTCTATTAAGCTGATGCTACCCAGATGAAATGTTAAGTTCTTAATAAGCATCCTGATGAAATGCTATTGATTCCACTTTCTGTTTCTTTTCCTCTCTTCTGGTTTTGCTTAAAACCAGGGCATGTTTCCAGCCTGAGAAATTGTGAATCATAGTAACCAATCCCAATAAAATATTTTAGGATTGCTGTCTGTAAAGATGCAGCTTGTCATTATAAATACCCATGAATTTCAAATAGAAAGTTAAGAGCTCAGTGTCAGCTACTGCCAATGCTGGTGACAGCACAAAATCAAATTGTAAATCTCTCATTTGGAAGTTCACCTCAAGACTGTGTGTTCCTTTCTTTCTAATGTCTTCAAAATCCCTTTAGCTTTTCCATTTTTAAAAATTTTGACTGATGTCTTCATTTCTTTATTTCCACTGTTATTGAGCTGTTTCTGTGGCATGCATAGATCTCCTGGCATCTGTTTCCACAGCACCCTTTCCGCTAAATCCCTTCTCTGTATTTTTAAGTTCTTAGCTCAGTTTTTCCCCCCTTCATTTATACTGTGCAGGCTTGTTCTCTCTTTCCAACCCAGCCCTACCCCAACCTCTATCCGAAGTATTTGCTAATATATTTTTAAGACATAGCTTCAGTGCAGAGGACTTTCAGAAGTATGTGTAGTGGGAAGGTATACATTTTCCTTACTTTTTCAAACTCTTCTCATGGAGAGATGTTGTGTTCAGGAGTGGAGGTGTTTCTGCACATTGATATATAGAAATGGAACAGTCCTGTCTTTAATGTTCAAACATCTAGATTTGTGAGTGAAGCAAAACCTTGAGAAAAGTGTCTCTGGTGTGGCACGCTATCTTCTATGTTTTGTACTGTTCTCTTTGTGTTTCGTATATGCACCTGAATTTCCCAGTTGACTTTATGACCCTCTTCTTTACTATGAACACTGTTATAGTTAAAAACAGTACTGGGAGAGTCAAGGAGCTTGGATGCTATTGCTATCTCTGTCACTAACCTACTGTTTGATCACAGGCCAGTCTCTGAACCATTGGTGCCTCAGTTCCCTACCTGTCAAACGAGCATGATGATGTCTAGCATATGTGGCCGGGAGGCTCAGTTAATTAAAGTGTCTCGGGATGTGAAAAGTGCTATAGAAATGTCAGGTTTTATTGTCTCGCTTAGGAGTATTATGTATTGCTATTAAAGATTATTGCTAAAACTTGGAATAAAGGCATTGTGCAATGGAATGTTTTGAAAGCATATGGGAATGATTTTGACATTTTCTTTTGAACAGCCCTTCTGCGACTGAATGCCATTGGCTAGAAAGCAATGCTAATGCCATCCCTTCACCCCAGCTGGGAAAAAGCAGGCCTACAGGAAATTACCTTGTGCCCTCAGAATTTTCAAGTCCCATTCAGGATGGATTGCTTTTGTCTCATTTCCAGTCCCCAGGACTGCAGGTCATCTCTTTGAACAGCCGAGAGGATTCATCGTTGGACCAGCAACAAGAACTTGTTGCTCATCCCAGTGCCCGGGCCTACCTGAACTATGGTGGAGCCAGCGTAGGCGGGAGCCCACCACGGGCAGAAAAACAAGCTGTTTTCATGGCTAACGCTAGCAGCTCTCCCAAAACTATGAGCTCACCACTGGCAAATACAGTGGACAATGGCTTCTTGGCTCACAACTTGCTTACAGTGGAATCTGGACACAAAAGCCTGAGCAGCCCAATTCAACAACACCATGGGATGAACTTGCACCCACAGCCACCTCTTCCAGAGAAGAAGAGGACTTCTGAGGGAGACCGTTCTTTTGGCTCCATCTCTCCTTCTTCGAGTGGCTTCTCCAGCCCTCATAGTGGGAGCACGATCAGCATCCCATTCCCAAATGTCCTGCCTGATTTTTCAAAAGTTTTAAGCACTTCTCCTTTGCTGGGTAAGTTTTATATCGGGACATAGTCATGGTTAAACTGACACTTTATATGAGTGTGTAAGTAGCGTGGGATGTGAGATACTTTATATAACAGTTAATGTTGAATAGCAAATGAAGCAAATGTTTCTGGTAATAGGAGACACTTGAGTAATATTAGATGTATTGTTTTTTAAAGACTAAACTCCAAAGTGCTTTCTCTCAGTCTTTTTGGATGTGTCAGTCAAATGCAGCCATATCTCTGCTTTCCAGCCCACAAGTAATTGGTAACTGCGCCAATTCCTCTTAAGAGCTGGCTTTGTCCTACTTCCTTGCTAGGCTCATGGCAAGAATATTTTAAATGTGGCTGTTTGTTGTCCATTCTTTGTGTTAATATTTAGCCAGACCTTACTGGGAAGTCAGATATTGACTGAGTTTTCATATTTTATAGCTTGTGAGAAATGGAATTTTAATAGCACTCGCACTAATCAGAGTATCACGTGATGTATGTTTTATTTCTCAGAGCAGCTTCAGAATTCCCCTAGACTACCATTTTAATTGTGAGGTTCCTGTCCCCTTCTTCCCCCATTTCCTGTCGTTGAGCTCTGAATTCCTAAATTAATCAGCACCTCACTGTCTGAGGTGAGAGGTAGCAGCTGGAAATGCCCCTTGTGATTATGGTGTTGATTGATTTTATTTAAATTTTCTTTTACCTTTCTTTAACAGAACATCCAACTGATAAGCAGGTGACAGTGAAATTTGTCCAAGATACATCCAAGTTTTGGTACAAGCCAGATATTTCAAGAGAACAAGGTATACCAAATATATGTGCTGCCGGTCAGAGCTGTCCCGTCCTTAAAACGGTTTGGGGGCAGCCACTTCAGTCCCTGCACTTTGGGGGAGAGGGTCCCATGGCAGTTGCCTCAACCTTCCAATGGACAGGTTCCAGGACATCCGAGGGTATTACGTGGTAGCCTGTTGCGGGGCATTCCATTAATCAACATTCAGTTAATCTGAATCCTGTTTAATGGAATATGACATCTCTAGACTATGACTGTTCCAAATTAGGACTGCATGTCCTATAGCTAAGATGAGGCTGTTGGAAGCAGACATGATTTTTATAGTTTTCTCTGATTGGATGGCCTTTAATATCCCTTTGAATCATAGCCAACATAGCCTTCAGCTACTGGCAAATAATGAATTTGCTGGATCCCGTCTAGTGAAGTAGTTCTCAAACTTTTTGGTCCACAACCCACCCTGCTCAACACAAATCTTTCCATGGACCACCAGCCAACAACCCATGATGACAAAATGGATGCAGGAGCAGGATGAGGATGGGGGTTCTGGTTAGGCAATAGGGTGCAGGAGTGGGCTGAGGGTGGGGTATCTGGCTGGGAGGTTGGGTGCAGAAATAAGCTTAGGGTAAGAGGGATCTGGCCAGGTAATAGGGTGCAGGAGTGGGCTGAGGGTGGGGTGTCTGGCTAGGATTCTGGCCAATGGGAACAGCAGGGAAAGCCTCCAGGCGAGTTGTTTCCTATGCAGCCATTTCCCCAGCTGGGAGGAGGAGGAATGGCGATGTACAGAGCTGCTTCCCCCCTTCCCTGCAAGCTAGACTGGCCCACGAGGTTTGGTACTCTCCCTCTCCCTGCAGTGGGAAGCTGACCTCATTGGGCAAAGAAGTGCAGGGCTGGAGCTGTTATGGAGGTTGCCAGCCCTGAGCCTATGGATCACCTGCAAGACAGTGATGGACCACTAGTGGTCTGTGGACCATGCTTTGAGAACCATTGTTGGTTTAGTCATGCATATTTTCTCAGGTCATGTCTACATTACACCCGGAAGGTTGGCTTAAGGTACACAACTCCAGCTAAGGAAAATTCATAGCTACAGTCAGCTTACCTTAAGCCGAGCTTGGCACTGTCTTCACAGACAAAACAAATGGTCCCATTGGCTTCTCTTACTCCTCTCAACTGCAAGGAGTACCGGCATCCGCTGGAGCTGCCCTCAGTATTCAATGTATGGCTCTTAACTAGACATGCTAAATCAAACACCAGAAGAGTGATCTCCAGCGTGGCAAGTGAAGACATGCCCTCAGAGGGTGAGGTTGCCTGTGGCTTCTTAGGGTGAGTCTACACTACATGGCTCTGTCGACGGAGCCATGTAGATTAGCTTTGTAGACCTAGCAAAATGAAGCAGCGATTTAAATAATAGCTGCTTCATTTACATCAAAATGGCTGCAGTGCTGTGCCGATCAGCTGTTTTTCAACATAGCGCGGTAGTCTGGACGCTCGGCGGTCGACATCAAAAGCCTTTGTCGACCGCCCCATTATGCCTCGTGGGATGAGATTTACCAGGCGGTCGACAAAGGCTTTTGATGTCGACCTCTGAGCATCCAGACTACTGCGCTATGCCGACAAACAGCTGATTGGCACAGTGTGGCAGCCATTTTGATGTAAATGAAGCGGCGATTATCTAAATTGCCGCTTCATTTTGCTATGTCTACAAAGCTCATCTGTATGGCTCCGTCGATGGAGCCATGTAGTATAGACATACCCTTACATTGCAGGTTAAATGAAAAGCATAGTGAAAAGAAAGTAGTAAAAAATCCGAAGATTCACTAGTCCAGGTCTCATTAGTGAGTTGAATGTTCAAAGGATGACTTTTGACTTGTTGAGCTCAAAGAGGAAAGGAAGAAAATAACAGGCTGCTACTTGTACAGTTTTAAAACTATGCTTCCCAACAGTTTTCTATTCACTTTTGTCCAACCAATATAATTTCTCTTCCCTCTTTTAAAAATACTTAATGGGAAGTGTGAGTGATTTTTTTCCCCTTTGCCTGAGGGAGGAATCCTATGACAAATGGAAACTGATCTAGTACATACTTAGACAGATTAAGGCAAACACTCTCTTGAATTGCACAGCTTTGCATATTCACATTAGCCTCAACACATATAAATGCAGTAATCTATTATCGCCCTTTGGATTTGCATCTTTTGTAGATGAGCAGTCCAAAATTCACATGAACCTGTAAAGCACTGCATTTGCTTATTCAGACAGCAGTCTGATTATTTATATTTGCCATTTCCTGATTTGCCAAGCAGTTATCTAGTTGCACTGGTGACTTCTTGCACATATTGAATTTATGGGGTTTAACCTTTGTTCCAACCCTGGGAAATGTTATTTTCACAAAAGGCAGAAGGACCTTAACATATAAGATATGATACACATGTAAAGACTCCAGTATCAGAATCAGGCACTCCCTGGGCTCGTCTACATTGGCCCCTTTTCCGGAAGGGGCATGGTAATTTTTGAAATCTCAATAGGGAAATGCGCGGGGGATTTAAATATCCCCCGCGGCATTTAAATAAAAATGTCCGCCGCTTTTTTCCGGCTTTTAGAAAAGCCGGAAAAGAGTGTCTACACTGGCCCCAATCCTCCGGAAAAAAAGCCCTTTTCCGGAGGATCTTATTCCTACTTTGAAGGGCTTTTTTTCCGGAGGATCGGGGCCAGTGTAGACGCTCTTTTCCGGCTTTTCTAAAAGCCGGAAAAAAGCGGTGGACATTTTTATTTAAATGCCGCGGGGGATATTTAAATCCCCCGCGGATTTCCCTATTGCGATTTCAAAAATTACCATGCCCCTTCCGGAAAAGGGGCCAATGTAGACGTAGCCCCTGAGTTTTCTTTGCAACATTGCCAAAAATTAGGCAGGCAGGGGGTTATTTAAAACTTAAAGGGTAAAAAGAAACACGGGCTGAAAAATAGAATCCTGCAAAGGTATTAGGTGAAATCACATCATTCTGTACCCTATTATATGACCCTGGACCTTGCCACAAAGAAAAGTTAAGCCCTTGGCTTCCTGACTCTGGGCTACACAGTACTTTGATTCAAAGCCATGTAGCAACCTCTCTGGAAGCCAATCCTGCTATATATAGTCCATCTCATAGTCCCCAGGCAGAGATCACAGAACAAAAAGTAATCCAATTCTCAGAATTTCAAAAAGCACTACCTACACATCTCTCTCTGCTTACAATGAGAGGGGAGAGAAAGAATACCTTTAGTATTCCTTGTAATTGCTAGTACTGTATGCCAGCGGTTCCCAACCACCGGTCTGTGGCCCACTGCCAAGCTACGGTGACTTTGGGGGCCCGGGCTGGGGTACACTGCTCCCGCCATGGCTGTTAGGAGAGGTATGACCTGCACTGCCTCTCAACCAACCAGCAGCAGGTAGACATGGAAGAGTGCTTGGCTGTGCAGCGGGAAGACTGTGTGGAGCCCAGCACAGCAGCCTTAGAGCAGCCTCAACGTGGGCAGCAGTGCTCAGTTGGTGGCTGGGAGGCAGCGTAGGGCTAGGTGAAGGGAGCAGGGCTGGCACTGAGGGGCTCCAGGAGCGAAGCTAATCCTGGGGGGGGCTGTGGGCATGGGGCTCATATTAGGGAGCTCCTAGTGGCTGGCACTGGGAGGTAGTGGAAGGCTCTAGAAATCAGGGCTGGCACTTGGGGTCTCTGAGGGCTGGGACTTTTGGCTGACTGATAACATTTTGTTTGCATATTTGCATAGTTATTATTTGCATAATGAACACACAAATGCAAATAAAATGTTGCCCGGTTCGCCAAAAGTTTGTGAATAGGTTTGCCATTCCCCGCTATGAAAAAGGTTGGGAACCACTGCTGTATGCCACTAGGCTATCTTGTTAGAGCATGATGAAAATTTTGTGCCCGTTATTAGGGCTTTGGAGAAGACCTTTGTGTAGTCTCACTGTTGGGGGCCATACTTCAAGTTACATTTCTTTTTAAACAAGTAAACAAAATATCTTCAGGAATCAATTTTCTTCTTTGCCTAAACACAAATGCATGCTGGGTCAGAGCACTAGAGAAGAAAAGTGCTGGCTGTTTCGATTGCAGGGAATTGTGTTCATGTCTTTGCATGTTCAAGCAAGGGTAGCGTTTGCCAGAGTGCCACTGTTTCCTGAACGGTCTCTGAACTGGTCTCTCAAAGGCAGAAAGGGAAGATAGTTCTGTCTCTTAAAGGATGTTTTCTTGTAAATCATTCACCATTTTTACAAATAGTAATAACATAGCAAAATGGACCTGAACCAAAACCATAGAAAGTCTTGAATCATTGTTGCCAGCTTGAGGTTGTGATGGGTGTTGTAACCCACCTCTGAACTTCCCTGAAGTTCCTTATTCTACCCCTTCTTCCCTCCAAAAATGAAATCGGAGGTTTTCACTCTGCCTAGTCTCTACTACATAAAATGTGCCTGCCTCATGGGGATATTATGGAGATTAACTAATTAATGTCTCTAGCTTTGAACATGTAAAACACTTGTGGGCAAGATTGTGAATCCTGTAGGCTAGACATGTAGTAAGGTAGTATTCACTAGGGTATATCTACATTACGGGACAAGGTCACATTAAGATACACAACTACTGCTATGTTAAAGTATGTTAGTTTGACTTATGGCGCTGTCCACACTGCAGGAAGTCAAAGGGAGAATACTCTCTCTTTTACTTCCTTATCTCCTCGTGGAAGCATGACTACCAGCATCGACCGGAGTGCCCCTCTGTTTTAACTAGACCCGCTAATTCAACCCTGGAAGATCGACAACGGCAACTTTGATCATTCTCTGTAGTAGCTGTACCTTTTGAGCAAAGGGTTCACAATCTTGTGCTGTCTGAGCATTGTATAGACCCCAGAATCATATCCTGGATTAGGAGCCAAGGTTTGGATTCTATTCCAGGGCAGTAGGGTAGGAGACAAAAGAACCCAGCATTCTTTACTAGTGCTTTAAAGAGGATTTGAAAAAGTGTCTTTGTGTTTATTAGTTGGACTAAAACACTTTTTTTCAATCTCCCTCTGAATCCTTCACAGCCATTGCCGTTCTCAAGGACCAGGAACCAGGGTCATTCATTGTCCGAGACAGCCACTCGTTCAGGGGAGCTTATGGGCTGGCTATGAAAGTTGCTACACCACCTCCTTCAGTGCTGCAGTTAAACAAGAAAGGTATTATATGACTCTCATCTGCAGTTTAAGTCACACAAAATAGGCAAGGCATAACTACTATATCGAATTAAGAGAAATCCTCTCTTCTCCATAATTAAAATGTCAAGAGATGCAATTCGGAGTCAATCAAATTGCCAATCTCAATTTAGATTCTTTGTAATGTGAATAACAATCTCTCCCAGGTTGAATTGTGGAACATATTTATGTTGTGCTTGTTCGTTTCATACACAGTTGGTAATTATATACACAGCTTGGATGTGCATGAACTGTACACTGTTGTCAGGAGTCCAGCACCAACCCACTATTTGAGCCTCCTCAGTTATTAGAGGTCTGTTTTTGAACTGTGGCTCAGTGGGATGCCAAATACCACCATGCACATCTTTTGCCTTAGTGGAAGATGGAACTTATCTGGCCCAGGAATTTGTTTTGAGACAACAGTACATCAGAAATAAATCTGAGAAAAATTAGCGTAACTAAACAAGAAACTGTGTGGCAATGTTATATTATGCTCTAGCATATTACTTATAACTTTCAGGCCTGAAGGGGAAAATGAAGAGAGCATATGGAACACATTAAGCAGCATATGGAAACTCAGGAGGCAGTGTCCAAGAAGTGTTCTTGGCTCTAATTTTGCCTACTGACCTGGCCACAACTTTTCTCTTTCAGAACCCTTTGTATATATTGGGAAATGTTGTCCAATGAGGTAACAAAACTGCCGAAACTAGCATTGCCTGAAAAACAGTAGCAGTTAATGTCTGTTCCAAGCATTTCTGTCCTTTGTTCTGTTTTCCAAAGATTTCAAGTGCGCTGTTGGTCAGGCGCTTGGATTTCATTATTCCAGATTTAAAAGTCACATAGGAACATAGGCGTTGCCACACTGGATCAGACCGGTATACTTTAAGAATGCTAAATTGCGGTTAATTGACCAGTCGATGGAATTTCCACCTTTTCTTTTGTTATTTCCATCAACTACTCAACTAGTCAGTGGGCACTTCCACATTCTTCCTTTGAAATGTACAATTGCCCTCAAGGGGGCTCTTGTACATTTCAAAGGAGAAATGCAGAACTGCGCGCAGCTTGGGGCCAGTGAGAAGTCCCGCTGACTCCAGGCTGCATGCGGGCATACCAGCTTTGAAATGTACAAGAGTCCCCAGTGGGGGCTTGTTAGCCAACGGTCAGGGCAGTGTGTGCGTGTGTGTTACACCTAAGTCTTCAACTGCTGAGCCGCAAAGTCTTGTTGCAGTGGGCAGCATAGGAGGCTGGAGGGCGCCCCGAAAAATAGTTTAATATCTGTGACTTTACTGCTAGGACCGGGGTCTCATCGCAGAGGGCAGCCAACAGGCTCTCAGACGCCCCGAGTTTATAGGAAGAGCTTATTACACCTCAGATTTTAGCTGCTAGGATACAGAAATCCCTTCGCAGCGGGCAGCCTGGGGAGGCTGAGAGATGCCCCAACGGATCTGTCACCTGGGAGTGACACAATCCAAAACGCCCAAGCTCTTCCTATACCTGTCCCTTATGACCGGCTGAAGTTCTTTTAAATTGTGCTTGGTTCTGTTACAGCAACTGAAGGAGTCAGGTTAAAGCTTAAACAGTTACTATTTTATTGTTACAGGGTAAACTTATTTGTTAAATGCTACTGCTGTGTTACAGATAACACAGCCACTACAAAGGACAGGACAGAAATTACACTAATAAGTCACTTACAGGTACCATGAAACCCTTTTGGTTCTCTGAGCTCTTATTAAATGCATGCAAAATAGACACCTAGCAAGTATAATTCTCACCCCTGCGTTCCAGACTTGGGGTGGCCAGCGTCTTTCTCTCAATCCCTCGGGAAGAAGTAGGACGAGGTTGGGCGTCCCACAGACCTCGGGAGACAATCAATACCTGCCAGCAGGTGTAGATGATTGGAGCTCAAATGGGGTGGCCTACTATACCCCTCTTTATACCCCTTGGGTCATGCAGACTTCATCCAAGTGGCCAAATAGGAAAAATGGCTTTGAATTCCAAGTTTCCCACGAAGGGTGCAAAGCATAATTCACATCTGGGAAAATGCAGACAATGGGCATCTCTGGTATGTGATGGGCAAAGATTCCTCTCCTGGGATAGTGCATGTGTGTCAATTACTGGTACTAGCCATCAGGACGGCGGGAGGCCCCGAGTCATCAGCTAGCCCATTTACTGTCTGGTTTCTGTTTATGGTAGAGTCAGGGACAGGCAGCACAACTGCATTCCCAGGGCATCAAAGGCTGACTGCCTTTCTCTTGCTCTCGGGGGGGGGGTGGAAGGTGGGCGGAAGGTGGGCGGAAACCAAGATGTGGTTGATGTCTGGCTACAGGGCTCTTGTGCATTTCAAAGCCACAGCACCTTCATTGAGCCGAGGGTAGCAATAATGAGAAATGTTAAAAAGCCTGCTGTGGATCAAGCCGATGTGTCTATCCCCTTCTCATATACAAAGCAGGTAAACCATGCTGTAGAAACAGGGAGACAGTCAGCAATGTGGACACAGTTGTG